>NC_138594.1:1698222-2018222 GCF_964289735.1 Phaethon aethereus
ACTGCTTGCCTGCCTGCAGCCGCAGGCAGGAGGCAGGCAGGGCACTTCTTGCCTTAACAGGGCAGAGGTCGGCCTAACCTGCAGCTATGATCGCTGTCATTCCCAAGTGGAAAGAGTGGCTTCGGTTTGCTCCGTCTGCCTATGTGCCAACATCAAACATGTTTTACAACTGACCTGCAAAGAATGTGTGTCACTGAAGAGGATACGTAGCCCTGGAGAACATAAAACACAGCTGCGTTGTTTAATAGTATCTCATCCACCAGATCAGAATAACAGGCGAAGATGATCTCAGGGAGATAACTCAACTGAGTGTGTTAGCAGGAATGACTCTGCTACCTTCGCCAGTGGAAGATTCTTATAAATTTACTCCTCCTGCCATCCTTTTGCAAAGGGTCAGAAGATGTACTGACAATAGCAGCATGCAAATATTTCAGAACTTGGCCACACGCTGAGCAAACACTCTGGATAGCTTCACGAGCAGATTAAAATGCCAGATCAGCGAGCAGTGGTGCACTTTAAATATGCTCACTAATTTATTAAGTTTATTCTTAGCAAGCTTGCAGACTTCAGAAAGTTAAATTTCTCGGTGACAAATGGCTGGGGAGTTGGGCAGCCAGAGCGTGCGTGCTGCAGTCGGATGGCCCCAGAGAAGGCAGTGCAGGGGAGCAGATACCACCAAGTACACTGTATGGGTGAAAATCCCCAGCGGAAGAGCCTGCGCGGGCTTACTGTCATGACTGCTGTACAAAACCAGGGCTCTTGGCACATGCTACTCTTCTCCAAAGAGCTGCTGCCTCCCACTCCGGGCTTAGACATCCCTTATCTCTTTCTCTAGGCCTGGCTGTGTGCTATGGGTTAACTGCTGTGAGCACCAGTCCTCAGAGCACTCTTTACACCCCGGCTTTAAGAAGAGCCCCTTGTGCTTTAGTAACAGCAGCACTCCTCTCGCAGCAGCAGGTCACCTCCTGCACTCAGCGCTGAGCCAAATGCACCTCCCTTCCGAGGAAACCATCTGCTGTGGTCCTAAATGACAACCCTGTCCCTTTTCCCAGGTGCCCTGATCATGCTGTGCCCAGGACCTCTCCACCCTTCAAGCCTGTCTGCTCCCTGTGCTCAGCCCATGTGAGCCAGAGGCTTGGGCTCAGGAGCCTACCGATGCCTCACCCAAGCCAAGACTGGTGGGACGTGTCTCAGATGGGACACAGCAGTTAGTTACTAGATATATCTTCAGGCAGCAGTCGTGGGCCACCACTGCCCCTCAGCCCTCTGCCTCCTGTGTTCTCCACATCTCTGCAGACCTGGAGCGGGTTCTGCAGTGTCAGAGTTTCCTCAGGAGGAAACCAGTGCTGGGACTGCTGCCTGAGACACTTTTTTTTTTTTTTTGTATCCTTCTTGTTCAAATTGAACTAAGAAGTGTGTTTAGGAACCCTTCTGAAAGGCCTTGCGTCCACCTTTCACTGTCGCACGCTTCTGAACATGAAGCGTGACGGCAGGACAGAGCTCTGGGATGATGTGGAGAGTCCCATGCAGCAACATTATCCAACCTGCCAGGCCCTGGGAGGACCCTGGTGGCCCCATGGCACTGGGTGCCATGTGGACATGAGACAGTCCCTGCCAGGAGGGCAGGGAAATTGCTGCACTGATAAAGGGGGTAAAGGAGTTATGCACCTTCTTCATGTCCGTTTTGATCGTGCTGCTAAAGGGAGGAGGAGACTTTTCCTGCAGGAAAGCACCGCGGTGGGATGGGGATGCCCCCAGCCCCAGGAGCCCTGGCTGCTCTGCCCAGCTTGACGTTGGAGCCTGGTGGGATACGGGCCTGGAGCCACCTTACAGAAAAGCCCTGGAGGAGCAGAGAGAGCACAGGGCAGTGGCACAGGGACGTGTAAGCAACAGCACAAGGAATTTAGTGAGCTCAAATACCACCTAACGGACCGTTTCTGTCATCTGAACTCCACTCAGCAGTGAGGCTGGGCGGACCTGCAGCCCTGGCTGTGCTGACAGCAGCTCGGTGGCTCCATGAGCTATTTGCAACCACTCCTGCCCTTTTCCGGGCCACCACAGAAACACCGAGGAGAGGCGAGGAGAAGCCCGCGGGCGCGGGGACATGCGCGCTCATGCAGCGGGGAGAGGCGATCTCAAGGGAGGGAGCAGTTTGTCAGCCTCGGGCCTGGGGACTGCGTACGGCATGCCGGGACGGCTCCTCAGGGTGGTGGTGACAGCCACCGGTGGAGATGCCTACGTGCTGTTTGTTGAGAAGAAACAAGACCCCACGAGTTTTCCAGGGACAGAACACAGCAGGGTCCTTTGAGCTGGAGCTCGCAGCTATGTCAGGCTGTTTCGCAGCATTTGCCACATCTCTGGGGAGTTATTCTTCCTCGTCCCACTTCAGAAAGGAGTCGAGCCTCTTCTTCCAACACTGGGAGGGAAAAGACTTTCCCAGGAACATTTCCTGAGCTGAGAGCAAATCCCACACGGCACTGCAACCCTCCGTCAACTGCAAATGCACATTATTGTTACTTGCACTGCAAAATGAGCTGTTGGACCCAAGGCAATACGTGCTGCTGCTGGTAGTTAAACAAACTCCACATGCCCCGTCCAGCAGCTGGCTGGCCGATGTCAAAGCCCTGCAAAATGACCTGCTCTGACAGGCCTTCTCCTGGTGATTCGCTTTGATTTATTGCGTTAGCCTGCAGTGCAGATAGGGAACATCACGCACAGACATGTGCTGGATCTGGATCTGCACCCAATTGGGTCCATGTGCTCTCTCCAGCTCTTTCATCCCTAGGTCCCTCCACATTTCAACCAGTCCCTGTAGGAATGCCTTGAAACCGGCTCCTACTGCAAGATGCTCAGCCCAATTTCCTGATCATTTGCCCTACCTCAGCAGCAATTTCGCTTCTAGAAATGCAGGAAAGTTTACAAAACTCAGTCGGTTTGGGAGTAATACACGGTAACGCACTGTGGGAACAGCACCACCCTGTTGCTCACAAACCCATCCTAAGAGCAGAGAAGCCTTTCTGAAGAGGCACGTGCCAGAATGACTGTCATTCTCAATAGGCCACGGCTACTTCGTTTCCTTCCCCTCCGCTGGCCACGGCGGCATGTGGGGACGGATTGGCCTTGGGAAGTCTGAAAAATAACATAAAGGCTCTGCAGTTAATGGGATTGGAGGACTATAAGGAGAGAAGAAAGCCCTGGGGACTGGTCCAGGGAGACACAAAAACTAGGTGTGAGCTGCTTGGGTGACAGCTCTGAGGGCTCGGGGACAGCTTTGCTGCAGGACAGTCCCCTGGGCAGCTTGGTTGGCACCGTAGGCACATCACCGGGGAAGGTGGGAGAACCGAACCAGAGCAAGCCAGAGTGAAACACTGCGGGTTTCTGCAGGTCTTGCCTTTTTGCTCAACCTTTCCCACGACAGAGCCACACCAACTGTCCTCCGGGCAGCCCTCAGCACCCACTGCACACAGGGCTGGGACAAGGCTGGGCAGCGACACAGAGGAGACGGGGGATCCTGAGCCCACGCTGATTGCAGCAATGGCTTTGCACAAGCTCTAACCGGGCAAGAGGTATGTTACAAAGGGAACATTGCAGGGTGCCAGAAGCCTGACTGAGGCAGATGTACGGTGAGCTCATGGGTGTGTCCTAGGTATTTACTGGGAATGGAGAATATGCGGCAGACTGGACACCATTCATGCTGCTAACATGCAAAAAGACACTGTCCGGTTTCCCTGTTAGAGGTCAGAGCCTGCCTGTGGGCTGGATGATGCTCACTGAGATACACAGTGCCAACGTGAGGCCCTCCCTCAGGGACAGACGATGAGGAACCTCCCTGGGCACATGCTCAGCACTGGCAACACCAGTGAGTGTCCAAATGGGGTGACAGCAGAGCTGCTGCAGGTCCCACATCTGCCCTGTGGCTCCCAAAGAGCAGCTCTTGGCACCCCAGGGTCTCCTGCTGCCTCCACTGTGCAATGCTGGGACAGATCCAGAGGAGAGCAGGAGCTGGTGGGGGTTAGGGTGCCAGACTGCGCTAGTCCCTGGCCACCATGAGGGCTGGGTGAGAAACCTTGCTCATTTTAGCCTGAATTTTAAGTCATTTAACTCCTTCCCAGCTCTGCAAAGGCATCCATTGGTCCCACATCACACATCTGCAGGTGCCATCAGTTGACACCAGGAATGACACCGCACAGCGTGCTGGTAGATGGGCGATCACCCCAGCACAAACAAGCCACCTGGAAGGCTGACCATCCTGCACCAGGCACAGCTCTGTCTGCAGGGGAGAACCTTTACCCACAGCATGCAGCACACCCCAAGTGCAGAGTTCCCCCGCCACCCCTGCAGGAGAGGCAGCAGACCCCACACCCCAATGCTCAGAAAGAGAGCATGGCCCTGTTCCTGAGGGTGTTGGTGGCTGTCACACCCTCGCGATGGGGCCCAGAGCCAGGAAGTCCCTGGGACAGCTG
Organism: Phaethon aethereus; assembly: GCF_964289735.1. Lineage (NCBI taxonomy): Eukaryota > Metazoa > Chordata > Aves > Phaethontiformes > Phaethontidae > Phaethon > Phaethon aethereus. The sequence goes on from NC_138594.1 coordinate 1,702,686, forward strand.
ATAAGCCCTCTACATCTCTTCCAATAGTGCCCGTGCAAGCAGGGTGTATTTTTGGCTTGAGGTTGGGACATAAATCAACATGAGTCAGACAAGGCAGACATACATCCCCTGCTCTGGTGCCTTCTCCAAGACAATGCCAACACCACTACATCGGTGGCTGCTGTGTGCCTGGGACACATTGCGCGATGGCCACAGACAGGTCCCAGGCGCAGTGGCCAGAGAATCATGAAGGTCACTGCTCTGGCTATTCTGGCTTCAGGATCATGTGCTAAAGCACCAATGTGTGGAAGGGGACAATCCTCCGTGAACCCAAGGAGAAGAGTATGCTGACCAGGAAGCCATGTGCACCACACACACAGCACAACCTGGAAGATCCAGGCAGCATGGTCCCACCTGCGGTTCTCAGAAATTACCTCATAGCTTAAACTAAATCATTAGCACCTGATGAGAAGCACCAGCTGGCAGGACAGGACTTAACCACAGCAGGTCATGGTGAGGCCACATGCATAAACCCTTAGTCATGAGATCCCATCTTGGGGCCATGCAGACACAAACACATAGCTCAAAGTGCCCAAAGGAGTATCCTCCGATGGATGAACCATTCCCATGTATGCTGCCCCATGTCCACAGCTACCCCTTCAAGCCAGAAACCCCCATGGTTGTAGGTGTAGAGCAGGCAGGACAGAACACTTCCAAAGTGTTCTCCCACTCATGAATCAGTGTTTGGACATGGTCACAACCTCTCCTCTTGCCTCCCCTGATTGCACTCTTTGCAGTCTCTGGGAAACTGAAAACCAGCTAGGGGCTGGCTCAGAAGGAAGGACAAACCTGGAGGGTCCCTCTCCCTGCCTATCCCATGAAACTAGCACTCCTGGTTACAGAACGTCCATCCCTGCTTCAAGGCAAGATGAAACAACTTGCCTGGGAAGCGGGGGCATAGGTTGAGACCCACTAGCACCTACAGTCAAGTGAATGAAAGATGGGCCACCACAGGGACAGCAACAGCCCTACCTCCAGACTGCAACACTGGCAGCAGGCACCTGGAGCCACAGAGACTTGGGAGGAGTGTTTAGGATCACTCTACTGAACATCAGTGCCTATACCACCTTTGGAGCTCATGTGCGATTTGGGCAATCTCAAAACAGAGGTGCTTCTACAAGAGACATGGAGTATGGTTGAAGGCTCAGTCTCAGTCTCTGCAGACTTAGGAGGGAAATCTGCCATCCTTGGATCACCTCAGCCAAAAAAATGATGAGCTTGCCTCCTGTACCCTTCCAGAAAGGTCCTGCCTGTAACTCAGCACAACAGTGCTATTGCAAATCTCCCGAACAGCAGGGAGCTGGACACCATGACCCGGTGTGCTTTCTTTTTGTGTTGCTCAGCTATCAGGTCACTGCTCCTCTCCATACTTCCCACCCAGGGGCTTGAGGTTGGACACAGTCTCCATATCTGATACCTGAATCCAAGGCACCTGCTGGGTCCCAGTCCCAAGGGTGGGCTTGGGTCCTTGTGGAAAGCCTGGGAAGGAGGCTGGGAGGAGAGGTGGGCTTTGGGGGAGTTTCTAAAAGACAATCTTTTCTATGCAGTGTCTACCTTCTGGGAGCCAGGCGAGTGCAGGGAAACACAAGTGCTGACTGCTTTTGTGGGGGAGGCAGCTGGGGCTGGGGGAGGCCAGATGGCTTCATGGAGGAGCGGGGCGAAGAGGCAGGCAGAGGAGTTGATTGCTCAGCACTGGTGCCTCTTGCTTCTGCTCCACTGGGTGCAAGGGTCTGTGCTGCATTTCTGAACCATCCTCCAGCAGAGCTGTGCTGATGGGCCCACAGGCAAGAGAAGTCTTGAGCTGGCACCGTGCGCGATGTCCCCAGCCGTGCACTATGGGACATCTTTGAGCTTCCCCAGGAGCAGGGGACCATCTGCAAACTGTCTGCACCCAACAGCCAGCCAGTGCTAGAGGACGCGCACAAGCAGCCTGCCAGGAGCTCAAAGGCAGGTGGGGACATGACTTATAACCCTGTCACAAATGTGTCACATCTGGCAGAGCAACATCCCGGCAGGTCCCTGCCCTTCAGCTCGGGGAGATCCGTCCTGTGTTTGCACCCCTGGTCCAAGGTACCCCTAACTCATGGGGTGCATGCATACCCAGATCCCAAGAGCAGGGTCTGGATCTCTTTGCCATCTAATACCCAGTATATTAACTCAGCTCCTCGCCAATAACAGGCAAGACGGCCAAGAAATAAAGCAGGTACATTCCGGAACACTGTGGCAGCAAACAGCGCATGAATCACATCAGGCAGCATCTTCTTCCTAAAAGACGCGCTTGTCCACCTGGGGCGGGCAGCCCATCTTTGGATCTCAGTCTTTTAGGTGGAGACAGGTCCTCCACACCAGGGGTGGCGAAGGAGCAGGATAACTGCCAGGCAGAGAGAGGCTCTGCTTCAGCCGTGGCGTGAAGAGCCATGCAGTGTCCCCTGGCCTGCATCCTTCCTCCATCAGTAACCTCAGCTGCTCACCAGCATCAAAACACTGCATGGGTCTTGGCACAGGGGACTGCTTCTGCCAGAACCCACAGACCTTCTCTGTTCTTCTGAAATGTCCCTACCTGAATGCCAATGGGGTTTAACGTGGCCACACGCAAAGCAAAGTGACCCTGGAGAAAAGCAGCAACGTGGTAACGTTGCAAGAAGGGGCACAGTGAAAACCGGTGGAGTAGGAGCTCTGGACGTGGCATTGTGGTTTGGAGAGCAACTATAGCACAGAGAAAGACATCCAGAATTAGGGAGGTCATTACTGGTCATTGTGGGTACACAACAGGAGGGATGCTGGAAAATGGTAACGGCTTCAGAGAAGAGCTACAAGAATGATTTGCAGCCTAGAAAACTGCAGTACCACAGAAGGTAGAAGCAGTCCAACCTCTTCTTGATTCTGGGCAAAGCTGCAACAAGACTTGGTCCCACTTAGCAAGCACCTGGTGGGCAGCTCTCCAGCCCAAACCAAAATGGGCTCCAGCTGAGCCTGGACACTCGTAAATGAGAAAACAAAGTGCCTGTTGCAAATGGTGTGGCTGCTTACTCATCGAAGCCAGCTTTGACATAGAAAGAGGGGCTTGCTCAGCCAAGGTCAGCCAGATCTGCTCTGCCCATGGCTGCAAGGCAAGGGAGAACAGGAGGAAGTGTCACCCCAGGAGCAGGCTGGCCTCCGCCGACATAAAGGATGGGACTGGTTATCCTGCCTCCTTGAGCCTTTCTGTGAGCAGTACCCATCTGCGCCGTGCTGCAGCTGGAAGGAGAGCACCGGGGACCAGGATGGCAACAGTGGGGAGACAGCGATTTTATTTCAAGGTGGGGGTGAGCACAGGAGGGCCCATCTCTTTCCTCCCCACGGGGACCGTGCCAGCCCAGTGAGGTCTCTGCTGGTTTCCTCTTGGCTGTCAGGCTGCGAGCGCGTTGCAGCAACCGTGCCAGGCGTTTAACACAAGCGCAGCGCTTGCACAGTGGGACTGGCTTGGCTTGGCTGGCCTCCAGCCCTGGCTGCCATAAAACGGGAAATAAGGGAACTGGAGTGAGACCGCAGCGACCACCAACCAGCTGCCACTGGCAGCGATGGGGCAACCTCCCCCTGCCAGGCACGAGCAGGCAGCAGCGCATCGCCCTGTGCCCGCCAAGCCCAAATGCGCTGGCAGACCGTGGCACAGCTGGAGCATGCACGGAGGAGGAGGAGGATGGGGAGGAGGCCACGTGCCTCGCCCTCCTCAGATGCTCCCAGGGAGCAGGGCAGCCAGGAGCCCAGGGACGCTGAGCGCAGCAGACAGAGCAGCCCCGCTTGCAGAACAGTATGGAGTTTTCTGCTAGTTACATGTTTTATGAAAAGTTGTTGGCAAAAATGTGCATTTTCTTTGGCTGTGTTTTGCACGGATTTGGCAAAAATATAACGTTAGTGTCTCCCCTTGAGAGAACTATATTGAGTGGAACAAAGTCGGATATTTTTAGCTACCCATTGTTAGCTGAAGAACAAAGCCATAACTAAGATATTTTGTCTCTTACACTGAAATGGGACTATCAGACAAATCCATGTACAGTCATATGTGGCTGCCCATTCAGATGGAGCACGAGAGGGAAACTATTTTTAGCCTGTACACTGCACACAACAACCACATATCCCTTCCCGTGCATGCTGGACCACCAAAACATGCGGACAGCACCAGAGAGCACAGCATCTGAGAGGGGGATGTGGGGTCACTGACTTCTGCTGTCCCTTGGGCCGTCTGAAAAATGACATTTATAGGAGAGATTGGGTCATGCAATTCTAAAAAAAAAAACCTTTAATTTTTATGCCTTTTTTGTTTGTTTTTTTTTTCCACTCAGAGCTGAAATGATGTGTGTTTTACCAATAGACAACAGGGAAAAAGTCAACCAGGACCCAGAGGGACCTCAGCAAAGCAGCAGTTGTAATACACAGCGCTAAAACCTGAGCCCTCATCCCTTTTCCAAAAACACGTGTACATGCCCTGAGGGCCGCTCCGATGAGGAGAGAGGTTGCCCATGGGCAGCACTGGGTCACAAGGCTGCGGGGAGGAGAGGGAACGGGCACAGCCCTGCCCTGGCAGCGCGCTGCCGCCCGTCCCGCTCCCTCGCAGTCGGTCTGTGCTGGAAGTGTAACTGTTTCGCGGCTGCCAAGGTGGTGCTTTCAAAAGCGTTAACCCTGAAACACCAGAAAGCCCTGCACGAGGCTGACAAAACCTCCCCCGGGCGCTTTAGCGCTCAACACATGACATCAGTAGTTTATGACTGGCAGCATTTTGCAATGCATTCATTTAAAAGAAACAAAGCAGTGCACAAACGCCCTGGATATCCGAACGTGAGCGATGCCGGGAGCTTCTTCTACATAGTTTTTGTGGGTTGCATTGGTGAGTCACGGAGAAGTTGCATTAGGGGGCTGAGCATTTAGTGCAAGCAGAATGACCCTCCACAGCTAATGGAGCCGTGACACCGACCTCCTGACAAAGCAGGAGCAAGAGGAGTAAGAGCAGGGTGCCGTCCCACAGCCCGAGCCGCTGGGAGAGACACCCTCTGCTCCGGCTGGGGCAGAGGGATTAGCGTAACATCAGAGCAGCCTCCAAATGGCTGCGGCACAGCAAGAGCCTTCGGGAACCTCACGTGGCCCTTCACCATCATCCTCCCTGCGCAAAGCCAGATGCTGCATCCTCTCCACATTTCCTAAATGCACCTCGTGCCTGTCCCCGAACACACGCCACGCTCCGTGTAGGTCTGTGCGCAGTCCCAGACCTGCCAGGTGCGAGCGGCCACCAAGGCCCCACCAGTAACCCCGGAGAGGCAGCAGGTAGCAGCAGCGCCTGACTGCGCTCCCTCTCCCTAGAGATACCGCAGCACGTAGGTGCCCTGTGTCAACGTAACCAAACACGCACGTGAGAAAGCAGCTGGAAGAACAGAAAGACGTTAAGTAGGAAACGTAAATTACCTGCGAACTTTTCGGCTGAGCTAGAGTGTCCTGGAGGAGATGCTGCTTTTGTGACTCCTCGCTTTCTCGGCGGATTAGGGCTGCTTTTATCAGGGAGCAGTGATTGTTTTTATAAACTTGAAGCACAGTAAGAACTGGTTTAAAATAGAGTGAAAGGAGCTGGTGCGGGTGGAATTAGACAAACTCTGAGAGCTGCTTTTCCAAAAATAAATTAACTTCTTGAGGCCCGCGGAGCAGGGGAGGGGAGGCCGGGGGCTGGCCGGGCAGACGTGTGGGGCGGCGGCGGGCTGCGGCCGGGGGCTGGCGGGGGGGGCTCGCACCTTGCCCGTCCCGAGCCCCAGGTGAGGGGCGGGAGCCCATCCCCGCGGCCGGGGGCCGGGGCCGGGGCGGTCCCGCCGTGTGCCGGGGGGCAGCGCCCGGGGGGCGGTGGCCTCAGCGCGGAGGCCGGAGGGGGGGGCCGGGCTCCCCCCCTCCCTCCCCGCCCCGCCCGGCCCGGGGCTCGCCGGGCGCCCCCTCTGCAGCCCGGGACCGCGGGCTCCGCCGCGGCCCCCGCACGGGTTAAGGAAGAGGAGGAGCCTGCCCGGCCGGGGCTCGGGCAGCGGCGCGGCCGGCCCTGGGGGTGCCGGCTCGGCCGTCCCCCGCCCTGCCTCAAGCCGCGCGGCGCGGGGGCACCCGCGCCCCTGGGGGGAGCCGGCCCAGCGGCGGGGCCGCGGGGCTGCGCGGGGGGCGGCCGCGGCCACCCCGACCCCGCCGCCGCGAAGCCGCGGGCTGGGGCCGAGCAGCGGGGCCGCCCCGCAAGGGGCGCAGGGCTGAACCCCCCGGTCTGACCCTGGGCGTCTGCCAGCTCCTGCGCGAGTCGCGCCCCCCGCTTCTCTCCGCACCGCTTGGGGATCTCCGGGTCGGTAGCGGGGGCAGCGGGAAAAGCCCCACCCCAGCGGCGAGGAGCTGGGCAGCGATCCCGGCCGGGAGACGGGCGAGAGGCCCGCCAGCCCTGCCAGACTCAGGCCTCGCACCCCCGTCCTGCGGGCACCCCCGTTTGCCCGGGGAGGCGCGTCCGGGGGAGCAGAAGGCAGCAGAAGCACCAGGGGCTTTACTGAGCCCGGCCCAGCGCTGCCAGGGGGCTGCCCAGCTCCTGGGCACGGAACACCCCGAGACTGGTCCCCCTTTCCTTTCTTTCAGGGCACACCCGTCCTTGCCCCTGTGGCTATGAGACGTGTGTCCACACAGCCACAGCCGCCCCCACCCTACAGAGCCTCGATGTGGGAGCGCCAGGCCGTGGTCCAGGGGCACCCAAGGCAGTTGTGGGGAGCACCACTGGCTGGGGAAGGAGAAGGGGAAGGGGAGAGGGGTGCTTGCAGACCCTGTTTCCCTGTGTCCCAGGGACACAGCCTCACTGCGAGACTGGAGCTGCTCTTTATCATGTTGGCTGCATCAGCGGCTCCCAAAGCACTCAATTTCTCCAGGTTTGGTCCTTGGGAGCGAAGAATGAACTGCTGCCAAATGCCCTTTGACTTCACCTATGTGTCAAAGCCCTAAAACTGTCACTTTCTCACCTATAAAATCCCTCTTCAGGGCTTAGGCTGGCCTAGGCCATCCTGTGCAGCTGAGCTGGGTTAAGCTGCACCAGTGCAGCCTGCAGCACTTCACTGTCCCTTCCATCAACTCTTTCCCTTTTAATCCCAATGCCTGGCTGAAGCCTGGAGGTTTGCAGGCTCTTGCTGTTGGGAAGGGAACCTGGATGGAGAGTGGGTTGTCCTCCTCAGTTGTGCAGTCCTCCTCACTTGGGCTAAACAGTTTTCTGAACACAGGAGCAGCCCAAGGGTCTCTGCTTAGGCTGTACCTCTTTCCCCCATGAACACGAAGACCCAAAGGCTCTCTGCCCGTGCTCCCCACGCCTCTTCTGCCTCTGCCTTATACGTCCTCTCCCTGGTGCTTTCTCCTAACTGATAAAGAGTGGAATGATGGCCACCCACCCGTGCCCCATGGGTGCCACTGCTGTGCTGTGCACTGAGGACAGTGCTGGTGACAGTTTCCCTCTCCCCCAAAACATTCACCCTTCCAAAAAAAAAAAAAAAAAAAAATCACTGTAGGTGTTTTTGACACCACTGGGTAGCTCCCTTGAAGACAACCCCTCTTCCGACCAGCATCCAGCCCAAGGGCAGCCTTCCCCAGGCGTGCAGGGTGCTGCTCCCCTGTGCAGCAAAAGTCCTTTTTCTTCTATTTATTTATATCCACCTCGCTGTAAACTCACCCGCTGGCGAACCTGCTGTTCGTACTAACAAACACGTCTCTGCTCTGTGCAGAAGTCGCTGACCGGGCAGACATATGCAGCCGGGGGGATCTCCCCCAGCCCTTCCCCAGCTCTTCCATAAATCCTTGGCTCTCACCAAGTTTGTTTACATGGCAGCTTGTCAGTGGAGCCCTTTTGGCAAAACAGCTCCTGATCTAGGAGAGACCTAAGCCAGAGACCCAAAAGGGCCTTCAACAATCATCCATTGGGCACAATGGACCCTGTGGAAGTTACTCTAGTATCACACCTAGACACTGTCTGGGAGAGGCTGGTTCATAGTATGTTTGGACAAGGCAGAGCTATGGTCCAGAAAGCATCCTTTAGGAGCAGGAGGTTTTTAGGACAGGGACACAAAACGAAACAGCAGCATTTCTGAGATGGAGAGGTGAGTGTTTCTGTACTAGCGGGCTGTATAGTACCTGTATTGTTTCTTAGGCTGTCATCATTAGGGTTCAGTGTTAACAGTCCACACCTGACAGTGGAAGAATTTGCCCTTCTCTGAGATTTCTTCCAAGCCACCTGCTGTCCACGCTGCCTCTGCTGACAGGGGACATTTGAGTTTTCACTGGAAGGTCTTCACACTGGAAGGTCTTCATGGCAGTTTTGCCACAAGAGCTCAGGTGGGGCCGGACCACGCTGCAGCAATACCAGAGCTGTGGCCCAGTGCTGACAGCCGGGCCAGGGTGAGGGGAGGAGAGGGAGCTCTGGAGGGTGACGGTGGCGGCTTTCAGAGGGAGACCTGCACGCCGGCCATGCAGCAGTGTCAGCTGCCTGGCAGGCAGCTGGATAACATGGTGGGCCAGAGGATGAATTTCTTCCCCACCAGCTCCACATGTGGTGAGTTTATCCCATTGGTGCCATGAGCCCCACAGCAGCTCAGCTCTGGCATCCAGGCCACGCAGCCTGGGGTGACACGTGGGTTGATGGCACGGAGTGGTCCGGCGGTGGCGCAGAGGTGGTGTGTCCATGCTGCCCGCAGACAGCTTGGGTTGCCTTCACTGGCAATCCCACAGGAGCATGTGAGCAGCTGGCATGTGTGCGTGGGGTCATTCGCTGCCCATGCCACGCAGCTGTCCTTCCTGTGGGAGCCGCAGTCCTCCACGGGTCACGGCAGCGTGGCAGTGGGTGGCGTGGCTGTGCCACTGTGCATGCCCACGGGTGCTCGGGCTTTGCTTGGGACAGGGAGACCAGGTGTGTCCCGGGGGTCTTCCGGGGGAGGTGGGATATGGAGGTTGGATCTGGCAGCACCCCGGATCCAGGCAGGTGCTGGGGATGCGACCTGGGCTGCAGGGCACTGCATGTGCCTCGCTGGGTTTCCATCCAGCTTCAGCCTCCCAGCACCATGCGAGCTGTGTATCAGACAGTTTATTTTAGCCATTGAGGCGGGGAGACGGAGGGCAGAGGCTGGAGGATCAGGGGCTGAGGCTGCGTGGGTGGCAGGGGGCCGTCAGCCTGCTCCAGCGCCTGTGACACGCGTTTGGTGTCACCCGACTGGGAGAGCTGCGAGCAGGGTGAAATATGAGCTGCGGGCTCCCGGCCGCAGCTGGAGGAGTTGGTCCTGCAGCCTGGCCCCGTTCCCGCTCGGGGCAGGAGGGCCAGGTCGGCCAGAGCCGGTGCGGATCCCAGTGCCAGCTGCGTGCAGCCACGCCGCCCTGAGCGGGGCCAGCCAGACCTCGACTGGCCGGGGTGGCCCCATGGCCATGGGGCTCAGCCCCAGCCATGCTGAGCACTGGGGTGGCTGTGTGGGAAACGCCACCCTCGCAGGGCTGCAGGCTGTCAGCCTGTCTCTGGGATGCAGCAACTGTGCAGGGTGGTTTTTCTCCCCAGCCCTTACATCTCAGTTGTTCCTTAGGTGCTGGAAGAGCTCAATGTCCTTTGCCCAGCATCCGGCCCGGCTCTGTGCCCCGTGCACGGGCAGACGCATGCCACATGCACACCCGTTTGTTTTTCAGCTCGGCACACCATCTCACAGAATCACAGAATTATTAAGGTTGGAACAGACCTTTAAGATCATCAAGTCCAACCATCAACCCAACACCACCATGCCCACTAAACCATGTCCCCAAGTGCCACATCTACACATTTTTTGAACACCTCCAGTGATGGTGACTTTACCACCTCCTTGGGCGGCCTGTTCCAACGTTTGGCGACTCTCTCAGTAAAGAATTTTTTCCCAATATCTAGTCTAAACCTCCCCTGGTGCAAGCTGAGGCCATTTCCTCTCATCCTATCACTGGTTACTTGGGAGAAGAGACCAACCCCCACCTCACCACAACCCCCTTTCAGGTAGCTGTAGAGAGCGATGAGGGCTCCCCTCAGCCTCCTCTTCTCCAGACTGAACACCCCCAGTTCCCTCAGCCGCTCCTCATCAGACTTGTTCTCCAGACCTCTCACCAGCTTCGTTGCCCTTCTCTGGACACGCTCCAGCACCTCAATGTCCTTCTTGTAGTGAGGGGCCCAACACTGAACACAGGATTTGAGGTGCGGCCTCACCAGGGCCGAGTACAGGGGCACAATCCCTGCCCTGCTCCTACTGGCCACACTATTCCTGATACAGGCCAGGACGCTGTTGGTCTTCTTGGCCACCTGGGCACACTGCTGGCTCATGTTCAGCCGGCTGTCAACCAGCACCCCCAGGTCCTTTTCCGCTGGGCAGCTCTCCAGCCACTCCTCCCCAAGCCTGTAGCGTTGCATGGGGTGGTTGTGGCTGAAGTGCAGGACCCGGCACTTGGCCTTGTTAAACCTCGTACAGTTGACCTCGGCCCATCGATCCAGCCTGTCCAGATCCCTCTGCAGAGCCCTCCTACCCTCCAGCAGATCAACATTCCCACCCAGCTTGGTGTCATCTGCAAACTTCTCATTCCCATCTGCAGCCCAGCTGGCAGCTGGAGAGCTTGCAGCAGTGGAAGTACCATGGAGGGCTTGCAGGCCATGGCACAGCCCTGCTGGAAAAACATAGGGCCTTCCAGTGCTACTGCGAGGTGGTCAGATAACCGCTGGGATGCTTCGAGTGTGGCATAACGTGGCTCAGATCTGGAGCAGGCAGCCCCAGGTTCCCATGTATTTGTTTCAGCCATACGTGTGTGCAAGGAAGGGGGGTCTCAGGATGATGGTGTCTGTGTGTAAAGGAGTGGTTTGCACCGAATTCTGGGTCCTGGGCGTGTGTGCATGGATGCGTGTGAGCGTGTGTGAGCACTCGCATGAGGCCAGGACTGAGCGTGAGCTCTGCAGCGGGATGCTCTGCGAGCAGCACAGCAGGACACACGCCACCCGAAGACCACAGTCCCCACTTCAACCTAACGCCCCCAGAGCATCCCCCAGCATCAGGGGACGGGACAAGTTGGCCAGCCAAAAGTCTGTGCTGAGGCTGCTCCTCCTGCGCTGCCATGCCCTCCCTCTACTGAGCTCCATGGAGCCACAGCCCCCAAGAAAGCTCCTTCCCCACCTACCATCGGAGGGGATGGGATGGGGGGCAGGCTCCAGCCTATCCCCAAGGTACTTTAACTGAGAAAAATAACAATAATCAGAAAGTATAAAGGATTAAAAATGATATTTCATTGCCTGTGGAGCCCTGAGCTGCTATCGCAGGGAAGGCACAGGAGCCCTGCGTTCTGGCTGCAGGCAGCCTTAGCAGCACCGGCCACCATGATGCAGAATCCGAGGGCCCAGGTATTGGGTGTCTGTGTGAAGCAGAGACGGGAACCCAAGTCCTGGGCGCATCTGTCATGTCTTAACACGTGTAGCAGGTTCTTCGCCCCATGCCCTGCCCTTTCCTGGCGGTTACAAATACTCCCCAGAGGCGCCTCGGACACCCGGCCAGCGCTGGGCAATGCGAGGATGCTCTCCTGCATCAGGATGCTCTGCCCAAAAGCCAGCTCTCTCACTTGGCCACGGGAGCAGGGCATGTCCGATGCTAATGGCACCTGCCCACGCACGGGCAGCAGGCTGGGGCGGCACCGGGGCGTGGGACACCCCAGTGCGGCCACTCCTCTGCGGCGAAACGGGGCCGTCGGTGGCTGGAGGGACCCGGCTCCCTCCTGGCCTCACCACAGACCCCGCAGGGCTCAAGGCCGGGGGCACGGGGCACCGTGGATGCAGCCGGCAATGCACTCCCCACGCTATTCTTAGGAAGGGTGAAGTTTATACAAGAAATTTAAGCTTTAAACCCAGGCACCATAAATAGTCTATTTTTCAAGGGCTTCAAGTCAGTTGTAGGCTCAGAGCCAGAGCCAAAATTTGGCAGCTGTCTTTGTTTAATGATTAATTAAAATGAGGTAACAAAACGAGACATATCTATTAACGAGGGTATTTGCAGCGTCAGTAGAGGATTCCAAATGGCTGATTTTTTTCCCCTTTTAATCTTCAAAATTCTCGTTAGGAAAACAAGCTCTTCCTCCCTCCGCAGCCGGGCTGGGTGGGAAGGGCTGTGCTGCGGCCCCTCGCCCTGGTAGCGGGAGGGGAGCAGCAGGCAGGCACGGCTTTATCTTTATGGTCCTCTTCCTTTAAACAAAGTGAACCCTCCACATAAAGATTTTTCCAGTTTGGAAATTTTATTAGACCTTTAAGTAAACTTCAATGGAGAGACCGTTGGCTGTGACAGAGGCAGGAGGGGGAAGGTTTGTGCGTCGTTTCGGCTCTGTGCCGGCCTTTCCCCAGCGGGTGCCACGCAATAGGGACTAAAACAGGAGTGCTGGAGGCAAAGGGGCATTTTCCAGGCTTTTTTGCCAGACAAATGGGGCCAAACCCATGTCCCTACCCCGCTGCCCAAAGTTTTCTGGGCACTTTGGGGAGGTGTGACCAGACAAGGTGACGAGGAGGATGGCGCAGAAGGATGGAGGCTTGTTCCCATCCACCATGCTCCCAGCTCATCCCCTGACACTGGACACATTTTCTAGCTCAGAAAACCAAGCGGAGCACAGAGCTGCCTTGCATGGGAGGTGCCCGTGGTCAGAGGAGGGTTAAAGTGTGCAGAGAGGTCGAGAGGCAGCTCTTGGGGGTGTGCGAAACAGGTTCACCCTCCCCAAGGCTCGCAAGATTTAGCCACATGGGAAAGCACCCAAGTATGAGGAAAAGGGAAAAACATCCCAAAATAGTTTAGTCTTGTTTTCTGCGCTGAGACGCCCAGACAGGGTGGGAGTTCTGGTTGTGTCTGAGCTAAAAATTACAGTAAATAGAGAAGTGGCTGCAAAGCCCCATGTTCTGGCTAAGAAGGACATGTGCAAATGCTGTCCATCAGGGTGAAGACATGCTGGTGATGAAGGCCCATAAATAAATGAGAAGGGGGATGGAGTTAAATGAGTGCTGTGTCAAGGGGTGAACCCTCAACTGCCTGCTGAAGCATGTCTTCTCCCCAGCACGTTTCACGGGACAACAGGGAGTGAGGGGAAGCGGCTTCGTATGTAGGGATGACTCCGAGCAGAGATGAGATCCCAGCATCCCTCTCTGCTCACAGGTCCAGGACCACTGAGCCCACCTGGGAGCAAAGCGGGGCTGGTTCTGCCCCACCAGCCGGAGAAAAGAGTGATCAGGATGGACCCGCTCTGGGCTGTCCCAGTATCTCTGCACTGCTCTCCAGGCACATCTCAGCTGCTAGTGAAGTCCGGCATAAATACCGAAGCCTGATCTTTGGAGGAGGTGGTAGGGATGACAGCTGGGTCGTGCCCATAACAAGCAGAGAGGTCCTGCGCATTTGGTCCTGTGGGGACCGGCTCCTGTGGCACACAAGCCGTACGAGCGAGCAGGCTGGGGCGTGGGGGCTGGAGTGGAGCAAACGTGGAGTGGAGGAAGGCCCACTGCTCCTCTTGGCGGGTTCGGTCCCGAAGGGGAGGAAAAAGGGATGCTTTTCATGGGTGCTCCGTGGCCCACTTGAACCGTTCAGGGATTGTCCATGCTGAGCACCAGCTTCAGGCCCCATGGTGCGTCCTGGGCTGTCTGAACTGCGGCTGCAGCAGAGCTGGCCCAGGGGGAAGGTGGGAAGTGGAGCTGGTCTTGGTGCCGTGCCATCCTCGGTGAGGCAGGGTCCCACCCCACGGACCTTTGGACTGCAGCACAGTGGTCACGTTGGAGGGGGCCCACTCCAGGGAAGGGGCCAGGGCACCCCATGGGGCAGAACTTCTGCCTGCGCAGCTGCTTCCCTGGGCCTGGCCCTGCATGAAGGACTGCTGCACCGAGGGCAGTAGCAGAGGAGAGGGAAGGTGGGTGGGAGCACGGCGCTGCGGGCTGGGAGGGAGCGGCCGGGGTCTCCGGAGGTGGCCGAGCCTGGAGCAGCACAAGCACCGGGCAGGGACCTGGGGCAGCCTGGGGGGAGCAGGGCAGCAAGGAGGGGAGTGGGGCACCGTGAGGAGCAGTGGGGCAGCCTGGGGGGAGCAGGGCAGCACGGGGCAGCAAAAGGGACAGAGGGACAGCATGGGAGGTGGCAGCGGGGCAACACGGGGGCAGTGGGGCAGCACGGGGGGCAGCGAGGCAGCACGGGGCAGCAAGGGCAGCACGGGGCAGCAAAAGGGACAGAGGGACAGCATGGGAGGTGGCAGCGGAGCAGCACATGGGGCAGTGGGGCAACACGGGGGGCAGTGGGGCAGCACGGGGTGGGGCGGGGGACGAGGTGGGGCTCGGGCGGCTGCGGGGACTCGCAGGGGCTGCCCCGCCCTCACTGCCCGCGCCCCGGCCGGGCACCTTCTCCTCCGCCCCGGCGGCGGCAGCGGGAGCGCGGTGCCATCTAGGGCCGAGCCGGGGCTGCTGCAGGGCCCGGACGGCGCTGCGCGGCTGCGGGGCAGGGCCGGCCCCGGCGGCGGGGCGGGAGCGGGCGCAGGCTGCGGAGCCGGTCCCGGGGCAGCGGGGCTGGGCAGGACCGCACCTTGGCCCCGCAACACCCCCGGCATCAGCCCTCTCCCTCCGTGCTGAACGCGGGAGCTCAGCGAGGACCGGGACCCCGTCGCTCCCCGGGAGCCGAGCAGCCAGCGGAGCAGCCGAGGGCGCTCCCCGGCCAGTGGCCTCCCCCCCCGGGGCTGTGGTGACCCGCCGCACGCCGCGCTCCTGCTCCGGGGAGGCAGCCGGGGCCCGGGGCCGGACGCCCGGGAGGGTCGCGCTGCGCCCCTGCACGCCCCTTCCACCGCGGGAGAGGGGGGGCGCAGGGGAGCCCCTCGGGCAGGATGCGTGGGGCACTCGGCAGGCACGCCGGTGCAGATCGGCTCCCGGACCATTGCGACCAGTGCTACGCTTGGCAGCGGCCTCCATGCCAGGACTCTCTTGCAACCCCGCGCTGTGCATCCCCACCGCAGCACTGGTGGCTCCGGACTGGTCCTCCCCAAGGCACGCACAGCCAGGAAAGGGAGAGAAAGATCGTCTGAGGGTATGGTCTGTAGGAGGAGATGGAGGCCACCTCCTCACACTGTGTCCAGGCAGGGCTGGGCCTTGGTGGGTGATGGGGCAGGAGGTGGAAAGGTCCCAGTGATCTGAGTCTGTCCTGGCCCTTGCAGGCCGAAGAGCCTGGATCTTGTAGAAAGCTCTGGGAGCATAGCTGGGGCTTTCTTGACTCCTGGCGTCTAAGCTAAGGTCACAGACATCAGGTCTTAAGTCAGTCCCCCAAAACGGCGTGCAGCCTGCTTCCCACCATCGCCCTGGTGATGATGACAGTGCTGTGGCTGGACATCAGTCTGGTCTTGGAAACCTCACTGTGCTGCGAACCTTCTGGCCCTTCTTGGGCGTATCAGGACATCTCCCTGCCCATGAGGGTGGGAGGTTTCTCCACACTGCCTCTAGCTCTCCTTTGGTCTCAGAAGCACAGTGAGCCTTACCTGCTATTTCAAAACTTGGCCCTGAAGCATCCCTCAGATTGGCTTCAGTCTGGTGAGGCTTGGCCACGGGGCTGGAAGCTAGTCACATAGGCACAGTGCTGGCTCTGCACAGTGTGATCAGACCCAGATCAGTCCTCCAGTGGGACAATACCACCCTCCCGGGACGTACAGTTATAAGTACAGATGTGTCTTGAGAGCAGAAAAGCAGAGCACAGCAATAAATCCTCCTAAATCAGAGAAACGGGCTGTTTTCTGTATGCTTGCAAATTGCCACATCCTGCAGCTGTCAAGGGGAAAGCTAGCAAAGGAAAGGCTGGGCCCAGGCACATGGAGCCCAAGCACAGTCCATGATAGACTGACTGGACAGCAAGAGGCTGGAGGAGGGTCGGCGAGGACAAAGCTGAGGCTGTCTGCGTGCCCTGCCTATGTGGTGGTGTATTTCCAGGTATCTGGATTTCTTTAGCATTGATTCTACAGCAAACTTCCTGGTCCCAGTCTGATTTCTGCTACCTGCCCCTCTAAAGGTTTTCCCTCTATGCTGCAGTCTACAGCATTCACTTCAGTCCCAGTTCAATGAACTTTTGACCTGGAAAAGCAGAGAGCGCAGGGCATTTCCCAGTGCACATCCTCAGGTTAATGGATGTGACTGTGATACTCAACACGCCTTGACAGAGTTGGTTTTCCACTGCAGCATGCTGTCCTCTCTCCAGGTCTAAGCCACACAGCTTGCAGTTCATGGCAGGTGGGAAAATCTTCAATTTATACCTTTCAGTTGCTGTATTCAGTTGCTCTCCCGCTGTAGAAGGGGAAGCTGTTTGTATTCCTGCTCACTTAACTTGCTTAAAAACAGCGACAAATTCAGCTCTGTGATGCTGGCTGGGTTTTCGTGTGCCATAGGCAGAGGACAAAGAGTAAATTACAGGGAGAAGGACCTTGCTCCTTCTTGAAACAACAGGAATTAATTTTATTTATACTTTGACAGCCAGAACTGAAAATAATCAAGAGTCCCTGCAGCTGGGTGCGGAGTGTTCGCCTTCCTTTTATTGAAAGAGCAGAAAGTAATATCCCCCCAACAGGGGTGACTGGGAGAGGGAGATTTGCCTCTGCATGGGGTCAGACATATCCATACATCTGCTCTTCTGGCAGAAATAGGACCCAGGAGTCTGGGTGAGATTACAGATAAGACATGTAAACTCTTTTTTAATGAAGCTCCCTGGGTTACACCTTGCTGTTCACTCCCTGAAATCATTCTAAATTCAAGCATTTCTGTGGCCCAAGGAATTAGTTTCTCTTTCCCCATTAGCTGCTTATAATTTTTTTTCCTCTATTTATTTTCTGTCTCTTTGAAGGTTTAAGTGGCTAAGGCAGTCCCTGTGACCTCCTGTGCCACTTTGTGAGAATTTCCCCACTCCTCTGGCAAGTATTGTCATTATTTGTCAGTGAGAAACAAGGCTTTTTCAGCAAAATGCCACTAATCTGAGGGATAAACCACCTGAAAGTTTACCTCCTGGGGTAATCCTCTCAATCACCTCCATTCAAATACCATATTTATGGCAAAATCAGCATTGTCAAATTGATTTCTCCTCCTGGATTACTTGGATGTCTGTTCTTGATTACTTGATGTCCTTGATAACTACAGTTACTATATCACTCAGAAACAACAGGTTTGCTGGCAAAATCCACCACCAAGGTTCTGCAGGGCTAAACTCAGAAGGATTTAAGAGAAATCGTCTGAGCTTTTTATCCTGCATGCTGCAACACTGAGTAAGAGGGGACCCTTTGTGAGACCCTGCTGTCCCATTGCTCTGTGCAACCCATTTTGCAGGCTCACCACAATGTGCCGGGTGATTTTGGGAGTTTTACTCTCACTACTTGGAAGGGAGTCTGAGAACTTTTACAGGGAGCAAGGTTCCCTCAGGAACTTTTGCTCACATGTAATTCCCTGTCAAGGGATGTTAGAGGAGAAAATTTAGGCATAATTGAATAATATCAGACCCTTCTGGGAGCTATATAAAATTGTGTGGGCAGACAGCTTGCTCCAAGGATGGTGTTTGTGATACTGTGGCTCTCGTGTCATCCCTCTTTTGTTCACTGTCACATGGTAAGTCTCTTCATGGTGCATTGGCTCTTTCTCAGAATGTAGGCAGAGAAGAGCATTTCTGTGGGGAGGCTCCAGCCTTGTCTGTATTGCATGGTACCAGGGATAACCAGGGTGGGCTTCCCCATGGAAAGGAAACAACATGGCAGGCTGCTGCTGCCACTCAGATTAAGTCCATGGGTTGTTGGCTGCAGCAAGAGTATGTGTCTTTTCTCTGTGGATTTATTTTCTTTTTGCAAATACTTCTGTAGTCCCCCAGTTACAGCCCAGGCAGAGTTTGCTCTTGGCTGAAGAGCCCTGCTGAACATCACCATAACATCAGCAAACCAATATCCTGCAGTGCAGTGTTGCTTCACCCCCCAGAGAGGCTGGGGAAAGAGCTAAATCAAGCTCAAGCTCTATGTATCCCTGTGTTGGCTCTGTCAGAGAGCACAGTGGCCCAGAGGCCTCCATACAATGGCTTGTTTCCCTGCATCCCCCATGCTCCAGGTTTTATTTACAATCACTAGGATAGAAGCAGCCACATGTTCCTGCTCTCTGCTGGGTCATGGCTAGTGCTACTTGCACAGCGTTAAAAGGCCTATTAGCATTTCCATTTTTCTCTCTTTTAAGATGCACACGCAAATAATCAAGTTGCTTCTTTATCTGCATTTTGGTAAGACCTGGATGGTGCACGCTGGCCTTTCTGCTGTGTCTCTGTGTATGCGAGATGTGAACAGGGCACACAGACAGGTAGCACAGACCAGGGAGCTCTGAGGATGCTTCTGCTTTGCAGCTGCCTTGCAGGCAAGGTCTTGCCCATGATGGTGATGGCAAGGGCATGGGAAAAGCACAGGAATCTTGTATCCACACTTTTGCCATCAGCAGCATGAACGTGGACCAGCCCAGGGGAATGACCTTGGTGCTTTGAATGCCCTTCCAATGTGCACACTGGGGATTGGAGGAGGGGTGCCAGCTAGTAGAGAGGAGATGGGTTACTGGGTCACCTGTCTGAAGGACAGACCCTGAGAAGCAAAACACCAAACAAGGATCCCCAGATCAGACAATTGTCTCATTGAATACAAGCATAGACGTTGTAATGGCAGGAAAGGCTTAGGGACATCCGTATGAGCTCCCAGAACATTTCCCGTTTTTCCGGTTGCCCTCCCATCAGCATTACCCACTCACCAGCGCTCATGACACCAGGCTAGACATGGTGCCAGCCCTGGCATGGCAGGGAAGCCTGCCCTCCCTTGGCACAGCCAACGCTCCGGGGTGCTGGCCATGCACAGCGCTCACCACAGCCCTGTGTCCTGGCTTGCTCACCAATGTCGAGCCACGGGCTTCTGCAGTTTCTGGCTCAAGCACTCCATTTTGCTGGCCAGTGTCACTGCAGTCTTGACAGTCAGCTGGCAAACTCCTCGTCCTTATGAGCGACAGGCTGCTATGGCCTGGCTTTCATTGCTGAAAAAGGAGAGCTCCTTTACCTGCAGGTAACTAATGTGTGAGGACAAAGAGGAGGTAAAACTGCAGGCTCACCTTGGGCTAGGGGAAAATCACACCCTTTTTAAGAAGTGATAGTAATTTCATGGTCCAAACTGGCACAAAGGCAGATACCCCTATGGACTCCTTGCTCAGTCGCTCTAGACTAAGAAATTATGCCATTTTTGTAGGACATTAGGATGTCCTACACATTCCAGGTACATGCTGGGCTGCTGTGAAAACACAAATTGTTGAACAGCTACAAGCTCTGCAGCAAAACGGGAAAGTGGTGTGAGTGACTGATGGCTGGACGGTTTGTGCAGTGATGGAGGTGGGAAGGGGAATGAGATGAAGTAACACCATATCCAAGAGGTCTTAGAGTACTGGGCCAGCCAAACCAATGCCTGTGTGCACCCCTGCCTGCACCAGTGTATCCTGAGCTCACTAGTAACACTGATTTTTGCACATCATCTGCTCCACTGCTCAGCAGGGATGAGTTCAGCCATGGCCATGTGTTCATAGCAAAAGGGATGATGCACACTGCCGTGGGTTCAGTCAAGGACATGATGCTCCTGACCATCGTTTTCACTCCTGAGCTACAAAGAGTCCTCTTCTGTGATGGGCCAGGACTTGAAGCACTGTAAGGGCAAAGGCTGGGACCTGAACATGCTCTGCAACACTATTATCAGTTTGGTAGTGAGGACACATGCACCAAGCCCCTGCTACAAACTCTTCCAGCTGCATGCCCAGCAGCACACCTCACCTCCTAGCACCTCCTGTCACAGGGTGACATCTCCATCTCTGGGCAGCCATGAGCAGTCTCTTGCAGTGTCACAGCTTCATGATGCAGGGCAGACCTGTTCCTCGGGGTGCCCTCTCCTGCTTCCTAGTGTCTCTGGGAGAATCCCCTTGCCCGAGACCAGTACGTCGTGGTTATTGCTTTGCCCTCAAGGTCTTCTATTTTCCACTAATTTTCCTTCTTATCTTGACCAGACTGATTATCTTTACAAGCAACAAATTTCACAAGAAGCCTGAGTGGGCCACTGACCCACCTAAACTCTTCGTATCGTCTTGTGCCATCTTTGATCTACATGTAAACCTGCTCTTCTAATAAAACTTCAGACTATAGGGGGTAATGGAAAATCACTATAATATACATATAATATACTATAATATCTCTGCTAGCAAACAAATCAAAGCATCAGTATCATCTTGGTGAAGTCTCTGAGATAAACATCCTCAATTGTCTGTTGATGGTATCTGTCGGGATATTACTTTTAAATCTCTCCTGTGGCATGGCTGATGTTATCGCTTCGGCTGAGTTAGTTAACCAAACTCTGCAGTACTGTGTGCTATTTAAGTACCAATGGGCCAGATGGGGTGCATTTCCTCACAACCCTCAGGCAGTGCTGATTTTATAATGACTCTCCAAGCTGGGGCTGATTACTGCATGTGATCTTCACAAGCTGTAAGGATGATGCATTTGGGGGAAATTAGACTGCAATTTAAAATTTATTATCCAAGGGCCACGAGACCTGTTCCAGGAGACCCACCAATAGATCAAACCACTACTCCAGATGACTTTGAGAAGTGAAGAATAGCTTTAACATCCAGGATTTCTGAGAGAACTACTCCAGACTTTTACAAGGTCATGCTGAAAATCTGAACCCAAGATCTTTCCCAGCACCCTATCTATAAGACAAAAGATAGTTTTCCAAGGAAATCTGAATCACAGCAAGAATTAAGTTGGCAAAATGCATGAGTCATTCACTTTATAAGTACTACAAAGACTAAAATCTGGGATGTCCCTACTTCTCTGCCAACACAACTGTTAGGCTAGGACCACTGTAATGCAAAACAAGGACCAAAACTGTAAAATTTCTGTAAAAAAAAGACATTTCCTCCTGAACCATGAACCAGTCTTTGAAATACCTCCCCAATACGTGAGCTGCCCAGACAACATTGCAGCTGAAATGGCAAAGGACAGTCATGTGCTTTCATTAGTGTGAACCTCAGAATACATTCAGAGTTTTTTATTTACTTCTTGTGAAATCTTCGTAAGACTGTTCAGACATTACAGGCAGTTTTGTAACTTTACAGAATTTCAGTGAAGTCACAGCTTTAATTGTTGGCCTGTGCACACAAAACCAAGCCAGCAAGGTTAGGCAAAATTGCTAGGGTTCATTTGATGAAAAATACCACACACCGTCTTAGTTATTTCATCAACTAAAGAAACATTGGCTAGAAACCCCATGCCAGCTGGCCCGAGCCCTAAGAAAGCTTTTGTGCTCCCAAAGGTGTAAAAAAATTGTATTAAGCACCAAAAAAGGTATTTTCATACTTCCTAATTACTCACCTAAGGAGAAAATCATTGACACGGAGGGAAATGACGAAGCAGTGGGGACAGGAATGCACAGATAGAGTGCTCATCTTTAGGAAACTTCAACATTCATTGGGAAGCAATTTAAGATCTAACCTGATGTTTCCTCTCCTGTGTGGCTACAAGGAGCAGAGCCAAGTGCTGCGAGTGAGCGTTAGGCTGCAGGACTGTAACGTGTAAAACGTGCATGAACAAGGAGTTTGCCATTGAATGGAACAAACCCTTTATTTCATCCATAAGTGGGGAAACCTATGGAAAAATACCACACTAATTTGAGCTATTGTGTGAAGGGATGTAAGTCAGAAGAAGGAGAGATGGCAAGTAAATTATAGATTTGAAGACTGACAGAACAGCTGTAAACAGCCATGACAAGATCTGGAGGTTTGGACAGGTCCCCACTCAAAGTGCTTGCTTAGATCACTGGAAAAGAAAGGGAAGAGCATTGGCACCAAGAATAAAGGGAGACAGTGTTTGTAAAGCAAAGCACTGAGAAAGATAAGGTTTGCCCTTGGAAGTAAGGAAGAAAAGGGATATTGATGATTAGGATTGTTTATGTTGGGGTACTCTGGTTACAGTAAAATTTAGTGGTTCTTTTTGAAGCAAACAGAAAGCCCGAGAGAACTCTGAGTGGGTTTAGAGAGCTCAAAAATAAACAAAGCTGTGGCCTGGATCGTCTAGTATTTGTAAACAGGCCCTGAACACGGCTCATCTGGAAGAGGAGCTCGTGAGCAGTGGGGAAATGGTAAAGAGGAGACTGGAGAATCACAGGGTAATCTGAGCTCGGAGGGGCCTTGGGAGGCCCAACCTTCTGCTCAAAGCTGGGTCAGCTCCGAGATCAAACATGGGTCCTCAGGGCTTTATCCAGCCTGACCCTGACAGCCTCCAAGGAGACAGACTGTGCAACCCTGCCGGGTACCTGACCCAGCGCCTTGCCGCCCTCACGGGGAAGAGGCCTTCCTTCCACCCGGCTGGCACCTCCTGACATGCTGTGACAGGGCCCGGCTCCGGCTCCTCCACGGCCTCCTCCTCTCACGTACCGCGAAGCCACCAGGCCCCCCCCCAGGCCCTCTCACCCACGGGCTGCCCGGCCCGGCCCGGGCCTGGCCCAGCCCCGCACGTCCCGGCAGGCCGCCGGCACGGCCGCTCGCCGCGGCAGGAGCTGCAGCGGGCTCAGGCCGGGCCCAGGAGCAGCCGCGAGACCGCGGAACGACCCGAGAGAGGCCGGCGAAAAGGGCGGGGTGTTGCTAGGCACGGCGGTTGCTAGGCGCCCGCGTTGCTAGCCTCCCGCGAGGCGCCGCTGAGCACCGCTCCTCAGCGTACGGCGGAGAAGTTCCGATTGGGTAAGCCGCGTCACGTGAAAGCGGACGGTGGCCGAGTCGGGCCCGAGAAAAAGCGCCTCGGGGGCGGGTCGGCTGGAGCAGCCTCTCGCTTCTCATTGGCTCACTCTCAGCACATGGCGAGGGGTCGGCGCTGAAGCCGCTGCGCGCCTATTGGCGGCAGGCAGCGTGGGGCGGGGGCGGGAGGACGCGCGCGGATGTGGGCCCTGGTGCGGGCGCTGTCGCTGCGGCCGTCGCCGGTCTTTGGCCTTGCGTGGCGGCGGCTGGCGGGCAGGACCATGGCTGAGGGCCCCTCGGCGGTGCGGCCGGCGCGGCGGCCCAAGGACGTGCCGCGGCACCTGTGGGCCCGCGAGCGGCGGCGGAGCGCGGGCACGGGCCTGGCAGGGCCCAACACCGTCTACGTGCAGGTGGTGGCGGCCGGGAGCCGCGACGCGGGCGCCGCCGTCTACGTTTTCTCCGAGTTCAACCGGTGAGTGTGAGGCCGCGGGGACGCCCGCCCCGCCCGGGCGGGGGCCGGGGCGCCCTGCCCGGGCCTGCCCTGACCCCTCTTCCCCTCAGGTACCTCTTCAACTGCGGTGAGGGCACACAGCGGGCCATGCAGGAGCACAAGTAAGTGGGGGCGACCGGGGGGGCTGCCCCGGTTTCTCCTCCCCGAGAGTGCATTGGTCGCTGCTCACCCCTGTTTCGCCCCTCAGGCTCAAGATCTCCCACCTGGACAGCATCTTCCTCAGCCGGGTGGCCTGGGCAAACGTTGGGGGGCTGCCAGGTGAGTGGAGGGGCTGGCTGGGTGCCCCAGTGGCAGCCTGTCACTGATTCCTCTCACAAGGCCCAGTTGTAGGCAGCAGTTGTCTAGGCCAGAGGTGGCTGATGTGTAAGCTGCCCGATGAGTGGTGCATGGGATCTTTTAAGTAGCAGTCGAGAGAGGAAAAACGCTGTCAGAGCGGCTGGGCTGCACGTGGGCGTCTGCAGCGGTGTGATCTCTGTGACTGTATGGGCACACATGGTGGAAGAGGCGCGCTGCCTCTGCAGCGTGCATGGCTTTATCTACCCTAAGTCTTCTAGAGGAGAAGTCATTACCGACGTTGCATGGCCAGCAGGGAGTCAGACTAATTTGGGTTCAAAGGGGCCTACCAAGGTTTCTGGCCCACTGCTGTCCTCAAAGCAGACTGAGATTAGAACAGATCACTTAGGATCTTGTACATGAAAGTTATAGAAATCTTCAAGAAAGGAGGAACAATCTGTTCAGGTAACTTGTTCCAAATTGTAGATATTTTCTTTATTGGTGGAGATAAGTGACTTGATGAAACTGCCACAAAGCTGAGGCAATACTGAATTTGGATCTGAGTTCAGTTCTGGCCTTTGTGGAGAGGTCCAGCACTCCTGGGTGCTGAGTGGGATCTTTCTTGTATGATTCACCAGCAGTTAGTGGGGCTGTGATAAAACTGTTTCTGTGCTTTCTTTTAGGTATGATTCTCACGTTAAAGGCTATGGGGCTTCAGAGATGTCTTTTCCTAGGGCCGCCAAAGCTGGTGAGTAGGGAAGGCTTGCAGAAGGGAGAGCGAACCCATCAAATGTTAAAGCTTACCTTAGAATTGGGGGAGCTGATATCAAAGGAATGAAGCATAGAATCATAGAATAGTTTGGGTTGGGAGGGACCTTTAAAGGTCATCTAGTCCAACACCCCTGCAATGAGCAGGAGCATCTTCAACTAGATCAGGTTGCTCAGAGCACTGTTCAACTTGACCTTGAATCATATAGCTGTAAAATGCTGGTCTGAGTTAGTGCCAGTCCGAACGTTCTGCCAGAACAGCTGGCTTTAAAAAGCAAATCTACAGTTAACACACAAGACAGCATCAGACTTCTGCTCCTTAAAACTGTCTTGTTATATTATAATATTATGAATTTTCAAATCATGTTTTGCAAAAAGGGTGTCCTTTGTTCTCCTGTCTGTTCCCTCCCCATTTTCTTTAAATAGAAACTTGGGTCTCTTATCTCCTGCTCAGCATGATCCTTGCCAGCCTAATGCCATGTCTAGGCTGAAAATTTCCAATCCTCAGCATCGTTAAGTTCATTGCAACATCTCCTGACTAATCATATTGATGGAAGGGATGGGGAGAGTGGTTCTTTATTTTCCTTCCTCTTTCTAAATGAGTAATGCTCTCTGGAGGTGGGATACCTGCCCGGGCTTTTTGGCTGGCTGTGCGCTGCCCAGTTCTTGCCTGACTGGGCATTAAGCCTTTGGCTTCACAGAAAGTAACTGTAACTGCTAAAAGTGGTGCTTGTAATTGCACTGCTTGGGCGCTCTCTCCTGATACACTGTCTCTTTTCCAGCAAAACTACTTGAAAGCGATCCGACTCTTTCCTGGGCCCCTAAAAAGGATGGATTTAGGTATGTAGGTGGGTGATGTGTAGCTAATATGAATTTGTAACTTCTTTTTGTTCCAGCTGTAGCCAAGGTTGCATTGAACAGTAACAACTTCAGAATAAATACCTCTGGTTTATATCTGCCCAAAGAAAGTTTTAAAGATTTGTTTTGGTCTGATACACTGTTCAAATCCATCACAAGAACTGCCTGGAAGAAAACCAGTGTTTCCAGCTCTGTTTCTAGTAGGCCGCTGCCTGTCTGTCCAACTAGTGGACACTGTTCGGTTTCAAAGCGCTGTGAAGGCAATCTGCTTCCAGACACGGCCAGTGAACTTGCTTACTGTGGTATCATGGACTAATTTTTCTGGATGATGGGCTTTTAAGAACTTTAATTATTCATTGATCTCTGCAGTTGGGTAGAGAAAGGGAAAGGGGACATTCAGCAGATTTTGTTTAAGAAAGAAGAAATTTATTTTCCTGATCTAAATTCTTGTGGAGTATGAATCTCTTCTTACAAACTTGTTAATGCTGGGTTTTGATCTCTTTCCAGCTGTGCAATTGCACACAGAGCCTGAATATAAGGACGAGACGATGACAGTCTACCAAATACCTCTTACAGGTGAGCATGTGACACTGTAGTTGGACAGGAGAAGCACTTGTTCAGTAACCATGCTTAAGGTGGTTAAAGGAGCGGCTTCTGTTTGAAGCCTGAGTAAGGAGAGGTTTATTAATTTGCATGTTTTTTCTCAGGAGAAGGATCTCTTTTAAAGTAACAAGACCTGTTGAGTCAGGGCCTTGGTTTGTTTCTTTAGGTGTGGATGTATAGAATGACATGTGAAACATCACTGGACTTGTCTTTAGCCAGCTGAGTTTCCTTACTGCTGGAAACTGCAATACTTAGAGTACAGGCACAGACTTGACAATCTTTAGCAGTTTTGAGAGAATCTGAAGGACTTGGGTGTCAGATAGCTCCTGAAATAAGTGACTAGAGTATGCAAGTGTAAGTCAGACTGGGGGGGAAGAGCTCTGTATTCTGGTGCAGTTTAAACATGACTGTCATGGAAGAGGGAATGCTACTCGTGCTTTTCTTATCTGTCCCTTCTGATTGAGTGATCTTTGGTTTTATTGGATTTGGGACAGGAAAACCACTAGCTGCTGAAACTACATTGTGTCAGAGTCCTGGAACATCAACCCAATGTGGAAACAGCCCTAAAGAGGACACAGGGCCTGGATCCCCAAGAGCTGCACAGCAAAGCTTGGAGGAGGGCAAGGAAAAAGAAAGCCCAAAGAAAACAGGTGAAAAAAATGGAATGACCTTTTTAACTTTAATGAAATGGTGCCAAATTAAGGATATGCATTTGTCCTCTGAGCTGTTTGCTCTCTGGAAGTGAGGTCTGTTGAGAAGCTCAGCTGAAGGATTACACGGAGCAGAATGAGTTCTGGTACTTAGGAAGTTGATGCAGAACTAATAAAGCCTAGAAATTGGACATGATTCCTACTTGGGGTGTGATTAGTCCCTGCAGTAGTTTGCCGCTGGCTGGAGCGGGTGCGAGTGGATGTTGGAATTGATTACTTTTCAGTCTTGGGCTTTATTTTGGTTTCTCATAGCTGAAACAACAGGCTCTCTGGCCTTAGGTGCTTGTACTGTTTCGCTGTTGTGCTCCAAGTTGGCTGGATGGTGGTGTTCCTGTTAATGCTTTAGCAAACATTGATGTGTTTTGGCTTTAAGAAAAATGATAGTCAGTGATGATTCTAGTAGTTTTGCTTTCTTTTACAGGTGATGAATGGAAGTGTGCAAGCAGGCATCCTGATCTGGTGATGGCTTTCCTTTGTAAAGTAAGCTTGGGCACAAAGATCTCTAAATTGATGTAGCATAGAATAGACTATTTCAGTTGGAAGGGACCTGCAACGATCATGTAGTCCCACTGCCTGACCACTTAAGGGCTCACCAAAAGTAAAGCATATGATTAAGGGCATTGTCCAAAAACCTCTTAAACACTGACTGGCTTGGGACATCAGCCACCTCTCTCTCTAGGAAGCCTTTTCCAGTGTTTGACCACCCTCTTGGTAAAGAAATGCTTCCTAATGTCTTTAGGATATTTTGTCTCACTAAATAGATTTAACTGTAGATAGCATTTTCAAGCAGGAATTGAAGCTATATTGTGATTCTGCTTTTCAAAGGTCAGAGTAACTGTAACATGAATAGGAGTGTGTAAAAACTAGACTTTTTTTTTTAGAGATGTTCATTATAAAGCAGCCAATTAAGAATATACAGGTTCCATTCTTGCTAAATGCTTACGGCAGGGACATCTGTCCTGCTTACTTGGCTAAAAAAGGAAGCAAGAAGCAGCAGCATGATCTTGGAAACCAGAAAGTCTAGTAAAAGCTTTTTGGTGTTAAATTAGACTAGTGGCTGCAGAACTGGAAAGAAAAAAAAAATCCCTTGGCTTGTGGAGAAACATTTGAACTGGAAGTATGTGGATCTTGTTTCCTGGCACTCTTTATTTGGCTGATAATTCCTTTTAACTCTTTTCCAGATTCACCCAAAGAAGGGAAAATTCCTAGCAACTAAAGCACAGGAGATGGGCCTGCCAGTGTGAGTACAAGATCCCAGCCTGGGGGATGGGGCGACACCAGGCTTGTTGATGTTGGTAAGTTAAATTGTTGTTTAACTGTTGTTCCAGGGGAACTCCAGCCATTCTTCCCATAATTACAGCGCTCAAAAATGGGGAGAGCATCACTTTTGAAGGCAGAGAGGTAAGATGTATCTATGCTTTCTGCTGTGGCTTTGCCATCCTCCTTCGTGCGCTGGGCTCCCAGAGTGACAATCTTTTTGTGCAGAATGTTTTGCCTACCAATAGGTGTTGGGACATGTTTGGTTGGTTTTGTGTTTTTTGTTTTTTGGGTTTTTTTGGTTTTTTTTTTTTACACCCATTCTTGAGGCAAGAGTGGGTGATGGTTGTCTGCCTGTTCCCTCTCATCCCTGCTAAGAGGTTGGCATGGGTTTTGCTGTTTTTGAGCTACTTCTGGTTAGTGACTGGTCCCTGTTCCAGCCCCAAGCTGTTGTTGATTATGGTTCCTGTGGGGGGGACATGTCCACACTGGGTGGATTTGCTGAGCGTTGAGAGAGCCTGCTTTGGAGCTGCCTGCTGGGGGCTGGCTGATAGAACAGCTGCTGAAAGAGTTGGGCATAGTGGTGCAAGAAGGGCTGCGTGTATGGCTTGACTGTGGTGTGATTGATCTTTGTGTATCTGTCTGCAGCTCTCTCCTGAAGAACTGTGCACACCTCCAGACCCTGGCCCAGTGTTCATTGTGCTGGAGTGTCCTCATGAGGGCTTTGTGGATGCCATCTGTGAGAACGAGACCTTTCAAAGGTAGAGAGGCGGGGTGACCTGGAGTGTGTGGGGGAAGACATCTGTGCTGAGCTTTGCCAAAGAGAAGTTCTTGTTCTGTTCTAGATATGTTGGTTCTTGTGGCTGATGTCTGATCTGTTGGGCACTATTAAGCACCTAGAGATGCAGGAAAGGACTGGTGCTGCATTTTGAGCCTTTCAAGAAAGGCAGGCCTGTGCAGGACCTGTGGGGCTCTGTAACTGCAACAGGCCTGTCTTCCCTCAGGGGCCTCCAGGGAAGGAAATGTGCACTGGTGTCTTGCTGGGGAGCAATGTAGAGACTGCCGCTTCCCTGTGCGGTAGAAGCCTGGACTGCATGTGAAGTCTCTGTAAGGCTTACGCAGAAGCATGTCCGGCTTTTGAAAGGCTCTGCAGATGTTGTTCCTCCTGGAGGAGAGGAACTGCCCTGGTAGGGAGAGTGGAGGTGTCAGCAAATGGCAGGCTTGGGTCTCATGCTTACCGCGATGTGGAGCCTAGAGCTCCTGGGCTGTGCTCTTAGGATCTGTGCTCTACCTGCTTAGTAGAGCACTAAGATGGGAGAGGAGAGGGGATGCCAAGGTGTTGGAGGACTGAAGTGCAGGTATTCTATTCATATTGGAATGTGCCCCAGGTACCAGGAAGGACTTCCGGAGAACAGGGTGGCCTTGGTTATTCATGTGACTCCAGAGTCAGTGCTTCGGGACAGCCGCTACCAGCAATGGCTGGAAAGGTATGTGATCTTCTCAGTACTTGGTTTCATGTCACTGTTGGGGAGCATGTTCTTATGGTGCAGATGTTTTTCCCAGAGTAGAAATAGCTGTGGGCTGGCAGCAGGACTCTGCAGGCTTAGTTGAGATTTTAGCCAATGACTTGGGTGTGCACATATGCCCAAAACTAATGTGGGGCTGCAGCTGTTGTGCACTTTATTGTCCTCTTACAGATTTGGACCTGGAACTCAGCACTTGGTGCTCAATGAGAACTCCTCCACGGTGCATAACCCACGCAGCTACAAGATCCAAACTCAGCTGAACCTCATCCACCCAGAGATCTTCCCTCTGCTCACCACCTACCAGAGCAAGGTAGGCCAGGCCCCACTTGCCTGTGTACCTCATGCCCCTGAACAAAGAATGTGTTTAATGCCACTCTTCTCCCTGTAGGAAGAAGAGGCTGTGTGTAGTGTGCCCATCGTGCGAGGAGAGTGCCTCTTGAAATACCATTTCAGACCACAGCAGGAGTGGCAGAGGTCGGTGGGAATCTTTGACTTAGCAGTTTTTGGGTGTTGGCTTGAAGCAGCTTTTTAGTGTGAGGCTGGGCTGGGGAGGATGGTGTGTCAAGTACCCTTTGCAGATTCTTATTGGCGACCATGCTGGGGTAGCTGCCAAGCTTTCAGCTGTGCCTTTAGGGGTGTCCCTGTCCCTGAAAGCCTCAGACAAGGTGTGGGACACAGATGAGTGAACCACTGAAAACACCACCTGGCCAGTGGTGTGGCGTGTCATTTCTGTCCCTTGCTCTTGTAGCCTTATGTGCTCCTCTGTCCTTTGCTTTGACCTTGTATGCTGTGCACCTACCATGGCTATAGCACAGCAGATGGTGGCAGGGAGAGACTTTTTGAGGAGCCTGGTGAAAGCCTTATCAGGCTTTCTGGGTCTTCAAATGGTGTCAGAGCTGAAAAGACCAGGTGGTTAAGCTCTTGCAGACATTCCACTGGTGCTTGCTTTGTGGGCAAGTAGGTGGAGCTACTTGATGAGGATCTTAAGGGCAGGGGACCACGTGGTGCAAAGGGATACCAGCTGCCGTGGCTCAAATTTCTGGCTCTGTTGGGCAGAATAGGAGGACTCACATGCCAAGAAGAGTTTAAGTTTCTCTGCTTAAGGTGTCTGAAGGCCTGTAGTACTGCACATGCTCTGATGCAGGACCAGGACACAGGTCCCTTATGCTTTTGAGTGATGCCCAGAGCCCCTTTGGGTGATTGTTTCTCTTCGAGTTGTTCTTCATGCTGCCTTGCAGAGCCCTCTAGTGTCTGGCAGCTCTCTGGATCTGGACAGCGCAGAGGAGCATAGTGCTATTCCAGGAGCTTCTATAGTTGTTTGGAATGATTATCTCTGTGGCGTGTCTCAGCTCAACCGGGCCTTTTTGGCACATGCCATGCTTGTGGGTGTATCTTCCCTCATCCCTCAAAATGGAACTTGGAAGGAGCGTTTGACTCCTTGTTATAAGGCTGTTTTGGCACAGTAATTTAGCACTTTTCTCTGAAAAGTGCTGTCTTTTCAGTTCCTACCCTGCCCCATCCTGATACATGGCCTGTTCTTTCAGAGATGCTGTGACTGTCTGTGATCACAACGCATTTGTTAGTGAAGCCTTGGATCTCCCTGACTTCCAAACTCGTGTGAAGGAGTGCAAAGAGAGCCTGTCTGCTGTACCAGGTAAAGATCAGCAACTCGTCTTGGAGCAGTGTAATGGGAAATAGGAGGTCTTGCTGAGCCACTGCTTTAAAGCCCAGACAAAACTGTGAACATGCAGTTTTCCTGCTGCCTGAGAGGTGCTCTTAAGTCCTCCTGGAGCTGTGCAGAGGACAGGCTTAGTGCAAACTGAGTTAGCTCATTTCAGTTCGATTTATGCAGTCTTGTGCTTCTGGTTTTCTAAAGCTGCTAGGTGTGGGATTGAGTGCTGTTCGGGGCAGAGACAAAGCACCCGTGTCATTTCTCCGAGTTGACCAGAGCTCTACTTGTGTTGAATGCTGTCATAGCAGCCACAGTGCAAGTCCCTATGTCTGGGAGAATTCTTGCTCTAGAATCAGGTCCCCATGGGACCTCCTCTCAGTTTCAGTTGACTTGTTGGCAGCGAGGCTTTCATGGTACGACACAGCACCACTTGCTGTCTGCATCCTGATCCCAGGGAGAGTCAGGGCACTGTAGAACAGGAGTCAGGTCCTTCTTGAACTGCCAGCTCTGTCACAGGCAATGAGCAGAGTCCTTGTTTGCCTGCCTTTGGACATGCAGTTATGCACTGTGACGTGTTTTCTTGGTGGGGCTCGTTCTGTCTTCTGTCTTCCCTTGTAAACCTTGCTGCTGTAGGGAAGCCAGAGGTTGAGGGAGGCAGAAATGAACATGCTGGACAGGACATGTAGACTCTGGAGTTACTAGACTGTTGAACTAAATGGTGACTGACTGGGCAGTATGTGGATAACGTTTACTTACAAACCCATGTTGTCTGTTTTCTCAAGGAAATGTGGATGCATATCCTGAAATTGTGTTCTTGGGAACAGGATCTGCGATTCCAATGAAAATCCGAAATGTCAGTTCCACACTGGTAAATACCAGGTAAATTCCAGCATCATGCATTCTGCTCAGAGAGACCCAGTGTTTCAAGAGAGTGTTGCCCAAGGGCTGATTTGACCTGTGTGTTGATGGCACAGGGAGAGTGCCCCTGTTGTGGAGTCTGTAGGACTTCAGTTTCAGGCACCTGTCTCTCTGTAAGTGGGGAAGACTGGAGAGCCACCTGTAAAGCCAAATATTTAATGTCTTAATTCATTTTACCATCTGCCCCAAGGGTGTGTTCAGCATCAACACAAGACAAGAATGAGCTATGCAGACAGAACGGTCTTTCTAAAGCCTTGGCTAGTAGGACTGGAGTAGCATTTAGAGGTGTAGTGCACTGAGAGCTTTCTGCCTTCCAACCCAAAAGATCCCCCTCCTGAATGGGGCCTTGTCAGAGTTCATACAGTGGCTGCTAAATGCCTTTGTCACTTGTCTTGCCAGCTCTACCCGATCCTTGCTCTTGGACTGTGGAGAAGGAACATTTGGACAGCTCTGTCGCCACTATGGAGAGCAAGTTGACCAAGTGCTGTGTAACATAGCAGCTGTGTTTGTGTCCCACATGCATACAGACCATCATTCGGTAGGTTGAGTGTGTTGGAAGGAGAAGGGGTTCTATGCAGGCATGCTCTGCTGTTTTGGATTCAGATGTAGCTGCAGCTGGTGAACACCAGCTGCCCTGCTGTTAGGGCTGCACTTCCCCTCTGCATTCCCCAGGCACTCCTGAACCTGTCTGTGTTTCTAATTTCCTCTTCTTGCTGGGATCATCCAGAGTTGTAATTTTTTAGCAGTGTCCAACCCAGCTTCCTTTTTATTGCAAAGCACTGCTGCAATAAATAGTCATGGAAGGACCAGTTGGTCTATTCTAGATTTGGCCTGATCGGGGCAGGCTGTTTGCTGGTCTGCAGTCTTGTGTCTGGAAGCCACACTGGGTTTGAGATGTTGGGTAGAGACTTTCTGCTCTCCACCCCTGTTTTGGGAGCAGACACAGCAGCACTGGGAAGGGCTGGGGGGCTTGTGTTGTGGGCTGCTGGCCACCAGCTTGGGGGCATAAGCAGTGACAGTGTTACAGCAGCTCAGCAAGTTACAGTTATTGGAAAAGCAGTAATCATATACTTCTGACTAGGTTTCCAAAAAGTGCTGCTTGCTGAGCTGCAGTAGCACTGTTGTCACTTTACGCCCCAGATTTTTCTGACTACAGCTTGCTGTCTTGTTTATTCCCTTTGCAGGGGTTGTTGAACATCCTGATGGAGAGGCGGAGAGCTTTTGTAAGTAGTACTGTTGTTTCACTGCTCCTGAACTTGCCTTGGAGTGAAGGAGGAAAGCTTCTGAATAGTGGAAAAGCACATTTTGAAATACCCTAGGTATTTCTTATCTCTGATTTGGTGTATACCTAGTACTGATTTTTTTTTTCCCCCCTGCCTTTGCTTTTCCAGGCCGCTCTTGGTCAGGCTTTCAGCCCTCTGTTTCTGGTAGCACCTGAACAGATCATGCCTTGGCTGCATGAGTACCACAACCACTGTGAAGAGATTCTCGGAGACATCAAGTGAGTGTTCTGTGCGGTATGTTGAGAAATGTCCTTGCTGGGTCCTTATTCAAGGCAAACTACTGTTATCCATTCCCTCCACCCCTTCGTTGGCGGTGACTCTGGCACCTTCCGCTGTGTGTAGAACTAGGATGTGCAGTTTGCAAAGGGGAGAATAGGGTTTGTTCCTCAGTTGAATAGAGGCTTACATCCAAGCTTTCCTTTTCCTTAGGAAAGGGAAGTTGGGCAAGTGAAAAAAAATTCCTGGAAGAGAGAGTGTTTGACAGTGGGGAAGAAGTGGTTGGATGAGTTACTGGGGCACTGGATAGTGAAAGCAAGGGGAAAAACAGATGTGCACACCAAAATATCTTGTTTGTAAGATGAACTCTTCTTTTGGACTGAGAAGGAGAAATAGGCTGCTAAATGATAAGATCTGGTTTTATTTTGTACCTGTCCTTAGTTCTCTCTTCTCCCCTCCCTCACAGAATGATTACTTCCCAGTCCCTTGTGAAAGGCTGTGAGAACATCAAACCTAAAGCCAAATGGTTTGTCAGTTCTCTGTTAGAGAACTACGACTTGGCTGAGGTAAGCTCACGAGCTGGCAGTGTCAGTTGCTGTGAGGGGCAAGAGGGGATCTCAGGTCTAACACTTGTATCCTTGTTCAGTTTCAGACTTGTGAAGTCCAGCACTGTAAAAATGCTTTTGCATGTTCAGTGATCCACAAATCTGGCTGGAAAGTAGTCTATTCTGGTGACACAATGCCCTGCATGGCCTTAGTACAAATGGGTAGGTGACAAAAACCCTCTGCTTGAAGAATCTCTTGGAGAAAGTTCTCAAACTGTTAGTATCCGAAGCGGGCACTCCCAAACCCTTGGTGCTATGCTTGCAACACAATGAGGGGCTAAGGGGGGGAAATGAGAGTTCATGTAGGCAGTTGAACTAGTCTATATTCAACTGAAGGTTGAATATATGGTTATTTACACAGGTAAAAATGCTACCCTGCTGATCCATGAAGCAACGTTGGAAGATGGCATGGAAAAAGAAGCTATAGAGAAGACACACAGGTGGGGTGTGTTCTGCTATCACTGTTAGGAAGGCAAAGATGCTGAGCTGGGTTTTGTCCTTGGAGCTGGTGAGGAAGGGCCCAAGTCCTGTAGGTGGTTCTGGTGTGTGTAGAGCTCTTCAGTGCTAAAAATGGTGTGTTGCTCATTGCACCAGCTCTGTAACCCTCACAGCTCCTCTGAACATCCCCAAAGAAAAATGGGGAAAGCTTTTAAGTAGACAATAGTAACTCTGCAAATAGAATAGCCCAAAGGAAAGGCCCTCTGCTTGATTACATTTCGGGACTAAACTCAGGAGTAGAAGAGTCACCTTACCCCTGCAGTTAACTGCACAATTCAAACTGAGTGCTGCAGCCAGCGACACTTAGTGCTGCCCCCAGTGAAAGTGGGGAGGCCTGAGAGCAGCTTCTCGGAATTACATGTGAGTTACAATGCAAGAGAGGTGGGCTTGCTGTCACCCCTGGGACAAGTATTTGAGTAAACTCCTGTCCTCAGTTTGTGGAACTCTAAAATGCAGAGCTCCAAGTAATTACAGCTGCTTTCCTGTGCTCTGAGTCATTTGGAAGTCAAGACTTGCCACCAGTGCAGGTTGCCAGAGGAAGAGGTGCCTGGGCGTGCCTGCAACAAGCAGGGACATCTTGTACTCAGCACGTGATAGACAGTATCTAGTGTTGGCTGCTGGTGTGATGTGACCTTAGGTGCCAAGCAGCCTGCCCTGCCCCGTTGGAGGGGCAGTACTAGCCAGCCTGTGTGTGACCAGAGTATGCAGTGCCGTGTTCCTTTTGCAGCACAACCTCCCAGGCAATTCAGACGGGGATGAAGATGAATGCAGAGTTCATCATGCTCAATCACTTCAGTCAGAGATATGCCAAGATCCCGCTGTTCAGTGAAGACTTCAGTGAGAAGGTTGGAATTGCGTTCGATCATATGAGGGTAAGTTGAGAGCTTTGACCCAGACTGTGGGAAAGGTTTCGGTGTTACTTTGGGATGGCTGATCATGAATTCAATTCTCCACTTGTATTGATATACCATCTCCTTCTGAAGAGTAGTCTCTGAAATGGCCTCTTTTACTGCTGGCAGTGGACATCACCAACATGGGGAAAAGGTGACAGAGTGAGACAGGTGCTGATGGCTCTTGAGAACAGAAGTCCACTCTTAACATACTGAGTACTTGCCTTGTGTCACCTCCCTTCTGTGGTCGCTACTCCCACCTGAAAATGTAATTTTGCTTCCATTCCCATTCCCTTCTCAACTGGTGTGCTGCTTTAATGGCTTTCTGCAAAAGACGTCTGGGAGCCAAAAGCTGCTGCCGTTTGGTCGAATACAGTCATAGCAGTGAGAATAGCTCACTAATCAATCAAAACTTGTAGTGCCCGCATCATTTCTTGTGAAGAAAATGTAAATAACTTGGGGTGTGGCATCTGTGGGCTGACTGCTGTAGGGTTGAAGATGACCTGCCCACTAGTGTCAGTGCAGCTGAAAATTGTCGGCAAGGTTAGGGCTCCCCTGTGCTGGTGCTGCATGCAGGAAGGGGCAGTGCCATCTGCATGGGCAAAAGACACTGGGGAGGATGGAAAACAAAAAGCAGTTCTCTCACAGGTGCTCTTGTGCCTGATGTATTTCAGGTACGTTTTGGTGACTTTCTGACCATCCCGAAGCTGATTCCGCCTCTGAAGGCTTTGTTTGCAGATGACATAGTAGAAATGGAGGAACGGAAGGAAAAACGGGAGATGCGGCTTCTGAAGGAGACTGCTCTAGCCTTGGACAAACTGGCTGGGGGCGAGAACAGGGAAGCACCATGCCAGAAACGGAAACAGGCCAAGAACCATCAGGAACCCTCAAACAAGAAGCTTAAAACAGTAAACTGAAAGAAACAAGGTTGAGAATGCTCTGTAAGAGGTGCCTTGCTCTCTGCAGGCCTCAGGAGCACGCAGCGCCGCAGGCACCATGGAAAAAGGGGCTGGCCTCAGCATCTGGGTTTGCTTGGTCATCAGTGGATCCCCGTGGGCTGAAGCTACCAAGCACGCTGTTAGCAGCGCGAGTCCTTGTGGCAACAGTGTCTGCCCATACATCTCTAGTCCACGTGTCATTTTCCTTTTAGCCAAAAGTTTTCTCTAAACTGTTTTAATTTTTGGTTTTATGCTACAAGCTATTTATAATGTGACAGCAGCAGTTGTGACCTTTGCAAGAGATCAGATCTGAGAAGGCCAGGAGGGGCCGTGGATTTGCCAGAATAAGGCGAATAAGGTCTCGGGGTTATGAGGCATGTAACTGGGTATCAGGACCCAGATCCCAGGAGCAAATTTCACAATAAAATGGGGCCCAATTAATTTTTACGTTAAATTAGGGATGTGAATGCTGCTGTGTTCCCATTTTATTTTGGTATTTCTCAGCCCATTTTTTTGTTTTTCATAAGATCAGTTTTCCAAAACCTTATTTTAGAATCTAATAAACCACCGAACATTGTACAGGAGGCTGTGTTTTGCCTAGATTGCTAATGAGGACTTAGTGAGGGGAAAACAAATATCTGCATTGCTCCAAATGACCTCAGTTGGCTGTTTCTGCATTACAGCACTGTTGTAAAGACCAAGATCTCACCCTGATGCTGGAGCCTCATGCCTGTTCTGGATCTGCTTTCCTTTCTTTACCTGTGCTGCAACTGCATGTGTCTGCAAGCAGGAGGGGGAGCTTTGCGCTGTTTCATTAAGGAGTTAATTTTCAGAGGCAAGTGAAGGCACTGGGGATCCAGGCACTGCTCAGCAAGTGACACCAGCACATATTAAAGATTTAAGACTTAATTTTAAGGTGATGGAAAATGAAGATCCAAACTGGCAGCAAACCATCTTTTGTTGATCACCTGCACTTTAATATTAAGCTTGTCTAAAAGAGGAAACTGGCCTACTGATACAGCTGGGTACCTCAAGCAGAGGCTGCTGAGCTGTTAAGGCTAAGCCAGTACTTGCTCCAGTGCGGGGGTAGATGGGGTCAGGGCGGGGGGCACAGGGCATGGTCCCTGCCGGTGCAGGGCAGGCAGCCCCGCGGCTGCACCCGGGGGGTCTCTTGCTGGGAAAGAACGAACCGCTTCGCACGCGGGGGTGTTAACGGGACACAGGGACGGAGGTGCAGGAGGCCAGGGCGCACAAGCTGCAGCTTCCGCAGGTCGATGCGGGGCAGCGCGGTGGGGCTGGTGAGAAGCTCCGGCCGGCGCCCGGTGGAGGAAGATGGGCCGCGGGCCCGCGCGTCCCCGCCGAGCCCGAGCCGCTCTGCTCGGGGGAAGGCCGCGCTCGCACCGCCCTCGGCTCCGGGCGGGACACCGGGGGCGGCCCCCGCCCCCCCGCCCGGGCCGCGTCCCCCGGGCAACGGCGGCTCCTCCCCGCAAACAGCGGCGGGATGGCGGCGGGCGCGGAGGCGGGCGGCGAGCGGCTGTGGCGGTGCGCGGCGCGGGGGCTGGGGCTCCCGGCGGGGCGCGGGGAGCGCGGGGCGGCGGGGCCGCGGCTGCAGGACTTCCTGCGCGGCGCGGCGGGGCCGGCGCTGCTGGCCTGGCGCGGCCCCGCCGGGGAGCTGGCGCTGGGGCCGCCGCCGCCGCCCGCCGCCGCCCGCCCCAAGGCGGTCTTCTTCCTCCGGCCGCCCGGCGCCGGCCCCGGGGAGCTGCTCTGCGGGGACCTGCCCGCCGACGCCCTGCGGCACTTCGCCGCCGTCGTGGAGGAGGTGAGGCCCGGGCCGCCCCGGGGGCGGCGGGCCTGGGCGCTCGGCAGCGACGGGCTGCCTGGGGCCGAGCGCCGGGACCGGGCGCTGCCCCCTGTCCGTGCGAACGGGCTCCTTGGGCTGCCTCCTGTCTGCTGATGCGCTAGTACCCTCAGCTCCGCCCTTCACCGCACCTCCTGGCCACGGAGGTCTCCAGAGTTCATTCAAGCCTCCCAAATCCCAGTCCACACCAGCTCTGGGCCTGTCTCGGGGTGTTGTTCTGGTGGGACTGATCCGGCTTACAGAATCAAAGAGCGGTAGATGCTGGAAGGCCCATCTCCAGGTCATCCAGGCCAGCTCCCTGCGCAAGCAGGACCACCCAGAGCCAGTTGCCCAGGACCGTGTCAGGTATCTTTTGAGCATCTCCAAGGATGGAGACTCCACAACCTCCCTGAGCAACGCGCACCAGTGCTCGGGCACCCTCACAGGAAAGAATTGTTTCCTGACATTCAGAAGGAGCCCCTTGTAGTGCAGTGCCCAGCTGGGCAAGTGGGCTGATGTTTTCTCAAAGGGATCTTCAAGAGGTTCGAGTGCTTTCTCTTTCCTGTGTTAGTAGCCTGAGCCAGACAGCATTGCCTCGATTTATTCCTGGTGGCCCCTGACCCGGAGAAGTCTCAGCAGTGAGGCCGAAATGGGAAAGTAGAGGAGCTGCTTGATTTGAGAAGCTCTGGTGACACTGTCAGTACATTAAGATGGTGACTGATAGACTGGATACACACGAGTAGGCTGCCAGACTGGGTTGTCTTGGTTTTGTGGGATAATGTGGTCTGGGGAGACCTTACTGCAGCCTGCCAAGACTTAAAGGGGGCTTATAAGGAAGGTGGGGACAGACTTTTTAGCAGGACCTGTTGTGATAGGACAAGGGGTAACGGTTTTAAACCAAAAAAGGGCAGATTTCAACTAGATATAAGGAAGAAATTTCTGACAATGAGGGTGGTGAAACCCTGGCCCAGGTTGCCCAGAGAGGTGGTAGATGCCCCATCCCTGGAAATATTCAGGGTCAGGTTGGATGGGGCTCTGAGCAGCCTGCTCTAGTTGAAGATGTCCCTGCTCACTGCAGGGGGGTTGGACTAGATGGCCTTTAAAGGTCCTTCTCACGGTCTCTGCACAAACAGTGATTTTTGCACCACGGCTTTGTTTGTAAGGGATGGCAGGTAGCACATGATAGGCATTGTAAACACCATCTGCTACACGAGATTTTGGGGTAGGAGCACTTTAGCAGGTCCTGTTAGAGCCTCTTTCCTGGCTGCCTGCAGCAGTTGGGAT
This sequence comes from Phaethon aethereus, assembly GCF_964289735.1. Taxonomy (NCBI): domain Eukaryota; kingdom Metazoa; phylum Chordata; class Aves; order Phaethontiformes; family Phaethontidae; genus Phaethon; species Phaethon aethereus. The sequence continues at coordinate 1,742,164 of NC_138594.1, forward strand.
TGTGCACCCTGACAGCCAGTTTGCAGGCTTTCTGGCCCCCCGGCCCCTGCAGGTGGTGTGTCTGTAGGGAGCAGATCGTGCCTGTGTTTAGTCCCATCTTCCTCGCAAACCACTTCAAGGAAAACAGGATGGTGGTGCTGGGTCAGGAGGACACGGTGGGCCTGCGAGGAGGTGAAAAGGGTCTTGAGTTTCCTGAGGGTGAGGATGTGCGTTGCTCTGCCTGCTGCACGAGAGCTTCTTGCATTTTATCAGGGCTTTCTAGGACGGTCTTAGAAGAATTTGTCCTGTGAAAGAAATAGTTTGTGTCAAACTCTCCATGGGTTATTTGGGACATCAGGAATAGACACACCAAAACTGTGTCTTTATTCAGTGAGGAAGTGCAGCTGAGCTGCAGACCACAGCTGGGGTGGCCTTATATACCTCTCACTCCAGCTTGTGTTGGCTGGAGGGCACACACCTCCTCTCTCTGGAGCTGGGGGCTCATTGTGAGTTCAGTTAGCATTTTAACAATTAGAAAGAAAACGAACAGCTATTATTAGACTGATTACAACATCACTAGCACTAGCAGTCCACATGATTTAAATAACAGAGAAAAATCTTTCTAATAATGTAGTTAAAACTGTTGAAGGTGAACTCAGCAGTATCTGCGCATGTTCCCTGGGGCTGTGCTCCCCCTTCTTGTGGCTCCCTGAGCACAAAGGCTGCTGATGCCGGTCTTCCTCAGGGCGACAGTGCCAGCTGTGGTTACAGAGAGTCATCAGCATCCTGTGACAGCACCGTGGTGGTGCTGGGCTGCTTTATTCCTTCTCAATTTTGCATCCATTTGTAGCTATTTTTATACCTTTTTGTATCACAGACCATTCTCTTCTCATCAGCCCCAGCTAAAGCTGCTCTCAGCAGCTTCCCCCGTGCCTGGTAATGCAGCGCGCTGTTATTTGTTGCCAGGGACAACTTGGCCTGACAAGGCTGTTGCCAAAGGCTGGTCCCAGAGCAGAGCCAGCCTGCGGTAGGTCACAGACTCTGTGTTGCTATCACAGCTCAAACAAGCCAAAAGCAGCTCAGGTCCAGGCAAGCCCAGACTCGTGCTGAGACCCCACACTATTGGGTCAGTACAAACCCTGGGAACTTTCGCTGATAATGACAGAAGTCATATTTAGTGGGTTGCAACTTTGGAAAATAACCTAAAAATTGTCTATGCTCAAGACCTGCAGTGCAGCTGGGACAGGGACCTAGGTGACCCTCACCAGCAGTAGACCCCAGGAGGTTCCAGAAGACCAGAAGTTCCTTTCAGCACACTGGATGTTGCCATCAAGGGACAGCCTTTGGGTTCAGCCCAGCGCTGCTGGTACCGAAAGGCTTCCGGAAGCCCATGCCACTGCCTGCTGGCAGTGGAATGGGGAGTAAGCACCAGGAGGTGGTGTGAGGACAAGTAGACAAGAGCCTATGGGGCTGTCTCCAGTTGCAGGTTTGAGAGGCTAGGAGAGCCCCAGGATGTGGCTGCTCACGTTGCTCGTTTCCACCCTTCTCAGCTGCTTGGATTTGGGGGTGAGGGTGACTAGTGTGCAAAGGGGGGCTGTTCATTGTCATCTGTCCTTGTTTCACACAGGCAGGGAACTACTTGGACAGCAATGAATATGGGTCTCCAGGCTCAGCTGAGGAAGGACTTCGGAGCCTGGTGGCCTGTCTTTTTCCTGCAGCACTTTTTTCTCCGTTGCTCTTTCATGACTCCTGCTATAGGTGATTGTGCCCATCCTGACGAACCAGAAGAACCATCAGGGCTGGCCACAAGTGGTGTCACAAGACATTATACATAATGTCCACAGCCTAAAAAGTGCTGTTTTCACGGTTGTTGGCCAAGTAAAGGGCAAGACCTTGCTGCCTCTTCCAGCTGGCTTGGAGGGAATCGAGGACATTGATCTGGAAAATGAGAAATCGTGAGTATGACCCTTCTTCTCCACTGGGTTTTCTCCAGCTGATGTGTGTACTGTGTCTTCTGGGGACCCTCCCTCCCAATCGTGGTGACTCTTCTTGCTCTCTGTCATCTGCTGCTTCTCCAGTCTGCCAAGATGGGTGTATTTTGCTCTACCTGCTCTCTAGTTTACAGGCTCTGACTTTGGGGACTGTGTGACAGTACAGGCAGGAAAAACTCAGAACGTGCAAAGGTGTTGTGGGAGCACAGAGAAGCAATGAACTGCTTGGATCTTTGGGGAAAAAAACAAACCATGGGGGCAAAACCTCTCCTATTTTCCTGACGCCACTGAATGGGAAGGCAAGAGTCTCTCTTTTTATGGCTTCTGTCTGTCAAAGCATGCTCCCAAAACGCACTGTTTTGAAGTTAAATGAGTGAGTCATGCTGCCTGCTTGATCAGGACTATTCTGCCTCCCTTTAAAACTGGACTTATCATGCAAAGGTACAGGAAAAAATGCCTACAACTTCCTGGAAGTTTCTGAACTGTTTGTGGTCCCATAGAAAGATTTGGAACCTGTTGCATCTGTCCTCCTGGAGAAGTAGGGTGGCTTCCCAGACACTCACTGCATTTCCTTGTGTTTCTCTTCAAGAAGGAAATGAATGACTTTGATAATTTCAGTCTCTCCATTCATAGTTAGACCTCCCTGGTAGATGTCATGATTCTGAAGTTGACTTACAGTCCTTGAGGGACAATCCCCAGGAAAGCCACCCCAGATTTTCTGGCTAGTTAGAATCATTTAGGTTGAAAAGGACCCTTAAGATCATTGAGTCCAACCATAAACCTAACACTGCCAACTCCACTAATAAACCATGTCCCTGAACACCACATCTACATGTCTTTTAAATACCTCCAGGGATGGTCACTCAACCACTTCCCTGGGCAGCCTTCCAATGCTTGACAACCCTTTCAGTGAAGAAAATTTTCCTAATATCCAGCCTAAACCTCCCCTGGTGCAACTTGAGGCCATTTCCTCCTGTCCTATTCCTTGTTACTTGGGAAAAGAGACCAACACCCACCTCGCTACAACCGCCTTTCAGGTAGTTGTAGAGAGCGATGAGGGCTCCCCTCAGCCTCCTCTTCTCCAGACTGAACACCCCCAGTTCCCTCAGCCGCTCCTCATCAGACTTGTTCTCCAGACCCCTCCCCAGCTCCGTTGCCCTTCTCTGGACACGCTCCAGCACCTCAATGTCCTTCTTGTAGTGAGGGGCCCAACACTGAACACAGTATTCGAGGTGCGACCTCACCAGTGCCAAGTACAGGGGCATGATTGCTGCCCTACTCCTGCTGGCCACACCATTGCTGATACAGGCCAGGATGCTGTTGGCCTTCTTGGCCACCTGGGCACACTGCTGGCTCATGTTCAGCCGGCTGTTGACCAGCACCCCCAGGTCCTTTTGCATGTCCTCACATTGCACCAGGGGGAACTTCCACCCTGGTCCTTCCAAGAAGCCAGGTTGGTGCCCGAAGCTGGGGGTGGAAGGAGTTTGACTGTTGCAGTGCTGTGAGCCTGGCCCAGTCCAAAATAACCTCCTGGAAGGTCCATAGTGACAGATGCATTTGCACATTGTGTCAATTGTCATGTCTGGGCTGCATGCTTGCACCCCTGGGACCTCAGGAGATGTGTTACTGAGTGCAGTGGGATTAATCACTGCTCAGAGAGGATGTGGCGCTGGTGGGATTGCATGAGAAGCTACTTCTTCTGAGGCAGTGGGGTGACCTGTCATCAACATGACAGCCTACTTTGTGTAGTTTCTCTCTGAATTTAGTGAGTTAATGACTGTGGGGAGATAGAGTAGATTTAGGGAGAAGAGTACAGGGAGAAATAATCTTGCTGGAAGTGTGGCTTTCCAGGTCAGACCCCGAACCCGAATGGATCTGATGTGATAGTGACTGGTTGTGTGGAGAGATGGCAACTGGCTCTTCATTTCCACCATTTGTTTTATGAACAACCTGTTGTTGCCCGCAGTGCTGCAAAGCTTCATCCATTTTGTCCAGGGTGTAATTTCTGTATTGAAATAATGTCAAAATCTTATGGGTTTTGATGGTTTTGAAACATGAAGCTAGACTGTAATCTGTAAAATCCACCCACCCACAGGGTCATATGAAGCAGATCCAACTGAGCAATGCACATCAACAAGTTGAAAACTAAATTAACAACATAGTTTGTTTTCTGCAGCCTGGAGCTGGTATATAAATCTCTCATACATGCCACTGAGTCGGCCATTATAGACTGGAGCTACCAGATCGAGGGAGCACTGAAGAAAGAGTCCTCAGAGCTGCTCCTGCAAGGCACCAACCCCAACCCGAAGGTGGAACTGGAGTTCTGGAAGAACAGGTACCCCAGGCAGCCTGGCCAGGGCATGGTGGTCGCTGGTGCTGGTTTTGGGTGGAGGGGGAGTGCAGATGGCAGACAGAGCTGCTACTTCTACAAGCTGAGAAGAGCAGGCTGCCTCAGGTTCATGTAAAGACTTGAGCGAAGGAAAATTGCTCCCGCACATAAAATAATCATGATCTGCAAAGTGTCTGGGAGGTCACTGGGCAGCCGGCTGTGGTTTAACTTAGCCTGAGCTCAGGGGCTACATCTTGAGGGCGTATTTTTGGAAAGGCTCTACCATCACTGTTCATTAGGAACCAGCCACAGGAGTAAGAGCTGGTGGACACCTTCTGTAGGGCCTTCTGGAAATGGTGCAGCTCGGCTCACTGCTGTTCATCTGTCAATGCCTGAGGGGGTTTAGATTATCAAGAGCCAGGGAGTGGAATTTCCTCCTGCCCTTTGAAAACCTTTGTGCCATGTTAGTACAAGCTGACTCGGGGCAAAGCCCTGCCTGCTGGCGAGCCATCGCTAATGCCTGCAGAAACACCTGATGGCTTCTTTCAGCAGTGTCCTGCCAGTAGCAGAGCTGCTGTCATGGTGAACCCCAGTGCTGGCTGTCAGTCCTGTAGGGTTTGTCTGTGCCTCCCACAGGAGCGTCCTCCCATTTACTTTCACTGTTGGGACTCAGTCTATGTGTAGCTGGGGGAAATCCTGAATCAGGCCCAGGGAAAATGGAGAGTGTGTGTGGCCGGCTGGTACTCCCCAACGTGGGTTTGTGACGTGTCTTGGTTGCTGTAGGTGTGATGACCTTGAGTGCATTTACAATCAGCTGAGAACAAGGAAGGTCAGGAACATGATGGAGGTGCTGGAGAGAGTTGAGAGCAGCTACGTCCCAGCCTTCAAATCTATGCTCATGGACGTTGAGGCAGGTGAGATGCTGGGGCAACTTCACCATAGTGCTGACTTCTGGCCTTTGTTCACGACCTGGTGTTACTGGTTTCAAGCTTAATGTGCTGTAATAGCACTGGTCATTTGGAGTTTGCTGTGACCACGGGGACTGCAGCCACATTGCTGGCCCTCTCGCTGGTTCGCGGAGTGAAACTGGGCTGCTTGTACTTGATCTGATGCTTTTGTGTCCAGGCTGGGACAAGCTTGGTCACTGGTCTGTTGAGCCAGGCTCAGGGTGAGGGGATTTGGGAATTTATTCTGCTGCAATAAAGAATTTGCATTGCTCCAGCAGGACTCACCCCACCTTTCACCAGCTCCTGTGGTGTCAGTCTGCAGGAATGCAGGACGAGAGGACAGAGCTCATAGCCAAACGAAACTCCCCAGGTCTTTGTTAGACTGGTATGTCCCAGGCTGTGGCCACTGCAGCCTGAACCTCCTTGCTAAAGGAGCAGCAGTTTGCACTTTAGGATGGGGCCCGTAGGGCATGGGCATGTCAAAGCCTCTGATGAAAACAGGAGGTGTTGTCAGCTGTGTCGCAGGAGGGGAAAGCAGGGTCCCTGCAGCTGTGCACGGCGCGGGGCAGGGCTGGGCAGGGGCAGAGCTCTGCATCCCGCGCCGTAGCGGTGTGGTGGGCAGGTACCTGCGCGGGGGCTGCAGCACGGGGAGCATGGCCTCCGTCCCACACGCCTGTCCACCTCCCGCTCCCGGAACATCCTCCCAGGGCTGCAAGCTCTGGCCAGCCCACAGCTCTCCTGGCCACCTTTTCAGCAGGGTTGTTGCAAGGACCCTAGTTGGGTGGGTGACCTGCAGGTGGTGGTGTACATCAGCAGATCTGCCTCCTCCTTTCCCTTATTTTGCCAGTCTGGCACAACTGAGTAAGGCAGGAGCAGAAAAATGAGCTTTGAGTAGAAAAATGAAAGGATTGCATGTCCGAGTTTAGGTCATTTAAACCCCTTTTTTCTTTTTAATTTTTTTAAATTTTTTTCCTTTTCATTCATAAGAAAACTTATAAGGAGGGAAGGACTTTATTTTTTTTTGCCTGTAGCTAGCAAATATCCTACCTTATAAAATGCAGCTCTCTTGAATCAAGCATCTTCTTTTTTTCCAGTGAGCCTTTCTTAGGAAGTTCAGTCCAGCCAAAGGAAACACTGCAAATTCCCCTCCATGGTGAAAAACAGTGTAGTCGTGCTGCTCTGTCCCCTGTAGACAAATACAACAACCCTCTATGTCCATCTTCAAACCAGTGGCTCTCTGGCAAGCCAAAACCATTCAGGCTTTTCTAGCTATGTACCTGCTGGCAGATAACACTGTTCTTCACCCCTTTACGTGGAAATATTTAATCTATTAAGGTTCTGTGCCGCACTCTACACTGTGCAGTTTATATGGGCTAGAGAAACATCCCTTATATAAGGAGCCAAGAGTTCATTGTCAGACTAATGCTTTAAGGGTCTAGCCAAATACAACAAATATTTGGTTTTAATCCAGTCACAGCAATACTAACCCTAACTGGATAATTTGGACTATAATTGCTAATTTTCATTACAACACAATTCAGATTTGTATGCACCTCCTTTTAAGTCTCTGCCCCTTTCCCTGGTGTTGTGCCCTCCCCGCTGGTGTGGTGGTGTGGCTGTTGTCTGCCTTTGCTGGGAAGGCGATGTTGATAACGTGGGTTTCTTCTTCCTTGGTCTTGGGCTTTGAAGGTTATTTTTGTATGCATTCAAGCACTTCTGTCACTCCTCTTCTTGTTGGTCCACAGGTTTAACTGCACAGCGATCACCTGGTTTTATTAAAGCTTCCACTCTGGGATAATTCTTCAGGGTAAAACCATACAGCTGTACAAAGATAAGCTGAAGCTTTCAGCTAGTCAGTCATTAGTTATGTTGCTGTTGACAAGTTTGCTGTTACAGTCAGGACAAGCGGGACCGTGGTCATCTGCCCACTGGGCAAGGGGCTACTATAGCCAAACCTGAGCTAAAATGAGCTCAGGCCAAGACCTGTGATGCTATATAGGCTGTGATGTGATATAGCAAGGCGTGTAGCCTGCTCATAGCGATGGCAGCGCTGTACTTTTGGTGCCGTTGGGCGCGTTCCCCACAACTCATTTAGCAGTTGTGGACCCAGCCTCTGCACAAAGCCCTGTCCGAGCTCCCTGTCCCTTGCCGTCGTGTCAGTTTGTTTCCTGCTCTGGTTACTACCATAGGTGAGTGATGTTCAAGGGTGAGCAGTCTTCAGCACACAGGCAGAGTGTGCTTTGTACTTGTTGAGGCTGTTTGTTTTCCCAGGCACCTTTCCCTCCAGCAAGGTGAGGCCAGCATCCAGCTCATAACCCATCGCACCACAGCCTGGTGGATCTTACCCTTTCTCCCATCTCTTAACACAGCTTTGACGGAAGCTCAGGACATTCACCTGCACCTGATGCCCCTCAAAGGCCACTTAGAGGACATAGAGAGGGTTGAGTTCAGCGAGGTGAAGCCTTTCCTGGTCCCCCTGCTCCATGTGGTGTGTTTGATCTGGGTAACCTCCAAGCACTACAACATGCCCATGAGGATTGTAGTGCTGCTCCAGGAAATCTGCAACCTCCTCATTCAGCAGGTGCGTGGCCCTGAAGCCTGCGCTGGCCAAGGGAAGTTTTTTAATGAAAGTCCCTTCTCTCCTCCTTTCCCCTGTCCTTCCCTGGAAAAGTGATTCTTTAGGTGACGTTTAACTTGAGAGGCATGTTCAAACATGTTCAGTGCAAGAATTCACCATATTTTGTGATGGCAGAAGTGACCTCTCAAGTGTGATTTTGCTCTTCCAGGCCCTGGTGTACCTGTCTCCAGAAGACCTTCTGAAAGGGGAGATGGAAGAGAGCCTGGGCAAGGTGCAAATGGTGCTTGGCATCCTGAACACATTCAAAGAGGCATTTGAGGAGAGAAGAGAAAAACTGCACACGTATTATGAACCAGGCCAAGAAGTGAGGGAATGGGACTTCTACCCCATGATGGTGTTTGCCAGGCTGGACAGCTTCCTGAAGAGACTGGAGATGGTGGAGGTGAGACTCTGGTCTTGAAAAACTTTGCAAGCCTTCAGGAGAGCTTTGTAGCCTTGAACATACTTGCTGGCATCTTCCCTTCCTGTACATTCACCTGATGTCATGGGATGGGGCCGCTCCCTTTGCTGTTAGGTCTATTACAGCAAGGCTAGGACCTTGTTTTACCATGTCCTGCTCAGTGCATGTGTAAGCTACGCAGTTGTGTCCTTCTGGTCAGGTTGGTAGGTGTGTCCTTACTTCCCAAGAGTCCTGTTGGACTCCTTGCTCCTGTTGGGGCAAGAGAACGGGGATTACTAGGGGCTGGGGCGTGCACAGCTGTAAATAAAGGAATGCAATCTCCCAGTCCTCCAGCTGCCATCAGAGACACTCTAGAGCTGGGTCCTGCCTGACTCGGAGAGGGCACATGCTCCCCTTGAGGCTGGGCATCTCTTGGCTGTGCCACATGGGCCTGGGGAGGAGCGGGGACACTTTCCTCTCCAGGTCATCCCTTCACATTCTAATGGTCTGTCCAAGTGGCGTGCTGTTGGCTTCGGGGTGTCCCTGTTTGCCGAGGCTTGTCACTGTGGGGTGGTCACCGGAGACAGGGACGTCTGGTGTCATCCCTTGGCTCCCAGCGTGGCCGAGGGCTCCTCGAGCTGGAGGGGATGTTATTCTGTAGAGAGCAGGTCTGAATGCGTGGGGTCAGCCCTGTGCATACGAGTGCACTCCATGCTGTCCTTGTCGGGGGGCTGTGTCTGGAGACCACAGGCGTACAGGCACTGTAGGTACCTGTTATACAGACACTGTATGTACCTGATCTCTCTGAGGCAGATGTTCATCTGCTATCCACACACTTCCGAAGTGAATCTCTTTGTTTATCCTTGCCTCATTCCCAGCGTGTAGGATCGAATGTACAGTGTACATGCTGCTGACATTTGCCTATTCAAAGGAAGGTCTGGGTTTTTTTTCTCCTTCTCTTGATCTCTGCAGTGGGACAGAAGGTTTTACTCATTTAAATATGCTGTGTATTTTAATGCATTCCTTAGTTAATGATACTGAAAACCATCATGACTAATGTCTATTTTAAAACTGTTCATAATGATGGTTTCCAGTAGGGTTTGGTGTGCAGTAAACCAAATTATGCTGGCCAGTGTAGAGAGGAATATAAGGAGTAACTGCAGGTCACTGTGAGAACAGGATGAGTGACCAATTATGCACTGTCACTCTGCAAAGGCTCTGGGCACTGATTGCTCATTGCTTGGATACTATGGGTATGGGCTAGAGAAAACAACCGTAGGGAAGTTTCTGCTGTGGTGGTGGAGCACTGTGCTTTTTGGCCGGTGCCCATGTCCTCCTTCCACGGCTGTCCCGCACCTCCAGGGCCAGCAAAACGCTGCAGTATATGCAGTCAGAGGGATGGCCTCTGGAGTGAGCTGGGAAATGATAATTAAAAGCATAGTGCACAGCAGCCTGTTAACGACAAAAGCTTCCGTCTCTGTCTCTATTTCTCCTCCTTCCTTCATTTCAAGTAACCTTGTAAAACAAAGCAAGGGGCAGCTGTTATTTCCACATTATTTTTGCCTTACAAAGCATTTGTTAAAGTGAATTTGCTTTTACTAAATAGCATGTGTTTTTGAAATTTCATAAAAGCTGCAGTTACACTGGTGCACGAGTAGCTCCTTGAACAACGTGGAGAGAGAAGGGTCTCTTTCCCCTGGTTCTTCTTGCTGTTTTGCATTGCACGGCTGTCGTAAAACCTGCCGCCCGGCCGGGCCAGCTCTCTGCTTGCACGCTGTTCTCTCGGAAACGCAGGAGGGCTCCCAGAGCAGCGACCGTTCAGCCGCCAGGGACCTGCGAGCAGCCGTTCCCTTGGCTGGAAGCTGTTCCTGACAAGCCCAGCCGTGTCGGGAGCTGTAAGCGCACAGCATCTCCCTGCCTCTGCCTGGAGCGTCGCGGGTGGCACCGAAGCCCGGTGATGCCTTGGCGTAGTGCGGGAAACTCTGGGCCACGGGCTGTGACCGGGGCTGCGGCTCGTTCGGTGGCCCCCGCCTGCGAGGCGCCGACGCTGGCTGATGCTGCCCGCTTCGGGCTGGCGCTCCGTGCCCGCTTGGCTCTGCGTTCCGGCCTGTCCCCCGAGCTCAGTGCGAGCAGGACGGCCACCAGCACATTCTCGTGCTTGAGATCGGCACCTGCCTCCCTGCCCTCTGAGATGGCAGACGTTCGGCCAGCCCTCGCGTAGCCCTGCCAAAAGAGATGGGCGTTTGGTGGCAGGGCTGCCCGGCGCTGCTGCTGTGGCTGGGGGAGCGCGGCACTTTCCTGAGAGGTCAATTAGGGAGTTGTTGATTATTTTTAGGAGGGGGTGGGATTTTCGGAGGTTGGGTGCCATTGGGGTTCTGTGTGTGAGTAGGATGGTGAGGATGGATAGGGCGAAGGACCTTAGGTAGGTTTTGATTAGTCCGCTGTGGAGGGCGGTGGAAGCTTTAGTTGCTATTAGCTGCAAGTCAGCGAGTCCTTCGGGGCCTATCTTTTTGTATCAAGATAGATCAATTAGGTGGCAGGCAATTTTTTGTCTGCTGCTTAGTAGGGCTGAGGAGCTGGATCGATGCGCTAGGGAGTTGAAGTAGCCCAGAGAGGAGAAGAAGTTTGTAAGGGTGCTCTGCTTTGGTTGGGTCAGGGAGCGGGTTATGCTTGAGAGTTCTAGGGCGAGGATGGTGCCTAGGAGGGTGAGGGTGATTGCTGACATTTTTATGAGTGGGGGCATGGTTATTGGTGGGGTCTTTGTGGGGGGAATGTAGGATGTGATGAGTAAGCCAGCTATAATGCTGCCTAGAGCTTGACGGATGAGGGGGTCGGTGGTTATTGGGTTGTTTTCATTGATTGGTGCGACTGAGGGTGTTCGTGGGAATCCGGTTTGGACTAAGAGAGCCATGCGTAGGCTGCAGGTTGCAGTGAAGGATGTGGCTGTGAGGGTTAGAAGTAGTGCTCAGGTGTTGAGGTACCCCGACCGCAGGGTCCGGCCCTGCCAGGCTGCAGAGGATGGGAAGGAAGGACCCATGCACCTGTCTCAGCAGAGAGGGCCAGCTGGGCAGGGTCAGTAGCACCCGCTTGGACACGCACAGAGGTTTTACTGAGCAGGAGCTTTTAGACAGTTCAGGTACCCGTAAACTTTAGAGGTCTCCTTTTGGTTAAAACCTTAAAATTTGGATTCTTAGCTGTGCTGGGTGACATATCAGGGTCTCATAGGTTTCTTTGGATCTGTCCCATAAATACCCTTAAAATCAATTTTAGGGTTGGCATAGTATTTGCAGTGGCAGCAGCAGGTCCCACTAGGGAGGGACATCTTATAAGCAGCCATTGATACCTGTGGTGGGCAGGATCTCGCTCCCCCGTTCCCATTTGTGAGCACCAGAGGTGTGCTGGAGGAGGTCCTCTGGCACAGCAACAAGCACAGCTCCATGTTGTGACAACAGTTGTCACCTTCTTTTGTTAACACCTTAACCTGTGTGTGCCTACATTGACTTTCAAGGATCTCCTGACAACTGCCTTGGACCTGATGAAGCTGGAGAAGATGGAGTTCAGCGGCATTAAAGGGAAGGCCCTGGGCCAGCAAGTGCTGGACATGCATGAGGAATTCCAGGAGGCGTACAAGGTGTTTGCTGAGCGAACCTATGACTGCCTTGACCTGACCAATATGGTAGGTGGAACCAGCTTACAGGAATGCCAGCAACATGTGTGTGTTTCCAAGGCAGCAGTTTCCTCTGTGATGGAGCCCTGGCTCATGTGCAGTCCTGCTGACTTCTTCCCAGCTCCTTCTTCCTTTCATTATGATCTGATCTGTCGCTGTAGGGAACAAGGACCTACTGGCATTTCCTGCAGAGGTTTGGGAGTTCTTGCCGGTCTATATCTAGCATATCTTGCTAGTTCAGGACCTTAGACCAGCACAGCTGGTCTTTTCCATGTCTTTTACACAAGATTTCTCTGCACATGGTGCTTGCTGGGGTGTGTGAGCTGTACCAACATCCATGTCTCTTTGCTTTCCTGCTCTTGGTACCTAGCTTGCCTGATGAGGGTCAGCTCAGGTAACCTCTGGGGACATGTTTGCTCTTGACTAGTTGCACACATGACATCTGGTGCTCTCAGAATTCAAGGACTCTGTATTTTATTATCAGTAGTGCTTTAATTAAAGGAATATTCCCAGCCCTCTGGGTCATGGCTCAATGGCCATCCAGATCCCAGATGCTCACACCAGCATATGTCATACAAGCAGGGCAAAGCAAACATGCCACAGGCCTTATGGTCTATTCAGAAACTCCCGCTCTTGGCTTTGACACCGAGCAGCGTAGCCTGGGTGGGCTATGAAGGAAGGGTGGGAATGGCATTTCTGAAGGGGTCTGTGTCCTGTGGTTGTGTCTGATCTCAGGATCTTTGATTTCTTCTTCTGCTTGTCCCGTTTGCCCTGGAGTCAGTTTGCTGCATCTAGTTAGCAGGACATAGTTAGGCCTGTCCACACGTTTAGGGAGGGAGTGCTAAAACTGGAGTGGCCAGAAGAAGCTCCACGATGAGGACTCCTGTCTTACACTGCTCATGGGGCAGCCGTTCATGGTAGACGTCCAAATGGCAGGTAATCGCAGGGCGAAGTTCTCCCTCCAGCAGGCTCCTGCCTTGGTCCCTCCAGAAAGGGCTGTGCTGTGGTGAAGGGTGGCTGGGGTGGTGTGGGACATGGGGCTGGTGTGCCCTTCCTTCAGGTGTTGGGACCTGTCTAGTGTGGTGATGGGCAGCTTGTGCTTTGCTTCCTGTAGTTCCCAGTACATGTCTGCAGTGGGTGACGTTTCCCCAGTGCTGCCTGGGAGGATCTTGCTGGAAAGCTGCTTATTCCATGTCACCCCTCCTTCAGGAAGGAGGGCACAGAAAGAGCGGTGACAGTGGCTTTGCAGGGGCTGGCTAGGTTTCAGTGACTCCATGGCCTTTTGAGTGACTCTGAGTCACGCTTGTTCTTTCAGCACTTGAGTTTTGCATCCTCTGCTACTTTCTAGAGCCTCTTTTTTTAGATAAAACATGGCATCTGGTCCTGCTGGAGCTCAGCAGTGATGATAAAAAAAGCTGTTGCCTTATGCTTTGTCCTTTCAAAAAAGAGACACATGACCTGATTTTTAGGGGCTTTGTCCAAGCTACACAGAAGGACTGAAGTCTCCCAGTTTGTTGAGCTCAGTCTTTGATTTGGGCTCTTTTACCTGTAGGAAAACAAACCTAGATTTTATGCTTGAACTTCAAAGTATTTATTACAATTGGAGCCAGAAAAGCAGTGCCAGAAGACGATGGAAATTACAGCAATACAGAACTGTTGAGGTTGGAAAGGACCTCTGGAGATCACCTAGTCCACCTCCCCCGCTCAAAGCATGCTCAGCTAGAGTGGGACTGTGACCTTTCCGGTTAAATACCTCCAAGGCTGGGTATGTCCAAGGGTGGAGACTCCACAGCCTCTCTGGACAACCTGTGCCAGTGTTCTGAAACTGCCTTTATTGTTGTCCCACTTACAGCCAACTCATGGTCAAAACCACAGGCTTCTTTCGGCTTGAAAGTAGATTGGGTTTGGATCTCAGCAGGTACTTCTGAGTTTTCTGGATGATGGTGTAGTCTTCAGGCCAAGTGGAGGGAAGAGGGTGCAGAAATTGTCCATCTTGCCTCTAGGGTGAAGTTAGTGCTTGTTGGACTGAGAAAGCCCTTGGGACAAAAGGATCCATCTCAGAGGGCCATGATCTCAGCTGTGGGACAGTACAGAAATGTACTCGGGCTCTGTGGGGCTTTGCTGTGCTGCAATGGGTGAAGGTTGGCCAGAGGAGTGGTTTAACTCACGGTGAATGAGAAGAGGAAAGATCTCTGGAGCAGCAGGTTGCAGGTACCTTGGTGTCATCTGGCAGTCTCACAGCTTGCTGTTTTGCCTTTCCACAGGAGTTTGAGCAAGATGCCTTTGATTTCAAGCAGAAAGTAGAAGACATTGACCGGCGGCTGGGCACTGTTTTCATCCAGGCTTTTGATGATGCCTCAGACTTGGAGCAAGCCTTCAAGGTTTGTCTGTCAGGTCCCCTCTCATTTGTAGAGGGAAGTCAGGGTGCCTACAGTTTGGCTCAGTGAGAATCACGCAGAGGAGGGTAGGCAGTGCAGTAGCTACAGGCACACAGGGCTGGTATTTGCTGATGGGAATGGACAGTGGGACAATGGGACTTGGAGCTTTTGGGCTGGTCTTGGTTATGTGGGTCCCTCGTAAACTGTCAAGCCATGGAGCTTGCTGAAATCTTTGGGAGTATTTCTGCTCTTCCCATTAAGACACAAACAGAATAGACCTTCGTTCAGTTTTAGAAAGAGTAGTCAAAGAAAATATTCAAATCAGATTTTGGATGCCAGGAGCTTTACTTGTGTCTCTGTCTGTGAATTGGAGGAAACTATGCTTTTTCTAGGATTTCATGTCGAGAACCACTGTTAAAAACCAGGTGATTATTGTTAATATCACATTGTTAATATTGTTAATACATGGATGTATTTCATTTTTTGAAACTGAAGTTTTCTAGAAACAAGGATGTTTTATTTATGATTTAGTGTATCTTGCAGAAAAAGTAAATGGTATTTTCTGAAAAACTTAAGTATAAGTGTTTGTAGAAAAGACTGTAGAAAATTATCGTATTTATCTTTGTAAGGTTTTTGAAAAAATAGTGAATTTTGAAACATTTGAAGAATGACAGTTGGAATATGGTTCACCCCCAGAGAAAGTCTGAGCAGCTCTGTAACAAAGGGAGGGACTACTTGTTAAAACAAGGTAGAGAAAAACAATTTCCCTTTTCCAAAGTGCCCATTGGTGCAGACATCTGGGCTAGTGAGGATGATGAAGCATCTGGGCTAGTGTCGTGGTTTAGCCCCAGTGGCAACTAAACACCATGCAGCCGCTTGCTCGCTACCCCCTGGTGGGACGGGGGAGAGAATCAGAGGAGTGAAAGTGAGAAAACTCGTGGATTGAGATAAAGACAGTTTAATAGGTAAAGCAAGAGCAGTGCATGCAAGCAGAGCAAAACAAGGAATTCGTTCACTACTCTCCATGGGCAGGCAGGTGCTCAGCCATCTCCAGGGCAGCAGGGCTCCATCACACGTAATGATTACTTGGGAAGACAGATGCCATCACTCCAAATGTACCCCTTTCCCTCTTCCCCCAGCTTGATATGCTGAGTGTGATGTCATATGGTCTGGAATATCCCTCTGGCCAGTTGGGGTCAGCTTCTTCTTGTGCACGCCCAGCCTTCTTGCTGGTGGAGTGGTGTGAGAAGCAGAAAAGGCCTTGACTCTGTGTAAGCACTGCTCAGCAGTAACAAAAACATCCCTGTGTTATCAGCACTGTTTTAATCTCAAATCTAAACCACAGCCCCATACTAACTTCTATGAAGAAAATTAACTCTTTCCCAGCCAAAACCAGCACAGCTAGTGAGGAAGATCCCAGTGGGTGTCGCTGCAGAAGTTGGGGTTGTGAATTTTTTCCCCTTTCTTTCCCTGCTTCTTCACCTCCACAGTTGCTGGACATGTTTGGGAGCCTTTTGGAGCGACCAGTAATCGCTGCAGATGCTGCTGACAAATACTCTGTCCTCATCAGCATGTTCAACAGAGCCTTAGACCATGCTAGGCTGATCTACTCGAGGCACATCCAGGCAGAGCTGGAGCTCGGTGGGTGGCATGTGCTAAGTAAAATTGATTTTACAAGAAATTGGATTAAGATCAATTTAGTGGAGGAAATAATGTGCTTTTTCTAAGGAAACCAAAAATTCCCAAATTGCAAATGTTTTCAGTCTCTATAGCTCCTAGTGGAAATGGAAATGCTTGGGAAAGCTTTGTTCCTAATATTAAAGCAAATAATCTGTTGGGGGAAAAAAGATTTTTTAAAATGTGTATATGTGATATGTGAGTGGGAATGAAGACACATGCTGAGTTTTTTCCTCAGCAAGGCTGTGACAAGAGGTTTCTCTCCACACTTGTGCATTGCCTCGAGCACCCCACGGGACTTGCAAACCCGCCATGTGCTCCCCAGTATGAATTTATTACATTTCCCTTGTAATTCTTTAAATGCTAAGTATGCGAGTGGGACTTTATAACCAAGGGTTTAATCAGCCTTTTCCAGGTTTATTATTTCCCATGAATGTTGACACAGGAGGGAATGGGTAGATTCCTATCACATTATGAGGATTAAAGTGTACCTTTTGAAAAATAACCCATTTACATGCCTCAGAAAGATTGTACTGGAACCAGGCAAGTCCAGAAGAGGCAGCACAGCTGGAACCAGTGCAGGTTAACAAAGGGAATGGAGAGATCCATGGAGGACAAGTTCATCATTTGCTGTGAATTAGAGGGGTGTTCTTCACTGGGTGTTAGGCAAGACGGTCAGGACTAGCTCCTGGTCAGAAATCCCTACATCAGTGTTTGTGGGGAGCAGGGAGTGCATCCCAGGCAAAGGATGCCTCTGTATCAGCTCTGTTTCGAAGGTATGCTGGGCTTCTCCTTTGATCTCAGGTTCTTATTCAGGGTCCTGAGGCACTAGGAGACTTGCCCTGGTCACAGACCTACATCTGTGTAGCAGGTGCTTGGATTTAAGGAAGAAAGCTGGGAAATTTGAGCAGTTGAGTTGCTTTTGGTGTATCTTCGGGGTTACGAGTGCAGTGTTCAGTCAAATGCTGTTTCTATCTGCCACCCCCAGGATCCCCCCCTGTGCATAAGAACATGCCACCAGTAGCTGGAGCACTGGGCTGGGCTCGGGAGCTGCGAGCAAGAATCCAGGTGCCATTTGGTCACTTCAGGCACATCCCACATCTGTGCGTGTCTGATCCAGCTAAGTTGTTTTATGTCCATCTTGATATCTTTTCTCTAATCAATCTGATTTTCTTTCTGTATTGAGCATTATCCAATGGTTATAGCTGAAATAATTCTGAGTAAAAGAGGTGTGAAGTGATGGCACTGGTGCTTTTCAGCTTCCCTGCGATCATTTTTTTCAAGAAACTCATTAACTGGGTTTGTTTTGAAGTGGTTAAGAGGCACAGTGGGATAGTGCACAGGCTCTTCAGCTTTCAGACATAGTCTTAGGTAGCAACTGAAAGAAGTATCGAAACCTTTTTCACTGCAATCCCACTCAGCATGTGCTGCAGGACCTCCTTGGGAGCAGCCCCCCTTGGCTGGCAAGCCCCGAGTCTGGCATCAGCCAAGCTATGAAGGGCAGAGAGGTGCCGGACTGGACTCATCTAAGATGGATTGATGGAGCTGAGTTTTCAGGCTGGTGAACAGATGAGGACTTGGCTGGGCACTGACATAAGGCAACAGCATTAAACAAAGGAGCAATCTCCCAAGATCAAGGAAAGAAACTAGTCCTGGAATACTTATCACCCCTATGGTTGTTATTATGGGTGGTCTTGGAGAAGCGCAGCCCCACGCTCACAGCGGCCACATCTCATGGCACCGTATGAGACAGCATTTAAAAGCCCTGTAAACAAAGCAGTGCTGGACTTAGGGCAACCGAAGGTGCTCCAGGGACGGCATCTTGTAGCTCACGGGAGTAACTTTACTTGTGCTGGACAGGATTCTAAGTAAATGGATCCACTTTTTTTATGTGCTTGACCAAAATAAGCCATCTCCATCACTGTGCAGTATTTGTAGCCTTCTCTCACTGTTTATTGCCGTTAAGTGTCTTTAAGTGCACAGTTATTCTGCAGCAGTAAAGACATCAGTGCAATGAAACAGGCTCTTGGACCGTTCCCAGCACAGAGCCCAAGTTACCATCTGAATGGCAAATTTTGTAAGCCATGAAGAAGGACCTAGATCTGCATTTTGCATTGATTTTCCTTCCTCTGTTTAGAGCAGTTGATAACATGCCCTGCAGCAGGGGGGACATGATGCTGTTTCCTGTGTGCAACTTGAAAGGGAAAAAGGATTAAAAAGGAAAAATAAAGATGGTTTTGCTGGGATTTGCTTAGGGGACTTGTTTACTTCTAGAGGGTTTGATCGGCACTTGCCCAGTGGTGACTGCTCAGGTGCTTCCTTTGCTAGGTTTTGTTTAAGTTAATTCAGGTTTCATCAAATGTCCTCCAAAATCAACAACCATTTTCAGGAAAGCTTGGATGTTACAATAGAATAGCTTAAAATAGACAACTTCAGTTGGAAGGGACCTACAACAATCATCTAGTCCAACTGCCCGACCACTTCAGGGCTGACAAAAGTTAAAGCATGTTGTTGAGGGCATTGTCGAAATGCCCCTTAAACAATGACAGGCTTGGGACATCACCACCTCTCTGGGAAGCCTGTTCCAGTGTTTGACCACCCTCTTGGTAAAGAAATGCTTCCTAATGTCCTGTCTAAACTTCCCCTGATGCAGCTTTGAACCATTCGCACATCCTGTCCCTGGATCCCAGGGAGAAGAGGTCAGCACCTCCCTCTCCACATCCTCTCCTCAGGAAGCTGTAGAGAGCAATGAGGTTGCTCCTCAGCCTTCTTTTCTCCAAATTAGACAAGCCCAAAGTCCTCAGCCGCTCGTGATAGGGCATTCCTTCCAGCCCTTTCACCAGCGTTGTTGCCCTCCTCTGGGCGCATTCAAGGACCTTCACATCCTTCTTAAATGGTGGGGCCCAGACCTGCACACAGTGCTCAAGGTGAGGCTGCGCTAACACCGAGCACAGCGGGAAATACTGTAGGTGGAACAGTGGGGAGAAGATGGCCTCATAAGAATGACTCTGTCTGGCTGCCTCCTCGGGTTCGGAGGCAGCTGTACAGCCCAAGCAGCGTGGCCAAGGGCTCTGCCTCCCACGCTCTGGGATGCCTTTGCTTTTCCTTACGCCTGTGGTTTGAGGGGCACAAATTTGGCACCACAAAGAGCTGCATCTAGCGGGAGCCATGTGCTGCTGCCTTCTGAACCTCTTTGGTCTTAGGAAGTGCTGGCTGGTAAGTGGAGGTTGCTCTGTGCAGACGCGGAGTGTGAAACTTCCTCCAGCAGCACTGAGCCCTTCTTCCCCCAGTACCTGGTTCCCGTTTTGCAGGTGGCCGTGTAAACAGCCGAGAAAGAGTGCACTGGGGCTTGGACAGCCTTTGTGCAGCAAAATGGTTTTCAGCGGTGTGGTGGGGGTGAAATCCGAGGTCCCCAGTCAGTTAGAGGCTGCCTGCAAACTGGCGGGTGATCTTGGGAAGGGGTAAATACAGACTACGTCCTCACAGAGCTAAATGTAATGCTGAGCTTGTCTGTTGTACTACCAGCTGCCTGGACTCTGCTGAAGGACGAAGGGTGATAGAGAAGTATGAAGAAATGATCCAGCTGCTCGACAAGTAAGTGGTGGCTCAGGCAAGGCTGTAACTGTATGGAAAAATGTTTTCTTCCTCTAAGCCACCTTCCAGCACGTTTGCCAGCCCAGGGCCTGGGAATGTCCCTTTCTAAACCAGAGTGAGTTTTCTGATGAGAGAGGGGGAGGCATACTGTTGCTATATACTACAGCCTTTCTGCGACGTCTTGAGGTGGGAGGCTTGCGTGGGAGAAATGGGAGCTGTGCAGCCTAGCAGAAATGTTGAAACAAGCTTCTGGTGGATGGAGAAGTTGCTGTGGTAGGAAACCTGGGCTGACTAGAAGTCTCAATCCACTACTAGAAGTCTCAATCCACTTGTGCCCATTCACAGAGTGTATTTACAGTGGCTGTAATGTGTATATTCCACAGCTCGGAGTGGCAATCACTGCCCCTGACTTAGGATCTTAACATTTGATGTTAAATCTGAACTGTTCATTCTGGGTTTGCCCTCGGGAGGAACCACGTCCCCAGGAAGGAGATGTCTCTGCAGGGCCTGCTCTCCATCAGCAATGAAGGGTGCTGAGGCATCTGGCTGCTGGGTGCTGCAGGGCAGTTGGAGGGAGCCCTGTTCCTGATTACCAAAACAAAGGCTGAGTAATTAATCCCTTTCAGAAGGGAGCAGACAGACAGAGGATCCCGGGTGATTTCAGCAGAGACCGTGTTTTCTGGGGGACATTTCCCAAAGTGCTCAGGTGACAACGTGATTCAGAAGAGACTTTGTTTCTCGGGTGACCGGGACTGTCCATGACATGTGCGATACCAGGACCCCAATTCATCCCTCCGTGTTTCCGTCCCCAGTGGTGTCACTGAGCTCTTTGAGAGCTGAATTTCCCTGAGGCTGACAGTCTCTGCAGTGACTCTGAGAGAAGTGAGGGCAACCGCACCCATCCCCGGCATTTGTATAGGTTTAGGCACCCGTCCTGCTTAGACGCTTTGGAAATGCCCAGCAGCTGCTTATCTATTACTTTAGGCTAAATGCTTTTGAAAGTCTGTCTCCAAATTCGAATCCTCTGCTAAAAATGGTACTTGCCCTCCTGACCTGATGCTGTCACTGGTTTTCAGGTGTTTGTCTTTGAAGCCATGTTGTTTATGGAGGTGGTGTGGATGGGTTTTTAATATTCCTTCATGTTCTTCAGTCCTCAGACGTGGACTTGGCTTTCATTTGGTTATATGCCTTGGTCTGCTGGCTTGGTAGCTACATAGTGGATATTCTTTTTTTTTTTTTTTTCTGGCAGGTATCAGGAAAAGCTCTATGTATACTGGTCCCAGACAGTCTCTGAAAAATCACTGTACAACCTCACTCAACCGCTCATCCGTCGAGATCCAGAAACCAAACTGATCACAGTCAATTTTGATCCGCAGGTAAAAACTGCTCCCAGTTAGCTTTCCTGCCTGCCTGCGGGCATGTCCCCAAGCTTGTCTCCAAGCTGTGGTCCACCCTGCACGGGAGGTCTGATGGGATTGGTACTAGATCTGTTCTGCTAGGGTCTGTGGAATCCCTTCTGTGATGGGTAACATGAATTTACCATCCTCTTTGTGGGCTTTATCTCCTGGTAAAATATCAGGATTACAGTTTAAGCCGAGCAAATTCTAGTTAAAACCAGTGGCAAAAAGTCTCTGAGTAGCCAGATGTTTAACTGGTGTCAGCATCTCTAGAACACATTTGATACTGGTGTGGGGAGTGTTGGGACCTCATCTACAGAGCGGGGTCTGTGTTAAGTGTAGCTGGAAGCTGAGTTTCCTGAAAGGGTATAAAAACCCCAGGAAAAGTTTATTTTGTTACCCCAGTGTTGTGGATGTTGGATTGCCTTTATTGCAGTACCTGAGGCTTGTGATAGATTTAAGATCTTTTCTCTGTCCCCCGGAGCTCCCCTAAAGCCTGTCTCCAGCAGAGGGAGGATTGACCACCCACCTCACCCAAAGCAGAAGCAGTGGTCCAGGCCAGCAGTGTGCATGGATGGATTAAAAGCTTCTGGGGTCTGGTGAGAGCCAGGGTCTATCAACTGTAAAAATGCTATTTTCTGGGAAGGCACTGAACCTCAGGGGCCTGGGAAACGTTGGCATCAAAAACTTCCCCTGTTCCCTGGGACATGTTGCTGTTAAAGGTTTTAGAAGCTCATTCAAGCTTGACCCTCAGTCAAAGGATTTGTCCATCTCCTTTGGAAGCTTGGTGGGAGCTGAATGGCCCCAGGACATGTTTTCCAGCATTCGCAAAGGTGACAGGATTTGGAGCCTGTGATGTGCTGAGCATGCCTGTTCTCAGCTCTTATACCAGTCTTTGGGTGCTTCTGTGCTGCTCTTCTCAGCTTTCCGTAGAGGTCTGTCTGATGTCCTCAAGTGCAGCAGAGGGCAGAGACTGCTATGCAGAGGGCATAGCAGCCCCTTCATGCCCTCCAGAGTAGATTGGAACACTTAATTTTTGCCAAGAAGGAGGATGTGTTCGCAACCCTTCAGCATGGAAGAGTCTTCCAGAGCTCACTTTGCATGGAGGAGAGGGAAAGAGGGGAAGACACCCTTGACCCCATGCTGGGAAAGTCCCAGACGTTCTAGTGCAAAGAAGGGAGGGGAGCTTGGTACTATCTCGCTTGCCCTCTTGCTCCCTCAATCACCTGGTTTTCCCTTTCCTCCCACCCCATCCTCCTTTGTCTGCCGTCCCAGAGTGCCCCTTGCACCCTTCTTCACCCCTTCTTTCTTTCCTCTTCTTGTCATCGTGTTCATTGTCACTTTAGTATCGTAGATACTCAGAGTGTGTTATGACTTGTCTTCCTGACGTGCACTGTGTGTTCCTCCCCTCTGCTGTCCCTTCAAAAGGAGCGTGCTTCCCCGGTGTCTCAGCCAGTTCTGCTGGATGTTGGGTTTTGGCAAATGTCAGGCAGTGGTGGAGAGGTTTCAGTAACCCCCCTGCCCGTCACCCAGGGCAGTGGCAAAGGCTCCTGGCCATGCAGTCCCTGTGCTTGTGGCTTCACTGCTTCTGTTCATTCCTGCGGCTTTCCAGTTTTCCTATCAAAAGTAGGGGCAGGGAACTGGGACCAGAAGGCATGAATGGGATAGGATCAGAGAGTGATTTCTTCCCCAGATCTTCACAGGAAGGGATGATACAATCTGCCAACCTGAGGGAAAGGCGATTTTTAGGGAGCTGCACCCCAAGCTCAGCTGCAGCCAGGAGTGGTCCTCACCCCTGCCATTGTCCATATAATGTAATGTACCAAATTTTTGTCACCCTGACAACATGTGCAGTTCCAGGAGCACTTTACCTCTCACTAGCCACTAAACTGAGCAAAGATTTTTAGTCTTAGAAGTGATATATCACACTGGAAGACCTTACTCCTCCGTTGCAGGGACTCATTTATACTTGGGTTTATAAGTTAATAATCCCCCTCAATCTGGTCCCATCACAATTGAAACATGATCTGGCACGGATTGCTTTTGGTTGGGCTGGGAGAAGTCTCCAGCAGAAGTCTTTTGTGGAAGGCGGCCACAGGAGGATTTGAGTCACTGGGTTTGAGGCCATGGTATTTTTTTTAATTTAAAAAAAATTTTTTTTTATGCCAGTCAGACCAGGAAGCCAACAGAACTGGAGCCATCTTATCTTTCCCTTAGGTAACTGCTAAGCTCAGCTTGTAGGCACAATATTGCTGAAGGATTCTGTTGATGAGGACAGCTGAGAGGATCAGACATCATCATGGCTTTTAGAGGCTGCATAGAGTTTGCTGGCTGGGTAGTTAGCAGAGCTGTCTGTCTTTGGTTGGGAAGAAAACCAGAGGCAAAGATGAATGGGAGACAGATGGTATGGACTAGGAGGTGTCCAGGCCCTTTCCGGAGCATGCTGCTTTGTGAATAAAACAGCAGGAAACCCCTGAGACAAGCAGAATTGATTGGACAGTGTCTGCCAGGGAAATGGGGAGGATTGTCCCCTGTTCAGCTCTCTGTCTTGTTTCTCCAGCTGGTTTCGGTGCTGAGGGAGGTGAGCTACCTCTCTGGCAGCCAGATGGGAGCCATCCCACTGACGGCAACAGAAATCTATTCCTCCAAGGAATCATTTCGGCAGATGGTGGCCAACTTGGAGCTGATGGTGAACAGATACAACAAGGTCCTGAAGACAGTCCTGGAGGTCGAATACCCTCTAATACAGGGGCAGCTGCGGGGTATTGACTTGAAGCTGAAAGAGGCAGAAGAAACACTGAACTGGAAGATGGAGGGTGAGCTAGCTCTATGTTTAGGGGGGAAGAGTGCCTACACTTGGGTCTCATCAGATTCCCCCATACGCCCAACCTCGATCATCTGATTCCCAACTGCAGTTCCCAGAAGGGCAGGTGACTCTCCAGCCAAGCCAACGTTGGAGAGACGAAGGGCAGCCCCCAGATTGCCGGCTCCTTTCCATATTCCCGTGGTCTGCTGGGGTTGTGGACAGGATCCTGCTCCCTTCAGGTTCAGCCTGGGCTTTTAGTGAGAAGAGGCTGCCCTGTAGGCAGCGCTGCCAATGACATGGCAAGATTTGGGTTTGCAAGAGCTGGCAAGGCTGGGGTTGAAGCATCTGCTCACTGCCTGTGCTGGCCCGCCTCATGCCAGTCCAAGCAGCCAGTTGCATGGCTGCGTGCCTGTGCCCCCAGGGCACTGCTTGCTCGCCCAGTTTTGCTGGGAGTGGGAACCTCTGTCCCAGCCATCTGGCACTGGGATGGGCCTGTCCCGGTGAGAGGCAGGACCACCTCCTTATCTTTTCCAGAAGGATGAAATACTGCAGCTAGGGGTGGGGTTTGCTCACTGTGACTTTGCGATGATTTAACCAGTGTTCTTGCTTGATCAGTTTTAACTGCAAAGCAGAGCAGAGGATGACAATTTCTTTCCTCTTGGTGAAAGCAAACTGCTCACTGGTGGAATACATATTCCTGTCATCAGGCTTGTGGTATGAACAGGAACAAGTATCCTCCCCTGGGAACATGCAAAGCAGAAATCCTCATGTTGAAAGACTGTTTCACCATTTCACAATAAAGATGAAGGGATTTTCCTGCAGATGAAACCTAAGTTCCCTGCATCTAAATGCAGCCTTCACTGGTACTTGGGGCTGGTACAGCCCATGTGTTAGAGCTACGGGTACGAGGTCCCTGCCCTAGTGATGGTGGAAAGGACACTCAGCCTGCTGTACTCTCCGTGCTGCTCTCTCCAGTAGCAGAAAGTGGGAGATCAAACCTGGGTAGAGGGAAGCGGGAACTGTCAGACATCCCCATGATGCTGGTACTCCTGGCAGAAAGCAGAGCCTGCGGCTGTCCATATCATGGGTTGTTGTACCCCAGGAGGGAGCTAGAAGTGGCTCTGTTGGTCGAGATGTCTTGTGTTAATGATGGGGGAGAAATATATGAGACCACGGGCAAAAAGTCAGAGACTGGTCTTAAGGGTACACAAGAGCTTGGCCTAGCAGCTCTGAAAACAAATAGTCAATGATCTAATTTTTTACCAGGTGTCTGGGATCAAATCTCCATGATGATGGATGGTGTCCATGACCTTGAACAGAGGATACATAAAGCCAAAACCAATGTTGAGGACATCCAGACCATGGTGCGATCATGGGTATCACCCATATTTGAGAGGAAAGATGGTAAAAGGGAATCACTGCTAAGCTTAGAAGACTGTCAGGACCATCTGGAAAGGCGTTACAACCTCATCAGAGAGTCAGGGCTGAGGATGCATTCACTGGTGAAGGTGAGGGGGGACCTTCTCCAGGGGCTTCTTGGCTCTTTGTAGGCTCTGTGTCTCTGTGATCTGGTGAAAATATCCAGAGCTGTTTCATCTTAAAATTAACTCCCTTAACTAGTTTGAAAATCTTACCCAGCATTAATTAGCGATAGCTTTGATGAGTGAGCTGGTATGGCTGTGTGATGCAGGGCTGCTGGCTGGGCACCGCTGGGCACCCAGTTTGGGGCAGGAACAGGAGCAGCTGCAGCCCAGTGAGGGAGTCTGGCTGCTAGTCCGGGCTATTGCGGAACCACTAGAGGGGAGTCGTGCATCAGGCTTTGGGATCCTGCTCAGAGGAAAAATCCCCCTACGAAATATTTACCTGAAAATAGAGAGGCAGCTGGCTGTGGCTGGCTTTTCTGTTTCAGACTTGTTGTCCCCCTGCGGGAGCAGGAGGTGATGCTGAGGGTCCAGGGAGAAGCCAAGTGACAGGAGAATAGCTGCTGTCCGAAACCTCTGTGCTTTCAGGTGGCTTTGCCAGAGCTGAGAGTCCTCTTTGCAGGCCCGGAGAAAGCCCAAAGCTCTGCTATTCACCTGCTCAGAGTGAGGTGCTATGCACGTCAGGGACAGCACCTTGGCCTGGAGGGAGGTGGAGTTTAGATCCACCCCTCTCCTGAAAGCCATCATCTGGCCTCGGACTCTGGAGAGAACCAGCTGACCCTCTCTGGGACACTGAGCTCTTGTTGCTCACTTTGCCTTGCTGTCTGCAGTCAGCTCTGGACCTCTAACCCCCTTCCCTGCTCACTGAACCCATGGTGAGGATTTTACCATGTCTATGTTGTTCTGCTGCCACAGCTGTAACAGGCTCAGCCACCTCCAGCTACCACCCAAAAGACCAGGGCACATTCTAGATTGGCCAAGGAGAGTATGAGTTGTGGTCAAGGCAGGAGGGCTGGCACCACTGGTGTGGTGGCTCTGCCAATGCTGCTCACAGGGGCAGGACCAAGTGCAAAGCAACATGAAGGTCCTGGGGAGCGAAAGGCATCACGGCCCAAAATGTGGTGTCCCCATGCCTCTGTCCTGCTATGCTGGCCAAGGCTGGCAGAGCAGCAGCAGACAGGCCAAGAGCTGGTCTGCTGGGCTTCCCCCAGTTATTCAAGTTGTCCTGGGAGTAGGTGAGTCTTGAGGCTGCTGAGAGAAGCACAATGAGTGTTTGAGTACATGTGCCAACAGGCAAAGGCAGGACAGCATATACTAGATGATGGCCAGTCTGGCTCCCATTGCTTTTCTTTCACGAGGATGAAGCCTCTGGAGTAAAGGCTCAGTAAAACACCACTAACAAGGGGGCATCTTCAAATACAAGGACAAGGAATAGTGAAGAGAGGGTGGTGCTTTCAGCCAGGTGTCCCCACAGAGTTTGTTCCTATGAAGTTCCCCTTCCTCTCATGACAGCAAAATGTGGTCAGGTAAATCTGCAAGGGGCCAGAGCATGGCCTTGCTCTGCTGGGAGTTTAAGCACCCAGCTATGATGTGGCAAGTTGGGGAGCAGCAACTTTGGGTTGGCTCAAGCCCAACTGGCAACGTCGCTCCATCTCATGTATGCCAAGCTGCCGTGTCAGTGCTGGGAATGGCACCCTCTCCTGTGCCCCCGTATGTAAAACGTTGACCCTTGGCAACAGGCAGTGTGTGTTGATTTCTGCTCACTGGAAGCTGGACCTTATTCTTTCTGAGACTGTGCCTCTGTTGAGAGTGCCTGGCTGGGTCAGGAGAAGGAGCACTTGGAGGGCATGACAGGGCAGGGGACAGGATCACAGTGGAGCACGGGAGATGCAGGGAATGGGTACACAGCCTGGCCTTGTGGGGATGGGAGGAGGAAACCCAAGAAGGATGGGTCCCTGCTGTGACCCAGAAAACGTTGGCTGGGAGCTTGCCTGGAGGAAAGCAACACAGTAAGCTGAGGACGGAGGTTGTTAGCAAGCCATTTGTCTTCTGATACCAATCTTCATCTGTTTTTAGATGGTTTGTTTAAAAATTCTTTCTTGAATTTAAAAGTTCTCTGGTCTTGAGAGGACTGTTTTTAGGGCAGAGGTGTAAGCAGCCCACCTTGAAGACCTCATCCACTCAAGATAACATTATACGGGCCACCAGGGCTGGGTCTTCATGTATGAGATGAGCCTTAGAGACCCCTGAGTGCTCCCTGCCCCAGGTGTGCAAAGCAGCCTCAAACCCTGTGGCCTTCAAGAAACAGGAGGAGAACAGGTCTCGGAGCTGCTAAGCATCTTCTGCAGTCCAGTTTACCTTGCAGTTATTTTGAGTTGTTTCAGATGACAAAGCAGCCCACGACAGAAGGAGCAAATCATGGCGATGACACCAGCAGCAACATCCGTCTGTCTGATTTCCCAACCCTCCGTGAGACTGGTACCCATGTGCTCACTGGCATCTGCCCTTAGCTGTGGGCATCTCTCTTGTTTGGCAGACTCAGCTCTGCTTTATTTGAAGGCATCTTCTTTTTCTTCCAGGAAAACCAGAGCCTCCTACTTGCAGACCCAGCATCTGAAGTCTGGAAGGCCTATGTGGATTATGTGGATGAGATAGTCCTGGATGGATTCTTCGCTGCCATTGAGTGCTCGCTCAAGTACCTCCTGGAAAACACAGGTGACTGCTGGTTCTGCGCCCCTGGTTGTGATGGCTGCTTCAGTCTCACCAAAGGGAGGTTTCTGTTTTGTGCTCATGCCTAAGAGTTGGTCTCTTCTTCCTGGCTTTCTGCTGTGCTTCTTGCATTGCCTACAGCAAGTGCTGGGGGAGCCTCCAGACAGGGTGAGTGACTCCATCCCCCAGTCACTGGAGCAAAGCATTGCTCAGGGGGAAGGGATGGAGAGGACTATGCACCATTTGCAGGGATTAATGGACAGACAAAACTGAGGTGTCATCCCAAGTCTGTGCTTGGGCATCTGCCATCTCCCATCCTCGCATGCACAAAGCATCAGAATGACACAGTCTTTCATTTATGGAGAAACTCAAGAGCTGGTTCTGCTTATGAAAGTCATGAAACAAAAACCTCAGTCCCTGAGCATTAGTCAGTGAAGAGATGGGATGGGATCAGAGGTCACTAAATCAGACCTCCACCGTGGAGGTTCACTCACTCTGCTGAGAGCTGCTTGTGTCCAGCTGAAACACATCTCCAGGAACGCTTGCCTCCTGGATGTGGAGGCATGTTGATTTGAAGAATTGCATCCAGTTCTTCACCATCTTGTTAAAAACATGCACATAATTTCACATTTGCATTTGGCTTCAGTTTCCAATTGCTGAGGTTTTTTTCATGCCTTTCTCCACTAAATTAAAGAGCCTCTTGGTTCCTGTTGTTTTTCTCCTCTGCAAGTACTTATGAGCTGTAATTGTTCAGCTCTCACACTCTCTTTTGATTAGCTAAAGAGCCTGGTCTCTCTAAGGCTTTCCTCTGCAGCATTTTTTCCGATCCTTAAATCACTTGTTCTCCAGTATCTCCTGTGGATACCAGAACATCAGCTAGTTTGCCAGCACCTCCTCTGTGTTGTGTGCAGACACAGTGTCACTGGACCCAGCGAGTGGGTATCTGCAATCACACCTGCTTGGTGTCCCAGTGGGGCATGTGTGCATATTTTGGTGGGATGTTAGTGGTGGCTCAAGATTGCTTTTCTCCCCTTGGAAAAGATCTTGGCATCTCCGTTCTTCCCTACCAGATCCTAAGGCAGGGCTTGCCCCCCTCTTTGAGGTTCAGCTGGATTTGGTGATCCCAGATTTGGTATTTCGTCCCTCCTTGGACCCTGGCACAAACGACAGCTTCTATGACATGGTGGAGAGTCTTCTCAATGACATCTACCGGATCTCATCACTGGTGCCCAGGCTGGCTGAGCACAGTGGTTTCCCACATTACCAGGTTTGTGGCTGTGGAACTCCCTTGTGCTGTGTGGCAGTGAGGCTATACTGCACTGCTCCTGCATCACTGTCTTCTCCTCTCCTCTCCTCTCCTCTCCTCTCCTCTCCTCTCCTCTCCTCTCCTCTCCTCTCCTCTCCTCTCCTCTCCTCTCCTCTCCTCTCCTCTCCTCTCCTCTCCTCTCCTCTCCTCTCCTCTCCTCTCCTCTCCTCTCCTCTCCTCTCCTCTCCTCTCCTCTCCTCTCCTCTCCTCTCCTCTCCTCTCCTCTCCTCTCCTCTCCTCTCCTCTCCTCTCCTCTCCTCTCCTCTCCTCTCCTCTCCTCTCCTCTCCTCTCCTCTCCTCTCCTCTCCTCTCCTCTCCTCTCCTCTCTTCTCCTAGGCTGACATGGAGGACATGGCTGATCTGGCCGACATGCGCGATGACCTGATGGGACGTGTGCAGGCTGTGACGGCGGCCTGCTGCGATTACCGCAGTGCCTTCGACCACTACTCCTACCTCTATGGGGACGACAGAAAGGAGTTCTGCCGCCAGTTCCTGCTCTATGGGCACATCCTCACTGCTGCAGAAATTGAGGCCCATGCAGAGAACGGGGTCCCTGAAACGCCTCCCACACTGCAGCAGTTCAGAGAGCAGATCGACTCCTACGAGAAGATCTATGAGGAGGTGAATTGCATTGAACCCATCAGGATCTTTCAGAGCTGGATGAAGGTCGATGCTCGGCCTTTCAAAGCTTCCTTGCTGAACGTGATTAAAAGGTGGAGCTTGGTGTTCAAGCAGCATCTCATGGACCACGTCACGCACAGGTAAAAGCTGTTCCTGCCTCCTCTCCCCAGGACCTGTGCTGATCATAGGGAGTTTCTCTTGTCTTGGCTGGGCTTTGGTGTTCCACACTGATAAGCAATAGGCTAATACAGGAGCAAGAGAACAGGGCCCATGCTGCATGCCAGGTCCATCACATCCCCTGTATCTTCCATCCCCTGGTCTCTGCTTGGGACTGGTACAACTGAGTGTGTGAAGTAGAGGCAGTTATACAGACTTGGTACCATTGACATCCCATGAGCCAATGCTCCTGGGACCTGCTGTGTGGCATTAGATGGGACGTCTGTTTGTCCATTCATCCTGATCCAACCGATCTAATCTGTGCTAGGGCTCTGTGATTACTTTGTTGGATTTGATATTAGCCATCAGTAAAGCTGCATTAATGCCATGAGATACTTGCTTTATTTCTAAATGCATTGCTCTTTGGAGTGCGCTGTGTGTAGAAGATGAAATTTGAGTTGCCTGGCATGAGTAGTCATGGGGAGGTAGTTTCAAGGTTATAAAAAGGAGAAGTTTTGAAAATAAGTTTTGAATTAACCTGTGTTCCTTGCTCTGAACAGCTGCTCAGTCGCCAGACCTGTACTGGACGATGCATCAGGTGATTTATTTGAGTAGTCGTAGCTGAAGGATGTTGCAGGTCTTGGATGCTTACAAAGAAGCATTTACAGACACATGTAGCAGTGAAGACTTTTGTGTGTGGTAGATGATATGATCTTTTGTGTTCTTTTCAGCACCATAATGCCGTTAAATAATTTCTGTGCAAAGAGTTTTTTCTGTACCTTTAAAAACAGGCATTTAGGAGTTCTTATTAAGAGTCCCTTACTCAGCGGTTTAGTCTTTATTAGGTAAGGACTTTAAAGATATGTTTTGGCCCAGCAGCATCCACCGAATTTAAGTGGGCACTTAAAAAATAAGTGTTTTGAAAAGAGCAGAATAACTGTGCTGGAAAAGACCAGAGATCCAGGAGCCCATCATGCCTCTGCTGACAGTGCCCAGTAACAGGTGAGATTAAGAACTGGGTAAACAGGTGGGGAAACTTCCCCCAAATACTCCTCTGGTGTCTATAGCTCAAGGACTTTGAGACAGGGGTCATGCCTTTGTATTTAAAGACCTGGATGGATTTTTTTTGACCACAAATATTTGGTTGCTTTTCTGAATTGCTGTGAATTTTTATCATCTGTAACCTCCTGCAGCAAGGAATTACCCTGTGAAATGAGGCAGAGTGTGAAGAAGAATCCCTGTTTGTTGTAGGTTTGTAACCTGCCAGGTTCATTTGGGGATCTTGAATTCTTGTATTGGAAGAGACGCGATGAAAACTGTCCTTTCAAACTCCCTCTCTCCAGACCACTCCCGAGCTCACAGGTCTCAGTCACACTCCTTCTCGGATACCTTTTCTCCAGCCTGAGAAGTGCCAACCTATTTATCTCTTCCTTGCAGTTAGCTGTACCACGTCTATGGATCCCTTTGAGCATGAACTGCGCTTCTGATGCCCTCAGCATGTTGCCATGCAATGGACAGGGTTAGCCAGGCCTTTCCCTTGTCCGTGCCAGTCCAGCTGCCTGGCGTAGGGCTGATAATTATTTCAATAGGAGCTGCTCTCACTTTGTGCTTTCCTGCTTTGTGTTATACAGCTTGGCTGAACTTGACGAGTTCATAAAAACTGCCAATAAAGGTTTGAGCAAAAAGGTTGAAAAAGGCGATTATGATGGCTTGGTGGAGATTATGGGTCATCTCCTGGCCGTTAAAGAAAGGCACGGTGTCACTGATGCCATGTTTGAGCCCCTGAAGCAAACCATTGAACTGCTGAAGACATATGAGCAACAGCTGCCGGAGGAGGTCTATAAGCAACTGGAGGTGGGTGAAAACTGGTGGTGGACACAAAAATTTTCCATGTAGCAGGTGTCAAAGAGAGTGTGAGTTTAAGAGCATTGCAGGAATATTTAAGACCCCACTCCCTGTCATTAGAGGGCCTCAGTGGATAGTATTTTGTTATTGTGGGATGAGCCTTAATAGCTCTAAATTTTGGAGTTATATTGAGATTTTTCTTTTTAAAGAAGAGATTAAGCCTTTTGTTACGTATGAAAAACATAGAATTGCCTGCTCCAACTCCCAGCGATTACTCTTGAAAAAAATTAATGCATTTTCAAATACATCTGTTAATTAGGTTCAGTTATAATTATTTTTAAATAAGCCCATTCTTGGCAACTGTGGAGGTGGGAACGATAATGTTGCCAGAGGAGTTGCCTTCTCACAGGACGTCAGTCCTCCACTGGATCCATAACACCAAATCTGTTTGACCCAGAGGACATCACTGGGAGCAGGTTATGAAACTATTTTGGCACATTTCCACATCTGGCTCTGATGAATCAGATTCCTTTTGCTTCTGGGAAGGGGTCCACGAGGTGGAAGTTAGAAAAGACTGCGAGGTGCCCAGTGAGCCATGGGGGACAGGAGACAAGCACTGGCAACACCCAAGATGATATTACAGTGGAGAAGGGCATGAGTATGTGTTGATGGATACTCTATAGTCACAGGCTGCTGTGGGCAGAGGGGGCTGTGTAGGGCACAAGGTTTAAAGCAGGACCTTTTGAGGAGATGTTCCTGCCTTATGCACCTGTGCAGCAAAGGCTTCACTTCTCTGCTGCGGGCGTGGATGGGAGCTCAATGGGATTTAGCAATCCCCTGGTTTTTTGGTAGTGCAACTGTGATCCATGGGTGGTTGGGTCACCAAATCTGGAATAGAGTCCTAAAGATACCTTGGTTCCTACAGACTCCCTGAAAACCAGGAGAGCTGCATTACATGGATGCTTTGGCTGTTGCAACGGCTTCAGTCCAGCATAAAGCATGGTGCTGCACAGAACCCGGCTCTACTGATTCCTCTGCCAGAGAGCTGATTGTTTTTGGTGCCTGTTTGTGCAAGTACATTCAAACAACTGATTTACTTTTCTGATAGAAGAAATGAGGGATGTGGGGCAGCCATTCAGATGCAGGAGATAACAAAACAGTTTTTTCTTTCTGGCAAGTGACAGCAAAACATAGTTGAATGATTCATTCACTCCTCTGTACGGTGGGAAAACCAGAAATAAGTTATTCTAGGTACTGCTCCCTCCATGGTCGGGGAGACGGGTGGGCTGGAGCTGGTAGTTTATATGAGAAGGACAAGGAAGCAGCTCCATATGTTCCCTGCTATGGTCGTGGACAGTGATTTCTATGGAGGCTGGAATATAAAATTCCAAAAAGAGACCCCTCAGGAGGGACTGACCCCACTCTGGCTATCTCTGCTGCCTCAGAGCTGCCTCTGGGTTATTTGCCTTCTTTTCATAGTGTTAGTGGGTCTCTATTAATCTCAACAATGTGAACTGGGATGATGAAATACCCAAGGTCTTTTCTGTAGGCTTACATAGTACATGGGGCAGTGGGCTCTCCAAGAGCAAAGTGCTGGGAATTGAGGACAGCAGACCTCTTGGCTGGGGTCAGTGTCTGGCCCTAGAAGCCTAGTGAGAAGAAAAAAAAAATGCCTTTTTGAAGAAAATCCCAGGTGCAGAGGGTGGATTGTCAACAGTGCTGTGCACTTGCAGCTTGGATGCAGACCTGAGAAGGCAACCGGTCTTATTTAGCACCAATATTCTGGAGGGATGTGCTCCAGAGAGCTTTCTAGAAGTCTTTCTGGTATAACAACTTCTGCCCTAAGAGCTGGCAGGAAATTTCCCAGGCTCTGTTTCTTAATTAGCTCTGAGAAGCTGGATGATCTGATGAGCTGGCTTCCACAGCCCATCCTTCTGCCTTCATCCACTCCCAGCAGGGCCCGGGTCCTGCTGGGCTTGGTGTTGGGGTCACTGTCCTCTCTCAAGCAGTGAACCTTCCTGGGAGCCCAGCATCTAGCCTGGGACCCTTCTTCTGAAGTTATTGAACATGTTATTGCAATCAGAACAGTCAGTTGTAAGGTCTCAGCCTTCATTAATCTTCAAAATTGTGAATGACTGATAAGTTTTATCCCAAATTTTGTGTATAGCCTTTGCATCTCGACAGCACTTCCTTACAGTTTTAGACACAGAATCTGTTGCTTTTTCTGTTGTGTGATTATCCATAAACAGATCAGATGCGTCTTATATCAAATATCAAATACTGCCTGCCAGCCTTTAAATTTTGCTTGCAGGAGCTGCCAGAAAAATGGAACAATACAAAGAAGCTGGCGATAGCTGTGAAACAGCATGTGGCTCCTCTGCAGGCGAACGAAATGACAGTTCTGCGCAAGAGCTGTGCGGCATTTGATGTTGAGCAGCACAGATTCAGAGAGCGATTTCGGAAAGAAGCACCATTCAGGTACGGACAAATTACAGCATCAGAGAAACCCCGAGGAAAAAAAGCCTGATCAGGTCATCTCCGAGTGTCCTGAGAATGTATGATTTAGCCCTTACATACATTTCCTGCCTTCTCACAGTGTTGTATCTGTTATGCCTGGGGTGTCTTGTCCGCAGGAACACTGTCCAGTGTTAGCAAGAGATTGAATTTGGATGCTGAGTGCAAAATATCACTTTAAGGTGGCATCAGCAGCGCCATGTGGCTGCACCATCAGTGTGTACTATGGACGTTCCATCTCTGCTTTGTCTCTTAGAGGCACTGTTTTATGTTTTCTTTAGAAGTTGTCACAGTATCACTTATGAAGAATAAACATTTCTTTCTAGGTTTGACACCGAAAAGCCTTATCAACTGCTAGATGCAAAGCACATTGAGATTAAACAAATGGAGTCAGCCATGACCTCGATTTATGAATCAGCTGGTCTGTTTGAAGTCATGGTGCCAGATTATAAACAACTGAAGCAGTGCAGAAAGGAGCTGTGTCTTCTCAAAGAGCTCTGGGATATGATCTCCCTTGTGAACACTAGCCTCGATGACTGGCAGACCACAAGATGGGTGGATATTAATGTGGAAAACATGGAACTGGAGTGTAAAAAGTTTGCAAGAGAGATTCGGAATTTGGATAAGGAAATGAGGGCATGGGATGCTTTCACTGGGCTGGACAGCAAGGTGAAGAACATGCTGACAGCCCTGAAAGCTGTGGCAGAACTTCAAAATCCCGCCATCAGAGAAAGACACTGGAATCAACTGATGCAGACGACGGGCGTGAGGTTTGCAATGGACTCGGACACCACACTGGCTGACCTCCTGAAGCTCAACCTGTATAACTTTGAGGATGAGGTTCGTGGCATTGTGGACAAAGCAGTGCGAGAAATGAGCATGGAGAAGGTCCTGAAGGAGCTAAAAATGACTTGGAGCACCATGGAGTTTCAGTATGAGCCTCACCCCCGGACGAACATCCCGTTGCTGAAATCAGATGAGGAACTCATTGAAACTTTAGAAGACAACCAGGTGCAGCTGCAGAATTTAATGACATCCAAATACATTGCTTTCTTCTTGGAGGAAGTGTCTGCATGGCAGAGGAAACTATCCACTGCGGACTCCATCATTTCTCTCTGGTTCGATGTGCAGCATACATGGTCTCACTTGGAGAGCATATTCATAGGCTCAGAAGATATACGCGTACAGCTTCCTGAGGTATGAAACCCCAAATCTATTTTTCCTGTTTGGAAAGTGTTGAAGAGCCTCCATTATATGAAATAGGGTTATCTATAATGCCAAGTTCCGCAAAGCAGGGCTTTTCTCCTGCTGTCTTCCTTTTTTGGAGGCTCCCTTAGTGCTATAGTAGTTTTCCTAGTGCTGCCCCAGGATGTTTTTGTGCTGTAGGTTGTGCTTGAGCCATGCTGAGAAGCTGATTTTCTGCCCTCCACCACTGCACAGCAAATACAGAGTTCCTGGAGACTGAGTACGAGGCTGCTCGCTTCCTTCAGTGCTTCAGGCATGTTCCCTCTTTCCTCAGAGGGGAAGGGACTGGGGTAATTACTCAGACATTGCAAATAGTCAAACCAGAGCTGGACCAGGCAGCTTTAGCAGCATCCCCTTCCCTGCTTTCAGTGCTGGTGCAGGCGGAGAGCAGCTGTTCTCCCACTCCTGCTTTGGAAAACGGAGCACAGTTGTCACCTCCTCAGGGGTATCTTCAAGTCCAGCTTCCAGCCTTATTCCAGATTCCCTTGATTATTAAGAAAATCTTCCAAGCTGGTTCCTGGCCCTGCTGGACCACTCGCAGCTCTGCTGAGGGACCTGCCTTTCACTCGCGAGTGAACTGCAGGTGACTGAATCCCCACTGCACCGTCCCCACCCTCGTGCAGTGTCAGGTCTGAGATGGAGCAGGGGCTGCTGCCACCGCTGGGGGACTGACACCCAAGAGGGGGTGTGCACAGCGCAGTGACACCCGGACAATACACCACTCTGTCTCCATCCCTTCACTCTGGTCTGCTTGGACTGTTCCTCCCTTTGCCTTGGAGAGCGCTGGGCACACCTCGCTTACTGGGCAATGTATACAGGTGCTAACAACCAGTGCCCTGAAGGATGTACCATGTACCAGAGAGCTGTTAATAGCCAACAGCTACCTAATGGCATGTATGAACTGATGGAGTTTGCAGTCCTGAGGGATATGGGGCAGGCAAAGAGTAAAGTCAGGACCCTGAAGTTTAGGAAAGCAAAATTCCAGCTTTTCAGGCAGTTAGTCAGTAGGATCCCCTGGGAAATCGCTCTCAGGTACAAGGGAGTAGAATGGAGCTGGCAGATCTTTAAGGACACTTTCCACAGAGAGCAAGAATTCTCAATCCCCAAGTGTAAGAAATCAGGAAAGGAAAGCAAGAGACCAGCATGGCTGAGTGGAGACCTGCTGGGCAAACTAAAGGGCAAGAAGGGAATGCACAGGCAGGGGAAGCAGGGACAGGGATCCTGGGATGAGTACAGGGACACTGCCCAGTTGTGTAGGGATGAGGTCAGGAAGTCCAAGGCATGGCTGGAGTTGAACTTGACAAAGGATGCAAAGAACAATAAGCAGGGCTTCTACAGGTGTGTCAGCCAGAAAAGGAAGTTCAGAGAAAGCGTACCCCCCTTGATGAGCAAGACTGGCAAACTGGTGACAACAGCCAAGGAGAAGGCTGAAGTACTGAACAAATTTTTTGCCTCAGTCTTCACTGGCATTCTCTCTTCCCACACCTCTTGAGGGGATGGCTGGCAAGATGGGGACTGGACCAGCAAAGTCCCTCCCACTGTAAGAGAAGATCAGGTTCGTGACCGCCTGAGGAACCTGAACATGCACAAGTCTATGGGACCTGATGAGACGCATCCCAGAGTCCTGAGGGAATTGGCTGATGTAGTTGCCAAGCCACTCTCCATCATATCTGAAAAGTCCTGGCAGTCAGGTGAAGTCCCTGCAGACTGGAAAAAGGGAAACACTACACCCATCTTTAAAAAGGGAAGCAAGGAGGACCCTGGGAACTACCGACCCGTCAGCATCACCTCTCTGCCTGGGAAGATCATGGAACAGAACCTCCTAGAAGCTGCGCTAAGGCATATGGAGGTCAGGGAGGTGATTGGAGACAGCCAGCATGGCTTCACCAAGGGCAAGTCCTGCCTGACCAACCGAGTGGCCTTCTGTGACGGAGTGACCACATCAGTGGACAAGGGAAGAGCTACCGATGTCATCTATCACGACTTCTCTAAGGTCTTTGACACGGTCCCCCACAATGTCCTTCTATTCTAAACTGGCGAGATAGGGATTTGATGGGTGGACTGTTAGGTGGATGAGGAATTGTTTGGATGGTCACATCCAGAGGGTAGTGGTCAATGGCTTAGTGTCCAGATGGAGATCGGTGACGAGTGGTGTCCTTCAGGGTCAGTACTGGGACCAGTACTCTTTAGTATCTTCATCAATGACACAGTGGGATTGAGTGCACCCTCAGCAAGTTTGCATATGACACCAAGCTGAGTGGTGCGATTGACATGCCTGAGGGACGGGATGCCATCCAGAGGGACCTGGACAAGCTTGAGGAATGGGCCCATGTGAACCTCATGAGGGTCCTGCACCTGGGTCGGGGCAACCCCTGGTATCAGCACAGGCTGGGGGATGAAGGGGTGGAGAGCAAGCCTGCAAGAAGAAGGAGTGGGGGGTACTGATGAATGAAAAGCTGGACATGAGCCGGCAACATGCGCTCGCAGCCCAGAAGCCAATCATGTCCTGGGCTGCCCCCAAAGCCGCGTGGCCAGCAGGGTGAGGGAGTGGATTCTGCCCCTCTGCCCTGCTCTGGGGAGACCCCCCTGCAGTGCTGCATCCAGCTCTGGAGCCCTCAGCACAGGAGAGTCATGGACCTGTTGGAGCGGGGCCAGAGGAGGCCCCAGCAATGCTCCGAGGGCTGGAACAGCTCTGCTGGGAGGACAGGCTGGGAGAGCTGGGGGGGTTCAGCCTGGAGCAGAGAAGGCTCCGGGGAGACCTTAGTGCAGCTGCCAGGGCTGAGAGGGGCTGATAAGAAAGATGGGGACAGACTTTTTAGCAGGGCCTGTAGCGATAGGAC
The DNA here is from genome assembly GCF_964289735.1 of Phaethon aethereus. NCBI lineage: Eukaryota > Metazoa > Chordata > Aves > Phaethontiformes > Phaethontidae > Phaethon > Phaethon aethereus. Next base: position 1,780,603 of record NC_138594.1, read on the forward strand.
AAGAGGTGATAGTTTTAAACTAAAAGAGGGCAGGTTTAGACTAGATCTAAGGAAGAAATTTTTCACAAAGTGAGAGTGGTGAAACCCTGTCCCAGGCTGCCCAGAGAGGTGGTCGATGCCCCATCCCTGGAAAGATTCCAGGTCAGGTTGGATGGGGCTCTGAACAACCTGCTCTGGTTGAAGATGTCCCTGCTTATGGCAGGGGGGTTGGACTAGATGGCCTTTAAAGCTCCCTTCCAACCCAAAGTATTCTATGATTCTATGAGATTGCATCATTATTTAAATTTGCATTCTGCTGAGCAGCTGTCTGCATTCTCAATACCCATCTGGCAGGTGGCACGTACCAGCAGCTTCCCTTCCTTAGAAGAAAGGATGAAGCTCAAGCCCTCTGGAGGCTGAACCTCCTTGAGATTCATCCAGATCTGGGGAGGATGTGTAAGCAGTGCATGGGATTCACAGTGTGCTCAACCCTGCAGCCAGAGACTTGCTACTGGGGCTGAACACAGGTTTGACGTGGAAGTGTTAACAGGAAAGCTTGGAGCACTTTTATTCAGTGTCCTGGCTCACTTGGGAGGCCTGGCTTGGGAAGAAGGGTGGAACAGAGACATTTTGAACATAGCCTTATTTATTCTTCACTGGTAACTCCAGAAATTCTGGTTCCCTGTTAGGTGCAGAGTACAATTGCCAGCGTTCTCTGCTGTCAACATGGGGTTTCTACGGCCTTACTCAAGGCAAGGAAGGCCTCTTCTCTGCAAGTGTCGATATACCCATTTCAGGGATGGGCATTGGGACTCCTACATTGTAGCAAGAGGAGAAGAGTGAACTCACATGGAGTCGATAGCCTTTCCCCATATGGGAGCATCTTCTGAAATACCAAAAACTTCGTATTTTATCTGGACATGGGAGAGGAAGAGTTATGAGGAGATGTTCAAAGGGAGTTCAATCCCATGAAAATCATTGGTCCAAGGCATTGAGTTCTGCATGGATCACTTTATCCACGACCCTTTTGGGATACAGGGAGAAGGCAGCGAGTGCCCGATTGTTTGGGGCGCATGGCTGGAAAAGCCCTTCTCACATGGTCAGGTCCCTCTCTGCACTGGACAGGAGGCTCTCTGCAGAGAGTCTTTTCCCTCAACCCTTTTGGAGTTGGTGCACAGGTTATTAGCACCTGTATATATTACCCAGTAAGCAAGGTGTGCCCAGCGCTCTCCAAAGCACCCAGAGGATGGGAACTTTTGGCGCAAAATTAGTGTTTTACTGTGGACATGTTCTTTGTATCGCTTTTTAGGACTCCAAACGCTTTGAAGGGATTGATGTGGATTTTAAGGAACTGGCCTATGAAACCCAGAAAACCCCAAATGTAGTTGAGGCCACCAATAAACCAGGTCTGTCCCAGCAACTGGAGGACATTCAGAGTAGGTAGGTAGAACTTCAAAAATCCCAGGATTTTGGCAGAGACTGGAATCAACTCTAAGTTTGTTTAACCTGTGCTCCAAGGCTTTCTTCCTAGACTGTGCATTCCTTGCGTTCATAAGTCGCAGCATTTCTGATCTTTCTTGAGTCTTTTTATTTGCTATACATCACCCTGAAGCCCCCAGATTCAAGTCTGGCTTTGTGTATGTGAAAATTCTCATCCTGAATATTGATTTGCACCCATAAAAAGCTAGGCATTCGGCTGGTTCTAATAACACATGGCCTTGCTGCCACCCCAAATACAATGTCTTAAATATCTATTTGGCAGTCCAAGCAGGGATATCTGCAGCAGAGCTGAGCCCATGCTCTTTAACTTACAAAATTATCTCTGCTTGTATACCCTTGACACATGGTATAGCTAGACTCTGTGAGAAAGACTTAGTGTCCTGAGATGGATAGACTTCCCACTTAACATCTAGTCTGGACCACACTTAAAAGTTAATATGGTAGCTGTTGTGTCAGTAATAACTATCCATTTAAAATAAAGATTTTGTTTTATTTTTTAATCAGATAAGGCCTGCATTCTTCACAGAGGACTAGCTGCATGTTAGTTATGAACTTTGTAAGCGCAGCAGCGGTTTAGCATGTAAACACTGAAAGATTCATTTTAGATTGGAGCAAACAAGTTTCCTTTCAGGCTTTGCAAACACGAAAATCTGAGTAGGTCTGAATCAGACTTTAAAATGTGTCTCATTAGAATAAAAGCAGTTATGGAAACTTTCATGCCAGTGTGAAATCACCTGTGACAGTTATGAGCTTGTCTGAAACAGTAGGTCAGACTGCAAACCCTTTCGAGCCTCTTCTTCCACCTGTGTTTCTGCTTTTTTATGAGGCTTCTCTGACTCGTAAGCTGTTTGATCCTTGGGAGTAGAGAGAGATCTATGAGTTACTATGTGCTATGTTGATCTATCTGGAAAATGCTGTAGAGGACCAGCCTACAGGCTCAGCTCATGTCTGGCATTTCCCCATGGTAGGGGAGAATCTTCTTGATAATCCAAACTGTAACAGGGAATATGAAAGGATATTTATCCACCTGTCCTGGGCTCTGTTTATCTGCTTTGTCTCCTCAGGTTGTCTCTGTGTGAGAAGGCTTTGGCTGAATATTTGGACATGAAGAGGTTGGCCTTTCCCAGATTTTATTTCATTTCTTCTGCAGATTTATTGGATATTCTTTCCAATGGCACCAATCCACAGCTGGTAAGCCTTGTGCTGCAACACCTTTGCATTTTCCAGCTGTCAGTAATGTCATGGTGGAAGATGCTCCCTTGGGACTCTCCTGTAGCTTATCCTTTCTTGAGTGCTTTTCTCCCACCTTCACTTGGATTAATAATAATTCTTTCAGAGCTGGGCTTCATCTGTTGTCTTTAAAAGGTAACATGTGCACTGTATGGTGTTTGATCTAACCCTGGTGATGCTTGCAGATGGTTCTGAAAGTGCTGCACAGAGTAGAACTATGTTTTTGATGCCATAAACCCACCATTTTTGTTTGTGCTGGGATACAGTGAGGTTAGAGGAAACCATCTTTCTTGGGGATCTCAGCCAAAACTTGTTTCTGACCTTGGATCCCCAACCTGGGATGCCTCCAAATATCTGCTGTTGAAAAAGTGACAGTTTGGGCATTCAGATGTGGAAGTGTTGACAGATCATGGCTTGGAGAGGTCCTTTTTCTAGGTAGAAGACTACTCAGCCACTTCTTCCTTCCCCCAGGGGAAAAGCCTTTGGGATGTCCTGGTTAGAGAGGGAGACGAGCACAACCTGAAAGAGACGAGGCAGCTGGTGGTCAGACAGTGGCCATGGCCAAGGCAAGCAAGTAGATCTCTTGGGTTGCCATCCATCCCTGCCCAGGTCAGGGGCCAGGCTGGGTATCTGACCTCCTGCATTGGGTTTCTGGGCTGTCTGACTGAGGAGGCTTCTCCTCTCAAGGCTGTGTATCTTGGGATGGTACCTGAATGCCAGGTGTGGGGAAGTCATTCCAAATATACCATTCCTTCTGTTGACTTTGGTGGATTGCTGGGTCATCCTGTGGAGGAACTTGTAGTAACCTTCCTGTTTTAGGAATTGGCCTCACTGTGCTCTTGCCGCCATTCCCTAAGGAGTGTGGACATCTCCTATCCAGCAGTGGGCTGAGTTCATAGGATTCAGTCCCAAGCAGTTCTGCAGGTGTTTTTCCATACAGAGCGTAGCAGCGTTATTGTTAATCATTGGTGCTACAGGAGTTGCTGTCCTTAAACCATGGCCACTTTGCCTGGCAATGCTGTGCTCTGGCTGGCCTTGTTTGGGATGCATCATTTATCCTGAGGTTGGTATGTAAAACGAATTAAAATGTTCACAGCAAATGAAGACTGCTGGATAAGGAATATTTTCCTTATTCCATCTTTCAGTAGTGAATAGTCTCACCTTCTCAAAGCTTTTCATCAATTTCAGCATTCATTTGAGCACATGAATGGAGCAGGTTTGCACGTGCATTTGGAAATGCTGTTGTTTGCCACTAACCTTTAACAGTGCTTATATCTGTTTCTGCTGCTGGGTGATTTCAGCCTGTAGAATATCATAAATACTGTGGTGGGTTGACCCTGGCTGGACACCAGGTGCCCACCAAAGCTGCTCTATCACTCCCCTCCTCAGCTGGATGGGGAGAGAAAACATCACAAAAGGCTTGTGAGTTAAGATAAGGACAGGGAGAAATCGCTCACCAACTAGATCTCATGGGCAAAACAGACTTGCCTTGGGGAAAATTATTTTAATTTATTACTGGAAATCCATGGGGTTATGGGGTTATTATGAAAATCCATTGGGGTTTCCCTGCGCAGGTTCATATCCTGCCAACTACACCAATTTGTCACAAATGAGTGGTAGGGCCACTTAAAGAGTCACCACCAAAGATATCAGAAAGCGAATGATTTTAATATAGATTTGTAGAAAGGTACAACTTACTAGAATTTGATGGCAAGGTTCACTCTATTACTCACTTAACATGAGGTGTACAAAGAGAAACCAAGTTACAATTAGATTGGAATGATTTGCTCGTGGATCGTATTGGGTTAATGTAGCTTATATGTATATTGAGGAGAGAAAGTAGGGAAGACCCTCCTGTTGAGTCATGAGGTTCAGAGTGGACCGAAATCCACCCCTGGTCTCAGACTTGGTCAATGGTTTATGACTAAGGTTAGGTAAGGAAAGCAAAGGAATGCCCTCCTGTTGACTCACGAGGTTCAGAGTGGACCCCCATGCTTTCTGAAGTCCTTCTCAGAGAGGAGTCTAGGTGCGGCTGAATCCACTCCTAGTCCCAGACTTGGTCAACAGTTTATGACTAAAGTGATAGGGTATCAGGGATTCTGGTGTAGTGCTTGGTGCACTGACACTATTGAGATAAATTACAATATCAAATCATATAAAACTTAGTAACATAATTAACCTAAAACTTACTAAGATTAATGGTATTGAGATAAATCACAGTATTAAATCATAGCAACATACTAAGATCAGACACTTAAAGAATGATAAAGAAGAGACAAATATTTACAAAGGTATCTTTAAATGCCCCCCTCAAATTCAGTCGAATACTTGCATCGAATACTTTGCATCGCTCAACAGGTGCACAGGCGAGCCTCTGAGTTGATCAGGAACTTGAGGGTTCATGGGCTCCGAGAGGCATCCCACTCAGAGGGAGATGCTCGTTGCAGCCCACTGTGGTCCAGGAGAGCTCAAAGGGTCTCACTTGGGATGACTATTTATAGGACTGGGAGATGATTGACTTTAAGCATCAGTAAATTTCCATCCTTGACACAAATCATTTGTTGGTAATTGCTAGAATTCTTGACATCCCAGTGATGCTGGTACTGATCCACCCAAATCACGGCTAGATAAGATATGTTCCAAGGCTGTCTGGGGATGGTGAGTTACTCCCATTTATGCAAGAGTGCTTGGTATAGTCAAGGGGCCCTTAACCGCCAAACTCTCTGCTCCAAGGCCAAGGCTTATTGAGCAAGGGGCGGAGGGACTTGCACCACCACAATTACCAATCAAATCAGAGCAGGATAATGAGAAATAAAAAACAAATCTTAAAACACCTTCCCCCCACGTCCCCCTTCTTTCCAGGTTCAACTTCAGTCCTGAATTCTCTCCTTCCTCCCCCCGAGTGGCACATGGGGACGGGGAATGGGGGCTGCAGACATCACACGATGTCTCTGCTGCTCCTTCCTCCTCACACTCTTCCACTGCTCCGGCGTGGGGCCCTCCCTGGGTGTGGGTGGAGATCTGCTCCCCCGTGGAGCTCCATGGCCGCAGGGGCACAGCCAGCCTCCCCCTGGGCTTCCCCAGGGGCTGCCGGGGACCCTCTGCTCTGGCGCCTGGAGCCCTCCTGCCCCTCCTGCCCCGAGCCAGCGGCTGCAGGGCTGCTCCTCACACATACCCTCACTCATCTCTCCGGCTGCAATTGCTGTTGCCTTTTTTTCCCCCTTCTTAACTCTGCTGTCCCAGAGGTGCTGCCACCATCACCGATGGGCTCGGCCTTGGCCAGCGGCGGGTCTGTCTTGGAGCTGGCAGGCATCGGTTCTATTGGACATGGGGGAAGCTTCTGGCATCTTCTCACAGAAGCCGCCCCTGCAGCCCCCGCTACCAAAACCTGGCGACACAAACCCCATACAAATAGTAGTTGATTGATGGATACTCAAAATGGAGAGAAAAAAGCACAGCAAGCAAAGGAAAGATACTGTGTTGAAATGCTCTGTGGAGTCAGAAGAAATTCCTGACGTTTTCTGTTATTCAAAACTATTTGCAGTAAAATCAAAGCAAATGTCAAGTAGGGTCATATATGGGTACGCTCTCGGCATTTCCACTGTAGTTTCAAAGTCTGATAATTCCTAAAGGAGGATTAAATACACAATGATATTATCCTCTTGAGCTGGATGTTGAACTTGTGCAGATTCAGGTGTATTGAGGGCTCTGGTGGCAGGATTGCACCAAGTGCTGGAGTATGTCCAAAGCCCTGCAGGCTGGCCAAGCTCTGGGAATGGACACTGGGGATTTGTGAGTGGAAACTTCTAGATGTAAGAAAAGATTTCTGTGGTTTTCCTAAGATTTGAAAGGAGATACGTTTATCTGGGGGGAAGCTGAGTGCCCAGTACTTCTCAGAGGTACTGAGCACCTTCCAGGACTTGGCCCTGCTTGAGCATGTGTAAGAAGACTATCAAGCTACAAGACCTACAGAACAGCTTCTGAGAAGGAGTGTTGCAATTCTTTGTGAGTCAGTGAGGAAGAATTAAATGGACAAGTCCACCCATCTTTCTCTGAAAGCATTAGAGCACCAGGTGTGACAGGCTGTTCTCATTTCTCATCCCACCCATGGGAGTCTGTCCACCTCCCTGCCTCTAGCTGTCACTGAGAGAGGCAGCTCCTGTCTGGGACAGCTTTGTGAACTGGCCCTTGCCGTGGCAACATCAGTCCTGGGAGAAGCCTGCCTTTGTTGGCAGTGGTGTGTGACACATGCCGTGATTTAGTTGTGTGTTATGTAGTGATCTAGAAGAAGCGTTGGTGACCTGCTCAGCTCCCAGCAGGCAGGTGCTGATGTTGAGAGCCTGCAGCAGCGATGCTAGCATCTCCCTGTTGGCTCTTCAAACTCAACTGGGTGTGAAGAGGACAGGACTGAATTATTCTTTTCCTTCTGGAAGAATGCTTTTGGTCAAGATGGTGGTTTTTTAGAAGGACTGGGTTGTTGAGATGTTTAGCATGGGTCTTGGGCAGAAATAAAGATCTTTCTTCTCCACGGAGGAGAATTCAGGATTTTTCATTAGAACAAAATTGATTTCTAGTAGTGAAAAACCAGAGAGGTTCTTAGTGCAGAAAGTTCCACAGTGTGCTGAGAATAGGGGTGAGGCAATGGTTAGAGACCTCTCATCACTACACTACATGTAGGGAAACTGGAGCTAGGAGGTCATGCAGTGTTTGAATGTTTTCTGTGCTTTTGCCCTGCATGGGAGATTTCCCAATGGGGAAATATGGCTTATTAAGGTATATCTGTTTTCTAAGTTACGTAGAAGAAGGTGGAAGTATTGGGAGAGACAGCAAGAGGCTTGCCTTGGCAGTATTCTGGCCATATATGAGAAGATATGGTGCTACCAAGGTGTCCAAGATCATGCTTTGTGAACATGATTGTGCCTGTGACATGTATGGTGATCTCCATTCTGCTTGTCTTGTCTCAGTCGCTTTATTTATACAATTCCTTTTGCAGGTGCAACATCATCTTTCCAAACTCTTTGACAATTTGGCCAAGATGAAATTCCAGCTGGACTCTGAGCAAAAGCCAACCAAGGTTGGCCTGGGAATGTACAGTAGAGAGGAGGAATATGTCAGCTTCAGCGAACCCTGTGACTGCAATGGGCAGGTGAGAGGGAAGACCTTGTCTATCAAAACTGTCCAGTGGAGACTACTCTCCTGCCCCTTGTGTGGGCATCTGTTGCCAAGACTTCGCAGAGCTTCTGTACTCTTCCTTTATGCATGAGAAGGGCTGGAAGAGTTGGTGTGTATTTTAATTCCTCCTTACACCACAGCCCTTGGTCCCACTCTGAATAGGTCCTCACTTAAGGTGGGGCGTAGGTGCCATAGTCCATAGTGGGAGAAAAGGCTATGGCCTTTTCCTAATTGGGTTTTTTTGTTTGAATTTTTCTAAGATGCTTTGAAGGTTAGTCTTACAGATTGTTACAAATATCCTTAGTAAGGGAGGGGATGCAGATTGAAAATAGACTAATTTATGAGCTGGCAGGCCTCATAGAGAGGGCTTTAAACTAGATTTGAAGGGGGAAGGGGATAAAACCACGCTCACTAGAGATGAGCCTAGGGATGGTGTGCCAGAGTTGAAATCGATAGCCCAGCTCAAGTGCATCTACACCAATGCACGCATCATGAGCACCAAGCAGAAGGAGCTGGAAGCTATTGTGCAGTGGGACAGCTATGATGTAGCTGCCATCACAGAAACATGGCGGGATGCTTCTCATGACTGGAGTGCTGCAATGGATGGCTATAAGCTCTTCCGAAGGGATAGGCAGGGAAGGAGAGGCGGTGGGGTGGCTCTGTGTGTTAGGGAGTGTTTTGATTGTATAGAAATCAATGATTGTGAAGACCAAGTAGAGTGCTTGTGGGTAAGGATGAGGGAGAAGGCCAACGAGGCAGATATCTTGCTGGGAGTCTGTTACAGACCACCCAACCAGGACGAAGAGACAGATGAGACATTCTATAAGCAACTGGCAGAAGTCTCGCATTCGCTGGCCCTTGTTCTGGTGGGGAACTTCAATCTACCGGACATCTGCTGGAAGTATAACACGGCAGAGAGGAAACAATCTGGGAGGTTCCTGGAGTGTGTGGAGGATAACTTCCTGACACAGCTTGTGAGTGAGCCCACCAGGGGAGGGGCCCTGCTTGACCTGCTGTTTACAAACAGAGCAGGATTGGTGGTAGATGTGGTGGTCGGAGGCTGTCTTGGGCTTAGCGACCACGACATGATAGAATTCTCAGTTGTGAGCAAAGTAAGGAGAGGGGTCAGAAAAACTGCTATCATGGACTTCTGGAGGGCAGACTTTGGCCCGTTCAGGTCACTAGTTGAGAGAGTCCCTTGGGAGACAGTCCTGAAGGACAAAGGGGTCCAGGAAGGCTTCACAGCCTTCAAGAAGGAAATCTTAAAGGCGCAAGAGTAGGGGGCCCCAATGTTCCGTAAGAAGAGCTGGCGGGGAAGGCGACCGGCCTGGCTGAACAGGGAGATTCTGCTGGGACTCAGGGAAAAGAGGAGAGTTTATCACCTTTGGAAGGAGGGGCAGGCAACTCAAGAAGAGTACAAGGATCTCGTTAGGTCAAGCAGGGACAAAATTAGAAAGGCAAAAGCCCAGCTAGAGCTCAGTCTGGCCACAGTTGTAAAGGATAATAAAAAATGCTTTTACAAATATATTAACAACAAAAAGAGAGGCAAAGAGAATCTCCATCCCTTACTGGATATGGCGGGGAACATTGTCTCCAAGGACGAGGACAAGGCTGAGGTACTTAATGCCTTCTTTGCCTCAGTCTTTAATAGCCAGTCCAGGTATCCACAGGGTATTCAGCCCCCTGAGCTGGAAGATGGGGATGGAGAGCACAATAACCCTCCCATAATCCAGGAGGAAGCAGTTAAGGACATGTTAAACCACCTGGACACCCACAAGTCTATGGGGCCTGATGGGATCCACCCGAGAGTACTGAGAGAGCTGGCGAAGGAGCTTGCCAAGACACTCTCCATCATTTATCAGCAGTCGTGGTTAACAGGGGAGGTCGCAGAAGACTGTGACGCCACTGTGACGCCCATCTACAAGAAAGGCTGGAAGGAGAATCCTGGGAACTACAGGCCTTCAGCCTGACCTCCGTACCGGGGAAGATCATGGAGTGGTTGGTCTTGAGAGTGCTCATAGGGCATCTGCAGGACAATCAAGGGATCAGGCCCAGCCAGCACGTGTTCATGAAAGGCAGGTCCTGCTTGACCAACCTGATCTCCTTCTATGACCAGGTGACCCGCCTAGTGGATGAGGGAAAGGCTGTGGACGTTGTCTACCTGGACTTTAGTAAAGCCTTTGACAGCGTCTCCCACAGCATTCTCCTGGAGAAACTGGCGTCTTGTGGCTTGGACGGGTTTACTCTTCACTGGGTAAAGAACTGGCTGGATGGCCGAGCCCAGAGAGTTGTGGTGAACGGCGTTAAATCCAGCTGGCAGCTGGTCACAAGTGGTGTTCCCCAGGGCTTGGTTCTGGGGCCGGTCTTGTTCAATATCTTTATTGATGATCTGGATGAGGGGATCGAGTGCTCCCTCAGTAAGTTTGCAGATGACACCAAGTTGGGTGGGAGTGTTGATCTGCTGGAGGGTAGGAGGGCTCTGCAGAGGGATCTGGACAGGCTGGATCAATGGGCAGAGGTCAACTGTATGAGGTGTAATAAGGCCAAGTGCAGGGTCCTGCACTTCGGCCACAACCACACCATGCAACACTACAGGCTTGGGGAGGAGCGGCTGGACAGCTGCCCGGCGGAAAGGGACCTGGGGGTGCTGGTTGACAGCCGGCTGAATATGAGCCAGCAGTGTGCCCAGGTGGCCAAGAAGGCCAACAGCGTCCTGGCCTGTCTCAGCACTAGTGCGGCCAGCAGGAGCAGGGCAGGGATTGTGCCCCTGTACTCGGCACTGGTGAGGCCGCACCTTGAATCCTGTGTTCAGTGTTGGGCCCCTCACTACAAGAAGGACATTGAGGTGCTGGAGCGTGTCCAGAGAAGGGCAACGAAGCTGGTGTGGAGCACAAGTCTTCTGAGGAGCGGCTGAGAGAACTGGGGTTGTTCAGTCTGGGGAAGAGGAGGCTGAGGGGAGACCTCATCGCTCTCTACAACTACCTGAAAGGGGGTTGTGGCAACATGTGTGTTGGTCTCTTCTCCCAACTAACTAGGAGAGGAAATGGCCTCAAGTTGCACCAGGGGAGGTTTAGATGGGATATTAGGAAAAATTTCTTCACTGAGAGGGTGCTCAAGCATTGGAACAGGCTGCCCAGGGAGGTAGTGGAGTCGCCATCTCTGGAAGTGTTCAAAAAATGTGTGGATGTGGCACTTCAGGACATGGTTTAGGGGACACGGTGGCGCTGGATTAATGGTTGGACTTGATGATCTTGAAGGTCTTTTCCAACCTTAGTGATTTTGTGATTCTGTGATTCCATAGTACATCTGAATGGGTATCTTTTGAAAGAGAATGTTTTTTTACCTGTTTTCCAAGTCTTCCTTCTTTCATAGGATGAGTTAAAGTATGAAATTTAAGAATCAAACTACTGCTCAGCTTATCTGTCCCTGTTAGTTGCACCTTTCTCCATGGTCTATTATAAGAAGCTAAAGTACGTAATACCAGCTACTGAGCTCCCCAGTGTTGGAGCTTGCTTGCATTTTAACTATCTTTTCAGTGAGGGCTCTGCCTGTGAAATACTAAATTCAGCTGGAATTGTGTTCCCACATTTGGCAGCAGCTTTATCCTGCTGCTGGCAGATTGTGCCCAAGTCCCATGAATGATTCTGTCATGGCCTGGAGGTGGAATGCGCCAAACCAAATTACTCATCGGTGGAGTTCATTTTCATTTCTCCTATAGCTAGAGCTCAAGAAAAATCTGCCTTGTATTCTTGGTGTCTGGAAATAGATGCTAAACCTGCAGTACCGGCATCAGAGAAATCCACCCAGTCTGAAGGAGGCTGTGAGGCTTGTTTAACTCAAGAGCTGATTGTCCCGTTCCCTATCATCACTAATTACCAAAGGTGTTTAAGAAAAGCAAATGTGTTACTGTGATTTAATCTCTTCTGCAGGTTGAGGTCTGGCTGAATCATGTGCTAGACAGCATGAGGGCTACCGTGAGAGACGAGATGACGGAAGCTGTCATGGCTTATGAGGAGAAGCCGAGGGAACAGTGGCTCTTTGACTACCCTGCCCAGGTATCTGCCACTGCTCCTCATCTCCTCTCAGGCTGGCAAGTCGGAAAGGCATCTCTTGCCTTCCCCTTCAGTCCTGCCCTTCCCTTCTTTTAGTAACGGCCTGTAGCTGTGGATGGAGATGTTTCTGGCCTCTGCCGTGCTGCCCAGGAGGGAGGAAGAATGAGTTGTCCTTTATCCTGGCAATCTCCTGATGGAGTTTCCAGACTGAGCTCCATGCTCTGATTGGGGATCCAGGGAGGGTACGCTCTTGGTTGGGTTACACAGCCCAGGGGCTTGGGCAGTGCTTGCCGCACCCTGTGGTCACAGGAAGTCTGTATACCCAGAGGAGCAAGAGGTGCAGCAGGAAAACAAGGTGGTGAGGGCTAATGAGAGGAAAAGAGCCCTCAGGTGCACCTCTGACAACCTCATGGTCTCCAGCTCTTTCTCTTCTGCTGTGTCAAGCATGTGAAAGGTGCTGATTTACTAGTAAGTAGCTGCTAAATGTGTCTACCACTGAAGTGACATTTTAAATGAATGTCACAGGGCAGATCCCTGTTGTCCTGACTGCTGCTACTACTGTATGAAAAAAATACTTAATTTCATGTCACAGATACTTCATCCTTATCTCCCTGTGGATCAGACACTCTTGAATGGAGGAAGCTCTGGTGTTTTCTCTGATACTGAGCTGGCCCATTTCCCTAGGTGGCTCTTTCCTGCACCCAGATCTGGTGGACAACTGAGGTTGGGATTGCCTTCGCCAGGGTGGAGGAAGGCTACGAGAATGCGATGAAGGAATACCACAAGAAGCAAGTGACCCAGCTGAACACCCTCGTTACCATGCTGATTGGGCAGCTCTCCAAGGGTGACAGGCAGAAAATCATGACCATATGCACCATCGATGTGCATGCTCGGGATGTGGTGGCAAAGATGATAGCACAGAAGGTTTGTGTTCACAACTCAGCATGGTCTTATGTTAGTGTTGGAACAAGGGTTACAGGAGTGATAGGCCAACCACAGGCCATTCAGATCACTGCCTGTCTCAGTGGGAGACACACAACTAAATTTACTTCTACAATGTGTTTGCAGTGAGGAGGCAGAAAGCCCCCGTAAGCCTGCAGTGCTGTTCTGCATCATGGCCATGCAACACCCAGGGGTTTGTACTTGCCACAGATTCACACCAGGAGTGAGAGTGTGGCCCTGTGTCCTGGCCAAGGCATGTGTTGGTGGGTGATGGTGGTGTGTTGGGAAGTTGCTGGATACAGTCTGTTACGGCTTCATAAAGTACGAAAAAGCATTTGGGCTTTTCTTTTCATAGCCTCCTTGGTCTGGTGTGGGGCCACAGGGACTCCTTTGGGACTCCCTTGTCCTGCACACCTCTCCCACACTACTCCCCTGTCCTTGACACGGTGCCAAGTGTCCAGCCCTGCAGCTGGGTGGGAAGGTGCCCTGAGTGTGCTGGGTTGTGGCTCTACCCTCATCTGTGTCCTCTCAAGAGGCGGCCAGGCTGCTCACAGGGTTTCTTGGCTTCAAGGCTCATCTGGGTTTGGTGGTGCCTTGGCCCAATTTGTGGTGAAGTAGCCCATCTGCTGGGCCTGCCTGCTGGCTGTGAGAGAGCACTGGCCATGGCTGTCCTTGCCCCCTTGTCCCTAGCCTGTTCCCATGGTGCTGTCTGTGGCCCCTTCCCTGTCTAGACAGCCTCTGCTCCTTCTCTCACCCTGTTTGCATTATAAAAGCCTCTTCATGGCTTGCTGCTTCTTAATTCTCCTCTGCAATAGCCTTTTCGTGCTACTTTTTTCTTGGGTATTTTCTTATTTCTCTTCCACTGAAGTGGTCACTAATTTGGTTCCTACCCACTAATGATGGGATATGGGGATGTGACATTTTTGACTGCATTGCAGGGTGGTGACCTTCCTCACCCCACCTGCCTTTGCAGTGAAAATCATTCCATCCCTGATGAAAACTCTGCCACAGTCACCGTTTTGGCACCGGAGCAGTGTGTGCCTGGCATCCCTGGCCTTCCCGTGATGCTGCTTGTGGGTGTGTTGCAGGTGGACAACGCCCAGGCGTTCATTTGGCTGTCACAGCTCCGGCACAGATGGTCAGAAGAGGAGCGGCACTGCTTTGCCAACATCTGCGATGCTCAGTTCCTGTACTCCTACGAATACCTTGGCAATACCCCTCGGCTTGTGATCACTCCACTGACCGACAGGTAAGCCCCTGGGAAACACTGTCATGGTTGGGCTTTGCCACACAGTCAGAGAGAGCTGCCAACCAAAGATGGATTTAATTTGGTCACCTGCATCCTTCTTGTTCTTTCTTCGTGGCCTAGCAATCCGGTGGCAGAGCTCTACCTCTCCACTGGTTTGTGATTTGATGGCGGTACTCTCTGGGGTTTCTGTGCCTGTCCCAGGGTGGGATTCAGCTCACAGATTAAGATGCTCACCTCTGGGTGTCTGCCTGTGCACAGGATGTCCACACCCCATAGAGTTGATGAGTCTAGAAAGCTTTCATCCCATCTTGAAGTAGATATATACCGCTTGCTTCAGTTGTCTTCAATGGGGACACCTTGGGTGACCTGAGATGCTCTGCGTTGTCCTGCCTGGCTTCCAGCTGCCAATCCAGAAGTGTGCAAGTCTTCTGTGGACCCCTTGTCATAACTTTAGACCCTATGTGACATTTTAGTGGCCAGGAGCATCTCAGGCGGCTCTAGTCACCCATGTTAGTCAGCTGAGCATGCAAGGCTCCCTTGCATGATCGGGTTTTGTTGGCCGTATTGACTACAGCTGGGTGGTTTATACTGGGAATGCAGGCACTCACATGTGGGCACCTCCCTGATGTCTGTCATCAGCATGATGGAGAAGCTTTGGGGCTTGCTGCAGCACTGAGTGGGATCTGAGGCCAGATCCTACAGGCCATCTGAGCAGCTTTCTGTCAGTCACAGGGAAAGGAATGCTTTGGGCTGAAGAGCACTGGGAAGCAAGAGGAAGGTCTTTCATAAAAGCCAACCTTTTTCCATACTATCTGGGACAAGCCCAGTATCAATAAGTGGTATGAGGAACCAAAGAAAGCACAACCCTGGGTGTGAAGAGCTTGGCACACGCTGTTGAGAGGCAATGAGTGTCTTTTGGAGAAGGCACAGCTGGGCAGAGGTGGTAGATTAATGCCCAAGAGGACTTACATCTCCCACACGCACTTCTGCTCATGTGTTGCTTTGCAGAAGAAAGGCTCTCCTGAGTGCAATGCCCTGGTGCTATTCCTCTGCAACCCAGCAGTGACTTGTTGGACCAAGTCTTAGTCTCTTTCCTTTTTTCCTTCATCCTTTGCTGTGAAAGATGTTACATCACCCTGACCCAGTCGCTACACCTGATGATGAGTGGAGCACCTGCAGGCCCTGCAGGCACTGGCAAGACAGAGACTACGAAAGATTTGGGGCGAGCCCTGGGCATCATGGTGTACGTGTTTAACTGCTCTGAGCAGATGGACTACAAGGTACTGCTCCTACCTTGGCCGCAGTGACGTCAAGTGGGGCTGGGGGTACTTGGGACGCCATGAAACTTGGGAGTAATCCAGCTGAGATCACTTTGATCCATCACCTACCCTCAAATCCATGCTACGTTCCTTTCTGGGCACCTTCTTCTCCTCCTCCTTTTTCTTCTCCAAGATTTGCACAAGGTTCTTCAGGAGGCAGAGACCCGAACTGTCCTCTCTGCCTCCTTACCCCTTTCCCTTCCTTTCCAGAGTTAGATTCCATGTGAAATGCTTCAAAAATTTTGGACTGTTCAGTTGAGACCGAGGCTGTGCTGGTACTTCGACCCTGGTAGTTTCTTCTTGGCATGCTTTCAGGCTGGCAGGCCCTGGCATGGGAAGGGACCTGTCCTGGATTTCTCAGGATCCCCTCCCAGAATAAAAATGTGCTGAACCTTCAGCCGCTGCAGAACGATGGATTGTTAGGCTGAGCCTTGCTCTCTGCCGGTCTGGCACGGTGCAGTGATTTTGGTGGCCTTGGATCATATTATATTCAGCTTATGGGCTCTCCCAGGAAGCGGGGCCGTCAGTAATTCAGCACAGGTGACCTTTAAATGAAACTAGTGCACAGATATATCGAGAAAGTGCAATTAGCAAATCAAGTGGCAAACTGTGCAGAGCTATAAATATTATAATTGAGTTGTGCCTGCTGTTTCCATGCACTTTTCTAAATACCCACAATAGACTGTAAATTGCTATAAATAAATAGGCTGGGAAATAAAATCAATTTTTTGCTGGAGTTGATCCCATTTGTGATTTCACTCTCGTAATCTTTTTTTTAATTTTTTTTTTTTTTCCAGTCTTGTGGGAATATTTACAAAGGTCTTTCCCAGACAGGAGCCTGGGGCTGTTTTGATGAATTTAACAGGATCTCAGTTGAGGTCCTTTCTGTGGTTGCTGTACAGGTAAGTGGAGAAATGCTTGTAAATAAATACAAACAAGGCAGAGCTGTGCGGCAGCCTTTGGAGCAAAGGTAAATATGGAAAATGTGTGTTGCCGTTTTCAGTTCTGTGTGTAGGCAGGTGAGGGATTATATCCCAAGATTAATCACATGAATATCACAGCACTGAAAAAATGTAGCAGTTATATGCTGCAAACATTTTTGTCACTTCTTTTCTTCCCCCAGCTGCAGCATTTCTGTTGAGGCAATTTTTTGTAGGTTCATTCCTAGATCAGCATACAATGTGGCTCTGTACCTATTCCTCCTAAGGAAGACACTCGTGTCGTTAATGTGCTGTGAGATAACTGCAGCACGTCATTTTAAGGAGGAGAGTTGCCTTGACTTTGGTGACTCAGCCTGCCAGGTAGGGAATAATTTTGACAGAGGGAAAGGCTGGTGTTTGGGGCAGATCCATGGCCCGCTGGACTTCTGGGAGTTACTTATTGCCTCCTGTCAGGCACAGGTTATTTGTCATATTCAGCAAATCGTAATACATTCAAGATTAATTTTCTTAACCCTTACCTGTCACCAAGGCTGTGCAGTCTTCTTTCCTTCCTTCTCTTTTCATATGGCTGTAGATTTAATTCCAGTGTCTGTAATGAGGGCTCTGCGAAATGGTTTTGGAGGGTATTCCCGGCGGAGTGGCGTAATTCCTGGGAGCAATGCATGTGCCCATGGGTGCAGCGCGGTGCTCCCAAAAGCTGGTGCCAGCTGGGTGACTCTCGTAACTGGAACCTGCAGCAGATCTGCCGCCCTTGCTTACGTACTTGCCGAGGATACCCTGGCAGCGTGGGATTAAAGCTAGGAGAGGGCTGTGTGAGCTGTGCCCAGCTATGCAGAGGTGTTTTCCCTGTAGAATGACTTCTCATCTCCTCTGTCGTTTAACTGTTTGGTGCATTTTATTGGTGAATCTCGTGTGAAGCACAGCACCAGTCCTTGGAGAAGGGCTGGAAAGGAGACTGCTCTCCCCATCATGCTAGAGAGTCTTGTTCTCTTCTGCCTATATATAAATCTGGCGCTTTGCAGACTCCTTCCCTTCCTCTTACTGGCCCATGAGGAAATCTGGAATTATTTTATACATGGGAAAGGACTGCAGGAGGAGAGGCGTTCCGTACCCTGGTTGTGCATGCCCAGTGGGTGGTGAAGGGGCACCCAGGGTAAGTGCTGCTGGTGTGAATCCCCTCTGGCAGGGGCTGAAATCTGGGGCAGCCCAAATATAACCATGGGGAAGCAGGGTGAGAACAGGCCCTTCTGCCTCTTCTGGCTCTTGCTTTGAAGGAGAGCTGGGTCTGGATGTTGTTCAGATCCTAAATCTCATTATTATCATCTGAAAATGCCAGGTAAATCCAGCTACCAGGGGAGTTTGAGCAGAGGGTGGGTGCTCAGCTGCACTGTCCAGACCAAGACAGCTCTGACATGGGCAGAACTGAAAGTTTTGAGCCTTGGGGTTTCTACACTTTTGTAAATATTTCAGTCAAAGACATTGTTCTGAACACCTCCATGAACTCCTCATTCTTCTCATCTCTTTCACTCATAATTGGTGCCTTATGTGACGTCCCAAAGAAGCCCCAGGAGGGTACAGGAGTTTATGTATCGTTCCCTCTCAATTTCTCTTCCATCAGGTTCTAGTTTAAAGTTGTCATTGAAAAAAGTCTTTGAGGATCTTAAAATAAAAAGGGAAGCTGAACAAAAGAAACCCAGATATGACTCAACTGCTAATGATTCCCTCGCTCCTAGCTGGAGCATGGCATCTGAAGAAAGCAGCATGGCTGTCATTCCATCATCGTGTCTCCTGGCTGCTATTAGGAGTGTAACCATGGTGATGTTTAATTGGCTGTCTTAGTCATGCAGCTAATGTCGATGTGGTTCCTTACAGAGAAAAATTCGATTAATTGCTTAACTTTAAGATGGGAAACAGCAGTAAGGTTAGAGTAGTGAATATAGAGAGAGTTCTTCTTCACTGAAGTGCTGTTTGCAGAAAGGTGATCTAGCTTTAATAAACTTGCTCTCTTTGGAAGGTGAAGAATGAGAAGAACAAAGCTGCAATCAGGCAAATATAAAAAACAATGTACTATTAATGAACGAAGGTGTCAGGGGAGGTTTTACAGCTTCTGCCTTGTGGTTTTGGTTTTAAATTAAGCGTCCATGTCCCCAAATCTTTAAAAGTGATATCAAGTGATCAGTGTGCAATTGAGCTGAGGCCAAGTTTATTGGGAAATGCTGCTTCTTTTCTGGGCCTAGTCAAGGGACAGAGCAGGCCGAGGAGGGTTTTTTGGGATGTTGTGAAGAGCAATGATGCATGGGGAGAGGTGAAGACGGGTGAAGGGAATCAGGGACCCATGTAGTGTCAGACTCTTGGGAGTCCATTTGGGTGTTGGCTGCGTTGTGGACACCTGGACAGCTCTGCATCTCATCTCATCCATCTGGCCTCCCACTAGGAGGGAAATTCAAAGAGATGATTTAGCCTTTGGTGGTGTGTTTGCTGTAAGATGTGCTGAGAAGTGTCCTACGGGTGATGTCAGAAGCCAAAGTGAGAGATGCAGGCAGCATTGGGAGCGTTTCCTGCTCCTGAATTGCTCTTCCCAACCCACGTCCCTCATTTTGTTATGGAGCACAGGTGCAGATTCTTGCGACTCCTTTGCACTTTGACTGCCCAGTCTCTTCAGCTCTCTTTTCTGCTTTGTCAGGGTTTGATTGTGATGGGAGATTGATATTGCCATACAGATTTACTCCAAACAGTGTATAAAGCTTTATGTGGCCAGTAAAAGAAAAAAAAACAAACAGTGGTAAGCTCCAGTTGTCATGGGGCCAAGTGTAAGGAAGGCAGCATTGCTGTCTGATGTGTTTTTCATAACTGAACACCGATACCATAATGCTGTCTTGGTTTCTAGGTTAAGAGTGTGCAGGATGCAATACGGGAGAAGAAGAAATCCTTCAATTTTCTTGGAGAAGACATTAACTTAGTACCCTCAGTAGGCATTTTTATCACCATGAACCCTGGTTACGCAGGGCGAACTGAGCTACCTGAGAATTTAAAAGCTCTCTTCAGGTGAGTCCAGGTCAGGGTTTGTGACCTGTATTATAAGTCTGGCAGAAATTGCCTTTTGGAACATCCAGGCTTGACTTAATGTCTTTGGGGAATTCATTTGCATTGGAGATTCACAGATAGTTTCTGACTTCTGCAACAAGTCTAGGAATGCACAGGCAGGGCGAATGAGCTCTGTCCCTTGCAACGGGAAAGGCAGAGTGTGACCTGGCTCATAGGAGAACACCTGGAAGATAAAGCTGCAAATCCACTGCCCCTAAGACCTGTAGTCAAGAAACACTTGTTCTGCAATCTTTTCTTGCCTGTCTTTTTAGGCCATGCGCGATGGTTGTGCCAGACTTTGAGCTGATCTGTGAAATTATGTTGGTGGCCGAGGGATTCATTGAGGCCCGGGCATTAGCCAGGAAGTTCATTACTCTTTACCAACTCTGCAAAGAGCTCCTGTCCAAGCAGGTGAGCCCTCTTCTGTGGCTGAGTAGTACAGTGAAGCCTGTCGATCTTCAAAACCAGCAGTAATGTGGTACTCTGCTGCTCAGCTCCATGGCTAAAGCATCACAGCTTTTATTTAATGACTTCATTTGCACTAGCTGCTGGGAGAAGAGAAAGTTTGTGATCATCAAGCAATGAAATTTTCAGACTGCTTTACTACAGGATCTGCAGAGACAAAAACACTTGACCGGCTGCATTAAAGGGAGATATCTTTCAGTGGGCTCAAGTGACACCACGTTTGGGGTAGTATTCAGTGACCCTTTGCTTTCGAGTCTCTTAGTTCCTATTGATCCTCCTGCTTGCAAGAGTTTTACAATGTCTGACCCTCTCTGAGTTCAGCCTAACGCTTCCAGGAATTGTCAGGTGTTGACCAAGTAGGGTCACTTTCAGTGCGAAGCAACTCAGATTTTCCTTGTCACCATTTGCATAGATCAAAGCTGGATCCAGAGAAGAGCTGAATCAGGACTCCACGTGGAAAACCTGATCTTGGCTGAGCCAGCATGAGGCTGGGTGGGAGATGCCTTGTCACAGAAACTTTGTGCTGAGTCTTGGAGGTCTTGGTGGAAGCCGTGACCTCCCACACAAAGCAGTCAGCTGTTGGGCTGTGCTCGCAAGGGTGTTAATAGAGTAGAAATATAGGGAGTTGTTTGTTGGCTTGAGAGTTCCTTTCAGGCCTTTTTGTGGTCTTTTTTCATCAATGTCTTTACTGGCCCCTGCTCTGGGACAAAACATGCCTGGTAACCTTGTGACAGGCAGGATGGAGAAACTTGGGTATTTGAGGCCTCACAGTGGACTAACAAACCTTTCACATTGGTAGCTCCTGCAGATCCAGGGGTCCGGTTGGCCTTGCTTTACCTGCATCATGATTTAGGTGAAATAAATTGCTTAGGTCCCTGGAATGCGAGTCCTACTGCTGTCTTACTGGCAACTGTGAGCCCATGTGATGATATAAACAGCTGAATTATTTGACTGTCTAATACTGTCCTTAACAGGAATCTCACCTGTTGAAATGGCAATCAAGTAACTCAGGCTGGTGGAGGTTTCTGGCCACAATACAAATAATGGATTTGGATGTATTTCCACTGCTGACTTGTCTGGCTTTTTGGAGATGCTGGTTCTTTGCCCTACATGGTGATGGACTGTCTAAGCATAAATTCATTGCTCCTTTTTTTCTTCCTCTTGTATAGGATCACTATGACTGGGGCTTGCGTGCTATCAAGTCAGTGCTAGTTGTTGCTGGCTCCCTCAAGAGAGATGACCCAGAGCGACCCGAAGACCAGGTTCTGATGCGTTCTCTTCGCGACTTCAACATCCCCAAGATTGTGACTGATGATGTGCCAGTGTTTATGGGGCTGATTGGGGATCTTTTCCCTGCGCTGGATGTGCCTCGGAAGCGTGACCTGAATTTTGAGTCATTTGTGAGGCAGGCTGTGCTGGACCTCCGGCTGCAGGCTGAGGACAACTTTGTGCTCAAAGTAAGACCAAATGATCTTCTGCTGTACCTACACTGCCATCAAATCATTTGGGTTTTCTCAACCAACTTTGTTTCTACAAGAGGGCTCTGCACAATATTCCCCTTGCAGGAAGACCTTGATGGAGGACCATCAGCTATGCTGGGTCTGATGCAGTTACACTTGTCCCTAAAGCCAACACTGGGTTGGTCCCTGAGCTTACAAAGAGGCTAACTGTTGTAGGCTCATGAAAGTGTGGCCATGTCGTGGTTTAACCCCAGCCAGCACCTAAGCCCCACGCAGCCACTCGCTCACTTCCCCCCTGTAGGATGGGAGAGAGAATCAGAAGAGTAAAAGTGAGAAAAGTCATGGGTTGAGATAAAGACAGTTTAATAGGTAAAGCAAAAGCTGCGCACACAGCAAAGCAAAACAAGGAATTTGTTCACTAGGAATTCTTCCCATGGGCAGGCAGGTGTGCCGCCATCTCCAGGACAGCAGGGCTCCATCACACGTAATGGTTACTTGGGAAGACAGACGCCATCACTCCAGACATCCCCCCGCCACTTCCTTCTTCTTCCCCAGCTTGATATGCTGTGCATGACATCATATGGTCTGGAATATCCCTTTGGCCAGTCTGCGTCAGCTGTCCCAGCTGTGCCCCCTCCCAGCTTCCTGTGCACCCCCAGCCTGCTCGCTGGCAGGCCAGCACGAGAAGCCGAACACTCTTTGACTGCTTAGCAACAACTGAAAACACCAGTACATAATCAACTTTATTTTCACCTCAAATCCAAAGCATAGCCTCATACTAACGTCTATAAAGAAAATTAACTCTATCCCAGCTGAAACCAGGACAGGGCCCTGGAGAGCAGAGCCTCCTCAGCTGATGGCTGTCTGATGTAAATAGTGCTGGAGGTTTGTCTGCAGGCTGAGGATTTCACTCATCATGATTACAATGTCTAGACCAAACTCAGTGTCAAATCCGTTTGTGTCTCTGGGTCACGCCTTTCTAAAGAAGAGGCCCCATGGGAGCTATTTTGTAGATCTGAACTTCAGTTTGACACCTTTGTCTGAAATGTGGGAATGTTTTTTCTCAGGTGGTGCAGCTGGAGGAGCTGCTGACGGTCCGGCACTCTGTCTTTGTGGTGGGTAACGCAGGCACAGGCAAGTCTCAGGTGATGAGATCCTTGAACAAGACTTACCAGATAATGAAACGACGACCTGTCTGGACAGACCTCAACCCCAAGGCAGTCACCAACGACGAGCTTTTTGGCATCATTAACCCAGCAACAAGAGAATGGAAAGATGGTAAATGTCTTTTCATGCCTGAATCTGTAGCTAAAGAAGAATATTTTTAATGAACTTCCTGAGCAGCAGCAGCAGCAGGATGACTTGTTCTTTGTATGCAGGTCTGAAAGCCCGGGCACTTGTGTGCTTCTCACAGCCACATGAGAGGTTGTTATTGAAAGGGTAATAAGGGTGTTTTGGCTTTTTGGTCTTCAAATGGTTGGACTTGATGATCTTAAAGGTCTTTTCCAGCCTTAATGATTCTGTGTGATTCTGTGAAATGGAAAGGATAGCATAAACCTGCTTTATCCTATTGCCCTAAGAACGATTATCATGTCCATTAATACCAACACTTACCAGTTCCTAAATGAGCCAGGCAGTTTTTTGGGGTTGGCTGGAGCAGTGATGGAAGAGAGTTAGCTCCTGCTCTATGGTGTGCACTGGGACCCCCCAAAATGTGCCACCCCCAGGTTTAGATTGCTGGTAGCATACACGTGGCAGCCCTAAAGTGGTGTTTTTCCACCAAATATTGCTGCTCGGTCTCTGCAGTACACCAGCATTTGCCAGTCTGTTGATCCTGATTGCTCTTAAGGAAAAGAAGATGAGCATTTAAAACTTGCTGAAAGACTACAGAAATCTGGAGTGAAAATGTCCAGTTGTGACTAATGCGTAAAGGCAACTTTGATTTACGTGTACGGCTGGTTTGGGAGGTGTGGGGGAGGTAAGGGAAGACATTGCCATAAATCATCCTTGGCCAGAAGTCTGCCAGGGGGTGAGCTGCCACCCACCTCCCCTGGCCCCCACCATGGACCCTGCCTGACCCCCTGCTTTGCTCCAGTGCCAGAGTCGATTTCTTTTAAATTGTAATTAGGGACCCTAAATCAAAGTGACAGAGGGAAGTGTGGGGTGCAGCCTGAGCTCTGCAGACTGGCTGCGGCAGTGACTGCAGATCGAGGACTGCGGGTGGCACTGAACAGCAGGAGGGACATTTTACAGGTGGCTGTCCAGTGGTTTCTAGCCTGTAACGTTTCAAGGGAGCTTACATCACTCCTCCCTGAGGTTTCAAGGCAGATGTTTTCTGCCTTAACCGTTCCTGAAAATTTTGTTTCTTTTTGTCAAAGACCCACAAGGCAATCTTCACCACAGCCTAACAAGAGATAGTGTGCTTCCTTACGGATCAGCCCCTTCTTTTCCTCTTCCCATTTTCATCATGTCACTCCTTTCATTATCAGAAGTTGAAAAGGTTATACAGGTTAGCTGATAAAAGTTCCCACAAGGGAATCCTAGAGGTGTTCTTTGTAGAACCAAACTCTTCTTTCAAATCCCAAGACCGGTCTGTGGCGTACATGCACAAGGTTAGGAAGGCGGCACTTTTCTCTCCACTGCTGTCGTGGCGTATGTGAGGGAAGCATTAATGCCCTGAGACAGTAGCTATTTCTGATACTAATGATATTGGAGCGGTTTCCAAGGCATGTGTCCAACATGTGAGGAACTGAGTTAAGGCAGAGACAGTGAAATATTATTTTTTTTGACCAGTCTCAGAATGGGATACCTGTTTCAGGTGAGGTGTTCTGCATTTGTTGTGCACAAGCTTTGTCTTCAGTCATATAATGCCACTAGCTGTTCCTGACCTGGATCACAAAGAAATATCTTGTCCTGGAGAAAAAAAAGTGTGCTTGTCACGATTCACCAGAAGAGACAATTTTTTTTTAACATTTGCCTGATGTTTTTTCATGAAGGCCAGCATCTCCCTAGGTATTTTCATGTGTAGAGGAGAGCGATAGTTTTGTGGGGTTTTCATTTGCTCTGCAGTACTGCTGCTCTATTCCCAGCCTTCTTGCTCTTCTTAACATTCATTATTTACTCCCCTCAAGACACTGTATCCTCTCTGTCTCCTTGATTTTACTGACATTTTGTACTGTCATTCAATGTCATTCTGTGCTTGTTCTCCCCTCAATCTCACTAAAACCATGACCCAGCGTTTAATACATCTTGATTTCCCTGATATACTTCGAGGCACAAAAAACCCATTTATAAGAATTTCCAAGGCATATTCAGATGGTTTTCTCTGCATTGTGTAATTCATGCCTTCTTTTGCCTCTCAGTATCTGCTCTTCACATTTCCTATCCCTTATTATTCTCGGTGGGAATGAAGATCCTGTATAGGTCCGTGGTCATTTTCAGTGGTGGTAACTGATAACATTTTGTTTCCTTCAAAGCAGGCTAGACCTATATCATGACAGTAGTATTTATGTACAGATGCATAGAGTTTTGAATGCTTAAGAGGAAAACATTAATTAGGACAATTTTAATAAGTTGCTAGAGCAAATTGTTAGAGCAGGTGGCAACTTCAGTGTTCATCAACATATTCCTTTCACCCTCCTAGGACTGTTTTCATCAATCATGCGAGAACTCTCCAACATCACACATGATGGTCCCAAGTGGATGGTACTAGATGGAGATATTGATCCAATGTGGATTGAGTCTCTTAATACGGTGATGGATGATAATAAGGTAATGAATATAAGTTAAAGAAGAAGGTATTCTTTGACTGCATGGCGTGATTCAGCCTAGGAGAAATGCAGATGCTGAAATAACATCTCCTAGAATACTGCAATTGCGTTTCTTCAGATATGCCAAACAATATTGTGTAAAGAAAATGGTGCATGAGGGAAATAGCTCAAAGCATGTTTTCACTGGAATTTCCCTTTCCTGGAGAGTTGGGCTCATGAGTAACCGCAGATGTCCTGATCATAACTTCAGGCCCTTGAAAAATAGAATGGGGTCATAATCCTACACCTTTTCCTCCACCTTAAGGAAGCGTTGTACATTCTGTGTTGTGGAAGAGAGAAGGATGGTTCCACTACCTGCTAGAAATCAGCTGCTTTGCCTCGAGGAACTGGGCTGACAGCAACCAAGCTTTTTTGTGGGAGACCTTAGTCTGTCTGTCTGCCTCATGCAGGTGCTGACCCTGGCAAGCAATGAGAGAATCCCCCTGAACCCAACGATGCGGCTGGTCTTTGAGATCAGCCACCTGCACACAGCTACCCCAGCGACTGTGTCCAGAGCAGGTGAGTGCTGGCCTGAGCTTCACACTGGGATTTTGCATGGACTGAGTAGGATCTAGCGCCATTAACCAGTCTTTTGTTGGCCAGCTTGGTTCCTGTTGAAAATACCCAACCTGGGATCACAGCTGCCTTTGATGGACGGGGTAGGTTCCTGAAACATATAGACAAACCAAGGATCCTGACCCCAAATCGATATGTGGAACTGTCCGTAGCCTGGAGATTTACCTGGAGCTCTCTGACTGTTGATGGCTGATCATAGCTTCAGCACTGCTGAGAGAGTGCTCCTGTTGTGCAAAGCCCTGTATGGACTTGATGAGGAGAGGGACAGTCCCTATCCCAAATTGCTCCTGATCTTCTGGAGCAGTGCCTGAAGTATGAATGCAAGAAGGGAATGAATGAATGTGTCCCCTAGTTTTAGACATGGGGAAGTGGGGCCCAGAGCAATAACATAGCAATAACTCAGACCAGACCATATTCTGAATTTGGGGCAGTGTCATGAAAGGTGTCCTGGTTTCCTGAGTTAATCTTCACTGTTAATGTTTCTACTCTGCAGTGGAGCAGGAGGAGGGGGTAGGTAATGGGATGGCCAAGCATATTTGATGGGGTTTTAGTTGTGTGAAAGTAGCCGAGAAATTCTGCTGGAGGAAAGTAGTAGTCTCTACTGTGTCCTTACTGTATCTTTTCTCTTATCCTGGGCCTGAAGGGATCCTGTACATCAACCCATCAGATCTGGGCTGGAATCCCCCGGTGAGCAGCTGGATCGACAGACGAGAGATCCAGTCTGAAAGAGCCAACCTGACCATTTTGTTTGATAAGTACCTGCCAATTTGCCTGGACACCCTCAGAACAAGGTACCATCTGAAGAGTGATTGTACCTCTGCTGGCAAGGTCAGGGGGACACTCAACGCTTTCCAGACCAGCTGTGGTGTGCTGGGGTTGTGCTGCACGTGGCATGGATGGCTGGTTTCCTCCTTGCCTCTTAGAGCCCTGAGCATCATTGGCTTAAGCTCAGAGAAACAACAGGGTGAGGTGGGGGAGCATTCCTGCCCACCCTTTGTTGGTCAGATCTAGGTTTCATCTGATCTCAATTTGATTGTTCCTGTACTTCTTGTTCCAGTTCTGTATCTCTTGGAAAGTAAATCCAGGAGATCCTAAAGAGAAAGTTTTTCAGTCTCCTGATGTGTCAGGCTAGACATGAGTCCACTTCACAAGTTATTTTTTCAGCAGAGCAGATTTCAGACCACGGCTGAAGGAAAGTTTTCAATATGCAACATGGAAAGTGGAGAGAGCAGATCCTGTTTTTTTCTCTCCCCACTTCTTTTCCTGCACCTCAGTGATGAGAATGAAGTTGGTGTTTGTGGGAGAGAGTGGGATTGCTTTACAGGCAGTTGTCTCTTGAATTTCTTTCCTGATGCATTTGAACAAAATTAAGTCAGTCTGTGTGGACATCCAGCCTGGACGTGTTTTGTGCTTGGACACCAATCCAACAAACGTGAAGAACTTGGCACTTGGTGATCTTAAAGGTCTTTTCCAACCTTACTGATTCTGTGATATTTGGAAGGTCCCTGGTTCTTCCTGGTTTGAGTTACCTTCAAAGCAGTGCCCACAGAGAAGTTGTGTGGTTCTTGCTTATCATCACGCAAGATGGCTCTCTTCTTATACTGTGGAGAGGAGCGGCCAGAGTCACAACAAACAGGAGTAAGGGAACTTCTCCCATCCTCGGCTTGCTTTCTATAGTTGCACCTTCACGTAAAAAAAATAAAATAAAAATAAATCGGCATACAATTAAGCATGGGAGTCGTTGACCACAATGGGGATGTGTCAGAAGGGGCTGAATTAGTGAAAGCAGTGATCTTTGGAAGTAGGACTTAGGCATCTTACTAGGGAGCTTCTCCCTGGGGGATGATACTGGTTATAGCTGATGGCAGCAAAGTCCATCGGACATTTCCCACTCTATTTGCTGAACATTGTGTCAGACCGTGAAATCAACGGGATTAGCTGCAGGCAGCCCTGAGCTGAGTGTTTTGGTAGCTTGCTTAATTCAGAAATTGTAGAACCAACCTTTCAAATAGCTATAATTACTTTATGGAGGACTTCAGTGCTGCTGCAATATTAGTTTGGAATTCTGTAAGTGTAGCTTAAATGAATGTAAAATGGCAAGATGAAAAGGTTTATTTTATTGCTCCTCTATTTGACCGCTTTTGAACTCATCATGTTCACAGGAAATCATTGCCTTTAGCAAGCCTTCCATTTTACTTCTTTCAAGAGGATCAAAGTTTTAAAATGCTTGAAACTTCTGATTACTGTTATTACTTGTATATGTGCCAGTGCCAGCAGGTCCAAGGGAGAGAATGGGTGTTCTCTTTATTGCTGTACCCAGGAATAAGACAGGCACTGCTGACAAGTAAAATGCTAATATTCTGAAAAAGCATTTCTAGGCTTGTCGTCCTCAGTTGTGAGTGACTGTGTTGCTGGACCCAATTACATTTCCCGTGCTTTCAATTTCTATTCCATAGATTTAAGAAGATTATTCCCATTCCTGAGCAGAGTATGGTTCAGATGCTGTGCTATCTCCTTGAATGCCTCCTGACGGAGGAGAACACACCTTCCGACTGTCCCAAGGAGCTTTATGAACTTTACTTTGTCTTTGCTGCTGTCTGGGCCTTTGGTGGATCAATGTTTCAAGACCAGGTAGGAAGGAAGATGTTGCTTCAGCATCTTTTACACAGGCCTTTCTTTTTTTAAATTTTTTTTAATACTTTCCAAAACATAGTGCTATATCAGTAATGCTGTTTTCCTGGGGCTCTCATATAGGTGATAATAAACCAGAAACCTGAATGCAACAATTCCATTTGTGAAAGACCTCGTTATCCAGGGCGTAACACCAGAGGAGGAAGGCCGAAGGGTCAGGAGATAAAGGCAGAGGGATGTTTGCTTATGCAGACACATTTCACTGGGGAGAAACATTAGGTAATTTATAGAGGCCTGTGGACGTGCATAATGTGATCAAATTAAGACTGATTTATCAAATGAATATGGCAGTGGAGCAGTCTTTTAGCCATCTGACTGCGCAGGTAGATGTTGCACTATATAACACAAACCAGCTGGTGCTTTGTCACCACTGGCTTTTATTAAATATAGGTCTATGTCAAGAATTGGCTGTCCTCAATTTCTGATAGAAGTACATGAGAAGGAGGGGTGGTCAGCAAGGCAGGATGGGCTTTGGGGATTATGTGCTTCCACTTAAGTAGGGAGTGGTTCTGAAATACTCATCGCTGGGAGCATGCTGACAAGGTTGAGGCTGATGGTTGTTGACACTCAGCTTGAACACCCCTCCGGGCAGCCAGCTGTTGGGTGGTCTCTGGCATGAGCTTCTGGGCTTGGTCAAACTGTTGGTGGATGGATGTCCACACTCAAGACTGTAGTGCTGGAGGGCACAATCGAGAGATGCAGATCTTCTTGGGCCAGGAGGATTAATCAGGTCGTGGATCACTAGTGTTGTCTCTGATGTTCAAAGTACGCTCATGTCTGAGAGGCAGAGGAAGACAGGGCACTACTCTCCATGCAACTTCCCACAGTACATCTATCCTATGGATTAATTGCAGCTGTCAGCCTCTGAATCCATCAGCTTGCATTAGACAAGGTGGGTGTGATCTGTTGCATGGTGATATTATTACAAGACTGAGTTTTCTCAAGGTTAGCCTTTGATACTGCCCATTTTCAGCCCTCTCTTCACGTCCTGGTCCTTAAAACATGCTTCATGGCTGAAACACAGATGCTTTGGTAAGAGCTCTAGCATGTGAACATGGATTTTGGGAAGGATCTTCTCCAGACTTGCCTGGGGGAAGCAGAGTTGTGCTGCTGCCTCTTATCCCCCTGTTCTCTCTCTCTCCCCCATGTTCTGTGCACAGGAGAGGAGAAATGGGCATTTTCTTTCACCCCCATGCTCTGTTCCGCCCTGTTTCCTGGACACATGGCTCAGCTCGGCACAGCAGGGCTGTCTCTTGATTTCCAAGTAATTGGAAAAGCTGCTGCTGTTTTACAACTCCCAACTGTTCACAGTAATAATGGACAAGAAGACAGCAGGCTGCGCGTCAGAGCCCTGCTGCCAATGCTGCTGATGTTGGGGCCACCTTTGGCTCCGTTCTGTGGTTTCGTGCCCGGGCTTGCAGGATGGCTTTCCACCCTCTGTTGCTATTGCTGTTTCCAGATTGATGGCTGTGCAAACTGGAGATTTTTAATGTGACTGGTTCAAAGGCAGGCAGGAGAAACCTGCAGCACTTGTAGAGGGGTCTAACAGCACGTGTGGCACCTGAAGGCCTAGATTTTGAGTAGCGAGTTTTCAGCAAGTGGTGCAGGGAACAATGTGAGTAGATGCAAAGCCTGTGGGTGGAAGTACATTTGGCATCTGGTGCAGCTGCTCACTCTGGTTCTGCCCAGTCTCTCCTGGGAACTGTTGGGTGGTTGCATCTCCTGGTCAGAGGATACCTTGTCCCCAGGTCTAAAGCATGTCGTCCTGATGTGTGGGTCTGCCCAGTGACAGGACATTGCTGTCAAGGGCTCAGAGATCCATATCTGGTCTCTAGTGTGCTTGTGTCAAACTCTGTGTTGTCTGGAGTATGTGGGAGGTATCTCCATAGACTTGACACTGGAGGTCCTGCCCTGGCTCGGGTGGAGGCACTGCTCTTCTCAGAGGCTGCTCAAGTGCTCTCTAGGGGTCTCTTCCTATTTTTTCCATGTGCCTCAATGCTAGACCAACGTCTGCTGGGCTCTTCATGTCTGCTTCATGCCAAGAAGCAGATGATTCAGGAAATAGTAAACAGCACAGCTCAAGCTCAGCTTGGTGCTCACTTCGTGCCATCATGCCACGTGGCCATTGAATGAACTGTGCGAGACCAGCTTTCTTGGTCCTTGTGGAGGACTTTGCCCTCCCTTTCCCATGGGCCAGCTGGGAACTACTCAGCCTTAGTGTTGTCAATGTAGGGTGACTTAAAAAAAAAACACAACAAAGCCTGGGAAGCACTGCTTGTCCTTGCTTCAGCAGTACCAGCTGCTGCCTAATTACAGGAACTTACAGCTCCTTGAGCAAGTCGGCTGGAGCGTGGTCGCGTGGCGGATGGACGCTGTGTTCCCTGCGCCATGTCAGAGTCGGTCCCTGGCACCGCAGGCTTTGCTGCCTGCCTGGCTCCCGCGGAGCGGCAGCCTTGGCGCAGCACACTCTTGCCGGGCTGCTGTGCGGGGTGCGGGAGGAGCTGGGCTGCGGGCACAGCATCCCTCTGCGAGGTCTGACTTTGAGGCTGGACTGTGCATTGCTGCTTGTGATGCTCTGTAAATGTCAGAGCTGAGTGCGAGGGTACGGCAGTCCGAGCGAGGGGAAGCCTGATGAAAAATGATCCAATATAAAATCTGTTTATTGCTCTCCATTGAAGGTGCCCTTCGTGCTGACCTTTTGCTGCTGAAATGTCAGGAGAAACAGTCTGGAAAGCTTCCCGCTACTCTGTGCTTGTTGGTGGGTAGCAGGGCCCCTGTATAAAAACAGATGATAGATTTGCCATTTCCAGCCTCTGAAATTAGTGGAAATCCGTATGGGGTTTTTATTAAGGAAGCAGTTTGAGTTTGACACCGTTCTGGCAGTAGAGCCGGGGCTGGAGCGGCTCCACTGAACCGCCTGCTTAGGGCGGGCGGGCAGCCCATCGCAATGCAGCCGCAGGCAGTTTGCCTGCGCGGGGGTAAGGGCACCCTTGTGGGAAAGCTTTTAGCAGCGGTGCCCGTCCCCCTCTGCTGCAGGCTGCTCTGCTGCTGGCGCCGGGGAGTTACAACAACAAGAGAATGGAGAATTACGGTTATTCTGCCTCTCTGAATAACACGAGACTGAAAAATTGTGGATACTCATAAAGTGTTTTTCAAATCCTCTGGTCGTTTGACGGGTGGTGGCTCAGGCGACTTTACAGAGGATGCTCGGTTCAGTTCAGCTTCAAACCCAGGCTTCCTGACGGAGGCTCAGCAGCCTTTGGGCAATGTGTCGGTGGTCCCACCTGGGCTTCCGGCCCAGGAAAGCCTGTCAAATGGCCATGGGGAGGAGAGACCGGCAGATGCCCCAGGAAGAAACTGTGCTGTTAAAACTGGCTAGATTATGCACCTGGTATTTCACAGACATCTTTTTAACAGTGCTTTTCCCCTCCTTCCGCCACCCGTTTCTCCCCAGGGCTGATGGCTGTAGTCCCCGTTGTCTACATGGGAAGGTGCTCAGGCAGAGTGACTGCCCCATGCCGTACAGAAGACCTGTGGCAGGGGAGGGGACTAAGCACATTTTGCAAGTCCTGACCCAGCATCTAAAGCAAAACCATCACCCCGGCTCTTGAAAAAAATGAGGTGCTCCAAAATCTCCATACGTAGAAAGTTATAATGGGGAAAGACAAGAAAATGAGTGCATCCGGGGCAGCACAGAAACACAGCACAGCCAAAGGGACATGGTCCCTCTCTGGTGCTTCGGTACGCTGGTGTCTGCAATCCTGCTTCTCCAAAACCTTGTGACTTGAAAAGAGGCCAGAAGACAACAACTAAGTATTAATAGAGCGGTGTGATTTATGAGGAAGGGCTTTAGTATGCATGCTTTGACTAACTATGACCACAGATGTAGACGGATGTTGTGTCCTTGTCTGTTGGAAGAAGTAAGCACCAAGAATCAATCAAGCGGTCTGTTTAGTCATAGGCACGTATTTCTCTTTTTCAAATTGATCCATCTATCTAATCTCAGACACACCAAGAGTGATCAACACAGAGGATGAATTATTTAGGTGAATAAATAAGAATGATGAGAAGAAATTAAGAAAATGAAAAATTAGGCTTAATAATAGGAAAAATGATAAGATTGTTATGCTGTGGAATATATTTTAAAGGACCAGACCCCACTCTGGTGGACTGGGATAGATAACATTCTCCATCACTAATGAATTTCTCCAGATTAGCATATTTTCTCCATTTTTTGTCTTGCAGCTTGTGGACTACAGAGTGGAGTTCAGCAAGTGGTGGGTAGCAGAATTCAAGACTATCAAGTTTCCCTCTCAGGGCACAGTCTTTGACTTTTACATTGATCCAGAAACGAAAAAGTTTGAGCCTTGGTCTAAACTTATTCCCCAGTTTGAATTTGATCCAGAAATGCCATTACAGGTAGGTGAACCTTGCATGCTTTTTGTCTGGGAGGAATACATGCATTTTAGTGGCTGTACGCAGGCATTTCAATGAAGTCTCATTAAAGGTCAAGCACTTCATAATAAGGATGGCATTCTTTGTCAGGTACAACTAAATCACCCACCGTTCTTTACTGTGCTTTGACTGTGAAGACACATCGTCCATCCATCTTCCAAATATGAGTGATGTACGTGAGTGGCAGGCTCAGAGCCACCCCTGTGACCCAGGAGCTGGTGTGCCCAGGGTGCAGGATGGCGGGTGCTTCTGGCCCGCAGAGAGAAGCGGGATGTGAGATAATGTAGTGACAAAGCCCCTGAGACACCGTGTCGTCATTCTGCATGGCTGAAAATAGAGAGGCTTTTATGATTTGGACAAAAAATGAGAGCAGGTAGTGAATTGCGATTGCCAGCTATGCTTTGCTTTCCTTTTAGAAGCGCCACAGTGAGCAGATGACATGTAAGAATTGTTACTGTTTTAGCAAAATGTGTGTTTGTGGGGGGGATCCAGATGCTGCTCCCAGCATCCAGCTGTCAAGTTTTCAACTGCACAGACAGTTTGATTTTAATGGTTGGCAGCAGCATATTGTATCATTCCCTTCCTAGGGCAATCTAGAAACTGGGGTCACCTCACTCATTCCTGGCTCTCCCAATTTTCCTTTTCCCCAGAACATGGCTGTGGGGTTCTGGCAGGGATGGGGACACTTACACGCTCGTTATGCCCCTCTCAGGCTTGCCTGGTGCCCACCACTGAGACGGTCCGTGTGCGGTACTTCATGAACAGGCTCCTGGAGCGCCAGCGCCCAGTGATGCTGGTGGGCAATGCCGGCACGGGGAAGTCTGTGCTGGTGGGGGACAAGCTCTCCTCGCTGGACACGGATGCGTATGTGGTGAAGAAGGTCCCGTTGAACTACTACACCACCTCTGCCATGCTGCAGGGTAAGGCAACGGCTGAGTGACAGGACTTCTGGCTGGCGGGTTACCAAGTTCCTGAGGTCTCCGGCAGGGTTTGGAGCGGGGTGTGCACTGTGCTGCTCAGGGGAAGACCTGTGGGCGAGCTGCCTGTGTCATTCGCAGGCACTGCACTGACGCTCACAGACCCTTAAATCCCACCGTGAAACTCTCAGGTCAGCAGACAGCTGGTTTTGTGGAAGATGACATTTTCCAACGTGAACATTTGAATTCTGAGCACCACGACTCTGGTTCAAGGCTGTGCCACAGCACATGCTTAAATCTGCTGTTGTTTTGTACAGCACGCAGCTCATACTTGACTTGAGGTGTGCCTTTAATACGCTTGAATTTAAGCCCATGCTGAATAGGATGGGTTTCTTGGCTAGGATCCAAACTGTCCTCAGAGTGCAATGATGGCAATTGCATCCCAATTAGCAGTGAGGATGGTGCTAATGGATATGTGGAGGCTGTAAGCCAGGGCTGCCAGTTCCTGCTGCTGTCCTCTGCGTCCTGCTGCAGCCCAGTGTGTTCCCAGGGAGCAGGTCCCGCATCCCCCAGGGCTTGCTGGGGGGCTCAGAGCCCCAGGGAGTTGCTTGGCCCTGGGGAAGTCCATAAGCATCTTGCTGATGAGGATTTTGGCACATCAGTGAAAAATGACATTTGGGACTCAGATGAGGTCAGTTTTGCTGTGTAGTCTCCTCAGAGATGAAGAGAAAGGAGGGAATTCTTGAAAAGTAGCTCATTTTTGAATAGTGTTATCACCATTCAACTCAAAAGTTGAGTTAAAAAGAGAAATGAAATATTTTTTTACCTGTATTTATTAACCAGGAATGAAACAACCTGGTTTGTTTTGAGTTGAATAACACCTGTGTGTCACCGTAAAACAAAATGCTTCTTTTATACAGCTTGGTTTGACCCAAATGGCCTGAAATCCTTTTGCCCTCCTAGGCCTATATGGGATCACCATCTGCGAAGCATCGGTGGGACCAAGGATTAAACCTTCAGCCTCTGGGTTGTTCCTGGCCAAGCGGTGCTGGGTGGGGACTTGCTCACAGCCCAGACTGACGCCGAAGGCCGGGAGCACCTGGGGTGGTATCCGTGCTCTGCCAGGCTCCCAACCCTGCAAACGTTTTAAGAGAGGTGTCAGAGCTTAAAATTTCCCTCTGAGACTGATCTGCTTGCAGCGAGGTGACAGCACAGGCTCGGCACACGCTGTGTCCCCTGGGGCTGTGTTGTGGGGCCAGCATCGGAGCTTTCTGGGGCAGGTTTGCAGGGTTTCTGGTCCTGCTGGTGCCCAACCTCCCCGGCTCTCCTACCTGTGCCGACCAGCCCCACGGGATGGTGCCTGTCCCTCTGCCCACAGTATGAATACAAATCATTTGGGTTACATGCCCTTCAAGCAAAAAAAAAAAAAAAAATTGTCAAAACCTCACCTTTGGCCAGTCTTGCAGCCCTGAGCAGTGTGATGGTTGTAGGCCACGCTTTTCCCCTCCCAGGTGCCCTTTTCCTTTTCTGCCTGTGTGGGGTCTCCGTGAAATGCCCTTGAGCTGGTAAATGGGCTGAGCTGTCTGTCTGTCCGCCCAGCTGCCTGGGTGGGGGAATGCATGCTCATTTATCTCCATCTGGACCGGGCGAGCCTGTGCAGGTTTATATATATTTATATATATAAAAATATATATATATATTTATATACCGACAGACTTGGCAGAGCGTCCCTGCTTGCTCTGGCCATGAGCTATGGGCTGAGACGGTGACTTGCTTCCTCTGCAGAGAGGAGCAAGCCATCTTGCGCGTGGATGAAGATGTGGGTGCGATATTTGCATTGGGAAGCACGATTTATACTGCTTGGCCTGGTTCCCCACTGCTCATTTTTTAGAGTTAATTTGTCCTTTTTTGTGTAGTTTGTCAGTTGGCTGCTTTTTCTTCCCCAGCAGACACCTCTTTAACTTTGTAAAACATGGATACAAAGCAGTTTTGGAGGGGTTTTTTTGTTTTGTTGGTGTTTTTATTTTACTTAAAAACCTGAAAGTCAGTAATTTCTTAGACAAGGTGCCTGTTGGTAAAGAGATTTATAAGGTGCAGAGTGTGCGCCCTTTAGGGGAAGCGCAGCTACGTGCTTCAAACCATCCGTGCGGGCCCTGTGGCTTACAGAAGTGCCACGTGCATAGGGGTTAAAAGGAGCCAGACACCTTCTCTGTTGAAGCCGGGGGCCAGTTTGAGGGTTTTCTTTGGTGTATTTTGACCGAATACCACTTTCAATACCATTTGTTGCTCTCTCAGCCCCTTGCCCCGGACCTGCGGTCTGCTGCTCTCTCTGCTTCGTGCCCTCTTGGACCTCTGCTCCTCATTGCTCCCCCATCAGATGTGGCCCTGGCTTCTGTCGTTCAGCACCTTTCTGCCCTAGATCTGAGAAAACTGCAGGAAATGTTGGGTTTTTTGGTTTTGTGGTTTCCGCCTCCCGCCCTTGATGAACAGCCAGCAGGCAAGAGGAGTTGCACTTGCTAAGTCTGGTTCGCAGGGACTGTTTCTTTCAGGTGCTAATTTGAGTTATGTCAGGATCTCAGAGGCAGAGACATGGACCCTTTATTAGTATTGTGAGATACGGCTTTGAATTAAAATGCAACTTTCACGAACGTGTCACTTGATCCCCAGTAATTGCATTTCAGTGTGATGAATCTCCTGCATACTTGTTTAACCTCAAAAAAGGCTGATTTTATATGTTAATTAAGGACTAATTAAATTTAAATTAAATGCTTATTTGAAACACTTAATTTAACTTGCTACCAGAAATTGCAAATACTGTGGTTTTATTAAAAGGGGAGAGAGACTCCACTGAGGAAACATTCATCATTTTTCTTAGCACAATTCATTCCTTTGTGCAGCAACTGTCTATGACAAGAAATCAGCTGAATTTTGAGTAGTGGGAAAGACAAGCTGTCTGCAATGCACCGAAGCAGTAAAAAAATGGTGTTTTAAAAGATTTGTGGTCTGAAAAAAACAGAATATTAATCTTCCTTAGTAACTTTTGCACATGATAAAGAATGGCTTAAGTGTATGTTTTCGCAAGGAGATTTTTATAAAAATCCCCGGTCCCATTTAGATTTGCCAGTCTTCCTAATTACAAAGAATGGCTGCTTATCATGCTGCTACACAGCACCTTATAGGTCTGTTGATAACCCGAAACTGTATAAAAGAGACAAATTCTGCCTCCACCTTCAGGTGAGCAGTGAGCCCCTGAGACCGAGAACGCTCTCCGGGTCAGCACACGGCAGGAAACCCACCGCCGGCTCTGGGCAGAGGAGAGCTGCTCCTGTTTGCTTTTCCCCTACCGACTCCGTAAAGGTTGCTCGGGCTGCAATCAAAAGAATCAAAAACCTATAAAACAATATGTGCGGCAAAGTGGGGTGAATTCCATTAAATATCAGCCCAGCCTTACAAATATTCCCCACGTTTTATAATCTGGAGCAACACATAACCTCAGCCTTCTGCTGAAACAAATTAAAATCTTCCGAAGCTTTGAAATGAGAAACTTTTCTCTCCATGCTTTCCTTGCTTATGCACGACCTTACTTAAAACTAGGGGTGATTTGGCAGCTTGTGTGGGAAATGGGTTTTGTCACATTGCCTGGAGGTTTGGGTAATGCTCGGAGGGAATCAGGGAACTTGTGGGTATATGTGCATTTAAATGAAAAAAACTTATTTTGTTTGTCCTGAAGATGTCCAGGAATTTGGTCCCAAAATCTATTACTTTTGTCTAACAGGGGTAAAAAAATGCACCTACATTCACCAAAGCAGCCTTGCTCACGGGCTTCTGTGCCTACAGCTTCTCCTTTTTCCCTTCCCCGTGCCCGGCGCGGTCGCTGTATCGCTGGGGCAGGAGGCAGAGGGTATTACTGCTCCATGTTACGGACCAGAATAGCTTCAGCAAGCAAGATTTCATTTAAAAAATTATGCAGAAGGGATTCAAAAGGCTTTATCTTGCATGAAAAGCTTTTGTTTGCTCTGAAGTAGCCCCGTTTTGTAGCGCGCTCCGTTTTGCCCTATTTTGTTTGAAAGGAGGAATTGAGAGCTTTCCGATTCGGGTCGAGTCAGGCGGAAGAGCTGCCCATGGGTCCCGCCAGCCCCACGCAGGGCTCCCCGCATGTGGCCACAGCTCGGGGGCAGCCGCTGTCCCGCCAGTGAGCAGCATCCTCTGCCAAGACCAACTCTTCCTCCCCAAAAATCAATGAACAGCCCTGCTGGTGCCAGCCAGAGGGGACCGGGCCTTCCCCTGCCCATCCTGGGCCCGCCCAGCCTCTCCTGGGGCTGCTGTCGCTGCACACACCGCGGCACTGGGCTGGGCTGAGAAACCATTTTTATTTTGCGGCAATGCCCCACCCCAGCTTAGCTTTGCACCTCTACCTCCATACAGGTGTGCTTGAGAAGCCTCTGGATAAAAAAGCGGGCAGAAATTACGGCCCTCCGGGTACCAAGAAGCTTGTCTACTTCATTGATGACCTGAACATGCCTGAGGTGGACGCTTACGGCACGGTGCAGCCCCATACGCTGATCAGGCAGCACCTGGACTACGGCCACTGGTAGGAGGCTGCTCGGGCTTGGTCCTTCGAGATGTTTTTGTTCCGCTCGAGTGCGGGGCACGGGGTTTGGGAGGAAGTCGAAGCACGGTTCCCCGTTCCCATCCCGTGTTTGCCCTTGCATCCTGCTGGGCTGGAGCTGACCGGAGGCTCTGGGTGAACTGGGCGTTGTGCACCCTCGGGGCTTCCCTGGTCCCCAGCAAACAAACTCACTCGCTCACAGCCTGCTTGAGAGGAGCTTTGCTCTGCTCTTGCTGCGGCTTGTGACTGTGGTTCCCACACCAGTCCTGCAAGGGGAGCACGATGCTCGGCCTCGATGCCCTGCGACGCTGAGAGCGTCAGAAGGCCATGGGTTTGGCCAGAGCTGGGATGAACCGCCTCTGCTGTGAGCACCTAATATTGTTTTCAGTCAGGCAGCAGCAAACAAGCATTTTCTAGGCAGAGCTAATTTGAAGGAAGAGCAGCGGCAGCGTTTTCGAAGGAGGCTGGTGCATTTTACGGGGTAGCCAGCAGCGCTGCGCGGGACAGGAACCCTTGCAGCTCTCCCCGCAGGGAATACAGGGCAGGCACTCGTAGCGATTTCCAGTCTCCTCAGCTGCATGCACACCTGCGCTCGGCCAAAAGCTTCCCGGGCACGGAGACCGTGGCGCGGGGGCAGAAGTTTGGGGCTGCGGATGTCAGGGAAGTCGGGCAGAAAGAGGTCTCTGCCGGGTCCATGGGACGCGCACCCTCTCCGCAGCACCCGCGGGGTGTTGCACACTCGCTGCTCCCTCTTGCGTCCCGGCGGGCAGCCGCCTCCGGCAGCAGGCAGCCTGCCTGCCCCTACCCCAGAGGCACTGCTCTTACCTTCGGCAATTTCCATGCAAGTGGTGGCTGCGACCTGAGGGGTTTGCTCAGTGCTCGTTACTAGCTGATAGAACTATTAGCTACAGGTTGCCGAAGCTGAAAATTTTCTACCAAAAGCAACTTGCCTGTGCCAGGCCTTGTACAGACACGCGGGCAAGCCGGGGCCCTGCCTCGGCGAGGTGCAGGATTTGACCCCACTGAAGACAAGGGGGCACGGGGAGCTCAGGGACAGGCGCCGGAGGAGAGGCGGTGGCTGTTGCTCGCAGGCTGTGCTCACCGTGCCGCTGCTTTTGTTTTGCCCAAAGGTATGACAGGACCAGGCTGTCTCTGAAGGAGATCATGAATGTGCAGTACGTGTCGTGCATGAACCCGACTGCGGGGAGTTTCACCATCAACCCTCGTCTGCAGGTAGAGCCCTGCGCAGTGGTAGGCGCATCACTTGTTTTATTTTTGGGTGGAGTATTTAGGCATGAGGCTAGAGGAAAACCACTGGCAAATCCTGCTGTCATTTTATCGGTAGAAACGGCATGACGATTGACTGTTGTTCCTAACGGTGAAGCAGCAGACTTGCTCCCTTATTCCCTTGTTTGGTTTTCCTCACATTCTGCTGCTCAGTTGGAGGAAGAAGTCACAAGCTGCCAGCCAGCTTAACACCTATGTTCAGGTCAGCCTTCTGGTTCATACAGACAGATTTTGCCTTCATTTAGCTGATATTTACCTCTGGAACACAGTTCATGAAAGCCTTTTGGTTTCTAAAATTTCCTGATGGAGCTGGCAGTATATTCTCATTAAAGAGAGATGAGATAATGAGAGCTTCTCATTAAAGAGGTGTGTGTGGGAAACCCGAACAAAGAAAACAAAAAAACCCCAAACCCCAAAACAGTGCAAGTGCTGATGGTAAGAGAAATATAGACTTGAGAAGAGATCTTAAACCTCAGGACTTGATTTTGGGGAGCTGTGAGGCTCAACTTGGGTCACAGAGCTGATTATTATCATTATTATGATTATTATATATCATTATTATGATTATTATCAGCTCTGTTTCTCCAAGCCATGAGGCTGTGGTGGCACAGCCTGCTCAGAGGCAGCCTGGCTGCTCCTGCGCCCGCAGATCAAAACTGCTGAGCAGCTCCTGTTGGCATCCGAGGGGGACAACCGGCAGCCAGAGGGACAGTACCTTTCCCAGCTGCGTGGCAGATGTTTGCCATGCTGTAGGCTTGAGCTTGGCGTGTGAGCAGTAGTGGACAAATCCCCTGAGGAGTGGGTGCCCATGCACGAGCAGCTGTAACTCTGTGGGGTGGCTGCCGCAGGGACACATCCTGCCCATAGTGCTGCAGGCAAGGACCTGCCGGCTGTTGGGGAGCCTGGAGAGCAGAGAGCAAAATTCGTTCCCTTATGGAGAAACCTCATCACCAGAGTCCACCCAGGCCCTGGCTCCTCTTTAGCAAGCTGCAGTGTTAAAATGAAGCGTCCTATGGCTGTATATGGGCATCTCCTCTGCCTTTGCAACTTCCATATCAATAAAGGGTTCTTCTGGGAGATGGCACCTTCCAGGGACTGTTTCTAACAGAGACAGAGACTGGGCTTCATCAGAGGTCAGTGGGACCTTCAGATCTCTTCAGCTCTTCAATGGACTGAACTTCCAACATAGCAGTTTTGAACTGCAGTTGAAAACCCCTTGTTTAGTGAGCAGAATGGTGCCACTTGCTAAGTACCCTCTGCTGGGAAATTGGAAAAGGGAAATAGCCTCGTTTAGGTGGACTGCAAGTCATAGGATCATAGAGCATCCCAGTCTGGAAGGGACCTCGGAAGTTCAACTGACCCAGCCCTTCATGGGAAAGGGAGCCTAGATGAGATGATGTAGCACTGGGTCCAATCTCATCAAGTCCCCAAGGGCATTTTGCTTGAGAGGTGGTTGCCCATCTCTCTGACCTTTCTATGTCTTCCTTTCTCTTCCTCAGCGTCACTTCTGCGTCTTCGCGCTCTCCATCCCTGGTCAGGATGCCTTGTCCAGGATCTACAGCACTATTTTAATGCAGCACCTGACGAGTGGGAATTTCTCACCGGCTGTACAAAAATCAGCTCAACAGCTGATTGGCCTTGCCCTGGGACTGCATCAGAAAGTAGCCACTGCTTTTCTGCCAACAGCTGTCAAGTTCCACTACGTTTTCAACCTGAGAGACTTCTCCAATATCTTCCAAGTAAGTGCAGTGCCTGTCCTGTGGCACTGGGAGCTTGTCCCGACACCATGGGAGGCTGTGGACCTGCGTTCCTCTGGCCCAGCTAGCCTTGGTGAGCAAAACGCAGCCTTCCACCTAGGAATGACACAGCATGTGTGTTCCCTGAGTGAAGGGGTGACCTTGGGCCATTCCCTAATTCCTGTTTGGTTTTGGATGAGTTCCAAAGCCTTCACCCATGACTTTAAGGAACATCAGTAAGAAGCTTATTTACTTTCCAGCCTCCTGTGGTCAATGGGGAGGCACGAATAGTTCCAGAAGGATGTGCAGGTTTTGGGTAGGTTGAAATGCCCTCTGGCTGTAAAAGGGAGCAACTGAAGGGAGCTTTTGGCTCCTGACTTCAGCACTTAGTTAAGTGACTGTTGGCGAGTGTGAAGGAGCTGAGCTTGTCATTGAGAGCCACAGTTCCACATGTGTAAATGTGGGGATTAATGGCACTGCTCCACCACACTGAAGCAGCTGGTGGATACTTAGTGGGCTACTGGCCCTGAAGGTAGGAGACCAGTAACTAGTTCAACTGTGTAGAGCCAGTACAGCTTGTTGACCTATACTGCTGTGTCCTCTTGGATTCGTGATGGTCAGGTACTAAGCATGTGCATGAAAGGATGGCATTTAAAGAGTTGATAAATAAATCAAAACCAGCTTTGACTTAATTGCTGAAACTGAATTACCACCGGAGCCAGTTCTGTACCAAGGGGAAGTTGCTCAGTTTTAGAAATGTTTTCTTCCAACAGTGGAGACACTTTTTTCTTTTTTTCCCCAGAAATCTTGTGGTTTGAAGCAGTAGGTATCACTGCTCAAAGAGCCTTTCAGAGTTTAAGGCTGATTAATAAAGTTTCAGAACATTTTTAGCAGCCAAATCAAGAAGTTTGAAACACCATAACCTGTTGTAAAACCCCAGTTTGTAATTTGTTGCCGTCCTTATTAATGTCTGTTTTATAAAGTAGGTACCTGCCAAGTGCTGGGTCCTGCACTTGGGTCACAACAGCCCCATGCAATGCTACAGGTTTGGGGAGGAGTGGCTGGAGAGCAGCCCGGCGGAAAGGGACCTGGGAGTGCTGGTTGACAGCCGGCTGAACATGAGCCGGCAGTGTGCCCAGGTGGCCAAGGCGGCCAACAGCGTCCTGGCCTGTCTCAGCTATAGTGTGGCCAGCAGGAGCAGGGCAGGGATTGTGCCCCTGTACTCGGCACTGGTGAGGCCGCACCTCGAATCCTGTGTTCAATGTTGGGCCCCTCACTACCAGAAGGACATTGAGGTGCTGGAGCGTGTCCAGAGAAGGGCAACGAAGCTGGTGAGGGGTCTGGAGCACAAGTCTGATGAGGAGAGGCTGAGGGAACTGAGGTTGTTCAGTCTGGAGAAGAGGAGGCTGAGAGGAGACCTTATAGCTTTCTATAACTAACTAAAAGGAGGTTGTAGGGTGTTGGTCTCTTCTGCCAAGTAACTAGTGATAGGACAAGAGGTAATGGCCTCAAGTTGCGCCAGGGGAGCTTTAGACTAGATATTAGGAAAAATGTCTTTACTGAGAGAGTGGTCAAACATTGGA
Source organism: Phaethon aethereus (assembly GCF_964289735.1). Taxonomy (NCBI): domain Eukaryota; kingdom Metazoa; phylum Chordata; class Aves; order Phaethontiformes; family Phaethontidae; genus Phaethon; species Phaethon aethereus. The sequence goes on from NC_138594.1 coordinate 1,823,659, forward strand.
ACAGGCTGCCCAGGGAGGTGGTGGAGTCACCATCACTGGAGATGTTCAAAAAAACGTGTAGATGTGGCACTTGGGGACATGGTTTAGTTGTCAGGGTGGTGTTGGGTTGATGGTTGGACTTGGTGTTCTTAAAGGTCTTTTCCAACCTTAATGATTCTGTGATTCCATACTGAAAGTTCAGTGCCTCGTGGTCTGGTCCATCACACAAGAGTTGAAGTAATGACAGGCAATGCGAAATCCAAGAACAGGACCTTGGAAAAGTTAATATCTCCTTTGTGTCAAGAAGGAATCAGACTTGTCCCTTGTGCTCAGCTAAACATCAGCGGCCTTTGACTTTAGACGTGGGTCATGTTAAAACCTGGCTTCTAGTTAATCCGTGTTTTGAAAGGCAGAGAGAGAGAAAAGAAGCATTTCAATGGGAAGCTTTCATTTTAACTGTAGTCTGCTTGAAAGATGGAAAGGTTGTGGGATATTAGAAAATATCCTGCCAGATCTAGATGCTGGGCCAGAGGGTAGAAACAGTGACAGGAGCTCAGATGGCTTTTCATTTATCACATGGCTGCAAGAGTGGGAGAATCTGTCTCCTGGGTCTCATAATGTTTATTTAAATTGTGGTTCAATTTTACTTTAAATCCTTCCTTACCTTTTGCTATTCATTCGTGATTACTTCTTTACTTCAAATATTCTTGGGTCTTTGAAATCTTCTGATTTCCTCTTTAGCTCTGTTGGAACACATTTTTTTCCCTGAAACTGAGTGTGAAAGAAGCTCTGGACTCTGGGAATGCTTTTCCATGTGTTGCATTCATTACATCTTCATAAATTCATAATTTAGTTCAAGCTCTCTTGTCCAACCACCTGCTCAAGCAGTGCCAAATTCAAAGTTAGGTCAGGCTGATCAGAAAAGTTTCAAATGTTTCCAAGGCTGGAGCTCCCATAGCCTCCCTGGCCCTTGTTGCACTGCTAAATCCACTCTATGGTGAAGTTTATATGGTTTTATTTCAATAGGAATTTTCCTTGCTGCAATTTGTGTTTCTTGCCTCTTGTCCTTTTGCTATGCACCTCCAAGAAAAATTTGGCTCAGCCTCCTCTATAACTCTCCATTAGGTAGTTGTAGACAGCAGTAAGATTTCCCTTCACCTTTTCCCCAGGCTGAACAAGCCCATTTCTCTCAGTGTTTCTTTGCATGTCCTGTGGTCCACCGTTTTATGATCTTGGTGGCCTCCATGGAGCTTGCTCCAGTACATCAGTGTCTTTCTTGTACTTAGGGACCCAAAAGTGGATTAAACCTTACACAGCTTTTCTCCAGCCTGTCAAGGTCCCTCTGTTTGGTGTAATAACCTCTCTGCTTGGTCAGTGTCATCTGCAGACCTGCTGAGAGTGCACGGTCGGGTCATGGAGGAAAACTTTAAACAGTATTGCCCTGGTACCAGTCCCTGAGGAACATTGCTTGTAGTTGGTCTCCAGTTAGACCTTTAATCCTGGTGGTCAAGCCAGTTCTCCACCCACTTTGCCGTCTACCCATCTGGTCCATGACCCTTGATGTGATGCTATCTGGAAAAAAAAAAAGAATAGAAAAAAGGAAAAAAAAAAGAAAGGTAGAACACCCTCCCCCCGCCCCAAATCAGGGCAATCTGAGTTCCCTTAGGCTGTGGGAAGACGGAGAATCGGTTGCAAGGCTTGTAGGTCGGTGCATGGCACCTTTTCCAAATTCCTTTTAATCCCAGACAAACAATAAAACACCGAGTGTGTAATAACTGTGTATATAAAAGGTATTTGAGCATTGCTTTTTGACCAGCTATTCTATAATTATATAAGCAGCCAATGGTAACTGTTAGAGGCGCAAACCTTATACAAATTGCAGCTGTGGAGGAGCCAACCCCAGACTTGTTGCCACTGTGCTGTGATACTGCTGGCTCTGCACAGGTCATTAACAACGGCCCCATTTGCAATCGGTCCAGTGGCTCTGTCATTATCATACTACATAGAGATATTAATACTGTACCTAAACATTTAAGTAGGGCCTTACAAACCCAGCTTGACTCCCTTTGTCAAAACTGCCTGACAGCTCTTATGACAAGGAGTCCTGTGCTAATTGCCTCATTACAAAACACTCCAAGAACCTGTATCTTAATGGCTGCAGCTAATGAAGAATGAATGAGTTTGGACCTGGTATGCATGTGAATGTTTGGTGTGAGGGTTCCACTGAAGGTGACTCCAGGAGGTATTCACTCCAAACGATGGCAAAATGCCGCAGAGATTTGTCTAGACAACAAATAAAGGTATTGGTGAAACCAAAGGGAAAAAGAGCAACCTATACTCCTAGGGGTAGAAGGCTTGACAGGCAGCAGTGGGTTGACTTTGTCAAGCACTGTTCATGTTTGTCCTGAGTAATTGGAATGATCATCTCTGGGGATCTGAGCATCTTCAGTGGGATTCCTTTTTGCCTGGCTAGTCATGTCCTCTCCCTCAGCAGAGAAAAATGGGCATTTCTGTGTGTAGTTCAAGTTCAGTTCATCCTCCTGGAAACACAGAGAAGAGCTCAGAGGAACCGTGTTTCTGAAGCACCTGAGGTGCTTTCACTGGAGGTGAAATGAGTGAAATAGGTGACTGTCCTGTATCAATGTCAGACATTGATACTTTGCAGGTCTAAGGTGGGATTAGGCTTCAGTTTAAGATGCTCAGATTTGGGGGTGTGAGGATATCTGGGTTCATCCAAGGCTGGGGAGGCCAGAAGTCTGTCCAGCTCCCCCTGCCAGGGACACAGCTGTGGATTCACTCTGTTGTCCAAGCTTCGGTATCTAGTGCTTTTTGAAACATGTCAGGACATCCCACCTGGGCTCCAGCAGCTGTACAAGGACACAGGTGTTTTCCTCTGTTGTATCTGCCTGCCCCATGCATGTGTCTTGTCTGAACTGCTTGAGCTGTGTCGCTTTCGAGGCTCCCTTGGCTCTAGAGTAGGTGTCCCATGAGACGAACCATCTAGTTGTGTTGACTTGGGAAGGTCGTGGGAAATTCTGTGTATTCCTACATTTAACAATGATTTTATCTCACTTGATTTTTGTCTCTGGGCTTCACCTTCAGCAGGACAACACTAAATGTCTCAGCATTGTACTCAGTGGTGCCACGGCTTCTCTGGCATCAGCTGGCCAAAGGTCACCGGGTGAAACTTTGGTTCAGGCCTCATGTAGAAATAAGCCAGTGTGGCACCAGGGTAATATATGTATGCTCACTGTGGGGGGGCTGGCTCCCCAAAGGGGAATGAAGGGGAGAAGGAATCCAGCACCAGGCATGGTTTCTCTGATGAACACAGAAACACATTCAGGTCACTACTGACCTGGAAACCCACTAGGGTCTGGACTGAAGGATGCTTCTTCCTGATTTTGAAAAAGAATTACAAGGAACCTCAAAAGTTGTGATCATCATCATCCCCTGGTCTCATGGGCTGGTTTTGAGTGGTTATGGAAAGCTCAGCAAGTACCATAAAACCTATCTGTAATAAACCAGCTTAAATTTGCTGTCATATCTTGCCAGAAACGTTCAGGCTGAGGAGAGGCTGGAAAACACAGTCCAGGATGATGGGCGAGAAGAAGCCGGAGCAGGATTAGGCAAGATCTGCAGGAATGGCAGCCTTGGTCACTGTCCTTGAACTGCGTCACTTAGTGTTACTAAAGTTACTGTCGCAGGGTCAAGGTCACCCTTCAGTCCTTTATAATCTGATGAGCCTTTGGGCTCATCAGAAGGTATTACCTATCACTTTCCCTCTGTAGCAGGTCCTGTCTGTGGTTGAAGTCAGACACTACTTTGCCTTGCGTTATCTATAGTACCTTTTCTTGCCTTTGGGTCCCACCATGCACTGCAGAGTTAAATTGATTGGTACACTCCAGGCAATTTACCCTTGATTAAAGAAGACAGTTATCTGCAGTGACAGAATTGTGGATTATGCTTTTTAAAAATATATTCCTTGCTGGCTCATACCAGAGAAAGCCCTGTTGCTGTTTGTCTTTCAATCTGAAAGGGTTACCATGGTATTATGCTCTAACTTACATCTGTCATCTCTGTAAAATAATAATAATAGACTCAGCAGGGTTGTATTTTGCTTTTTATTCCCATTTCTAACAAGATTTTCAAGCAGCATGTCACATTAAGATCTGTGGCAGTTGAGGAGGAATGGCCTCTCTTCCTGACGGAAGATGATAGCAGTGGCTCTGGTGCACCTCGCTCCAGCTGAGCTTTGCCTCCATGAAGACTTTAGCAGCTCGCAGACTTCACGCTCCTTTGCATGGGGATGGATTTTCATATTTACCCATGATTGAATTTGCTAAAGAGCCCGGCAAACTTCAGGCTTGCAAACACTGAAATGCACTTTGTGTGTTGCCTGCTGCTGTGTGGCTGGAGAGGGGGAACAGCAGCACCTTCATTTTGTTCCTTGGTCTAGTGGAGTTGTTTGGCATGACTTAGCCATGGGCTTGGTTGGGATTTGCTTACCTGAATCAGTCCAGTTTCAGAGCTTCCCCCTCCTGTCTCACAGACATTTCTCTTCCTAACAGAGTGCCAGACACCAGCATCGGGTTATGGGCAGCTCCATCACAGCAGTACGTGGTGCAAATGGGGTGGCTGGAGCCCCTTGTCAATCCTCCTTGGAGAGCATATTTTAAAATTCATACAACACCTTTAAATAGGACTCTGGTTTCAAGGCCCTCATGCTATTGATAGTAATGATAGAATAATAGAATCATAGAACAGTTTGGACTGGAAGGGATCGTTAGAGATCACCTAGGCCAACCCCTCTGTGATAAGTAGGGACATCTTCAACTAGTGCAGGTTGCTGAGAGCCCCGTCCAACCTGACCTGGGATGTTTCCAGGGATGGGGCATCGACCACCTCTCTGGGCAGCCTGGGACAGGGTTTCACCACTCTCACTTTGTGAAAAATTTCTTCCTTAGATCTAGTCTAAATCTGCCCTCTTTTAGTTTAAAACCATCACCCCTTGTGCTGTCGCTACAGGCCCTGGTAAAATGTCTGTCCCCATCTTTCTTATCAGCCCCTCTCAGCCCTGGCAGCTGCAGGAAGGTCTCCCCGGAGCCTTCTCTGCTCCAGGCTGAGCCCCCCAGCTCTCCCAGCCTGTCCTCCCAGCAGAGCTATTCCAGCCCTCGGAGCATTGCTGGGGCCTCCTCTGGCCCCGCTCCAGCAGGTCCATGTCTCTCCTGTGCTGAGGGCTCCAGAGCTGGACGCAGCACTGCAGGGGGGTCTCCCCAGAGGGGGGCAGAGGGGCAGAATCCCCTCCCTCGCCCTGCTGGGCACGCTGCTTTGGGCAGCTCAGGACACGGTTGGCCTTTTGGTGTGCGAACACACATTGCTGTCTCATGTCCAGCTTTTCATTTACCAGTACCCCCAAGTCCTTCTCCATGGGGCTGCTCTCCATCCCTTCATCCCCCAGCCTGTGCTGATACCGGGGATTGCCCCGACCCAGGGGCAGGACCCTGCACTTGGCCTTGTTGAACCTCATAAGGTTCACACGGGCCCATTCCTCGAGCTTGTGCAGGTCCCTCTAGATGGCATCCTGTCCCTCAGGCGTGTCAGCCCCATCACTCAGCTTGGTGTCATCTGGGAACTTGCTGCAGGTGTCTATCCCACTGTCTATGTCATTGATGAAAATACTAAAGAGTACTGGTCCCAACACAGACCCTTGAGGGACAAGGCTTGGCACCGATCTCCATCTGGACACTGAGCTGTTGACCACCACCCTTTGGATGTGACCATCCAACCAATTACTCGTCCACCCAGCAGTCCACCCACCAAATCCATCTCTCTCCAATTTAGAGAGAAGGATGTTGTGGGGGACAGTGTCAAAGGCCTTACATCCAGATAGATGACATCAGTAGCTCTTCCCTTGTCCACTGATGTGGTCACTCCACAGAAGGCCACTCGGTTGGTCAGGCAGGACTTGCCCTTGGTGAAGCCATGCTGGCTGTCTCCAATCACCTCCTTGTCCTCCATATGCCTTAGCACAGCTCCTAGGAGGTTCTGTTCCATGATCTTCCCAGGCACAGAGGTGAGGCTGATGGGTCGGTAGTTCACATGTAGTTCACTACACCCATCTTGAAAAAGTTCTTCCCTTTTTCAAGATGGGTGTAGTGTTTCCCTTTTTCCAGTCTCCAGGGACTTCACCTGACTGCCAGGACTTTTCAGGTATGATGGAGAGTGGCTTGGCAACTATATCAGCCAGTTCCCTCAGGACTCTGCGATGCGTCTCATCAGGTCCCATAGACTTGTGCATGTTCAGGTTCCTCAGGTGGTCACGAACCTGATCTTCTCTTACAGTGGGAGAAACTTTGCTCCTCTAGTCCCTGTCTTGCAGGCATCAAGGGCGGGGGGTTGCTTTCTTTGACTTTCCTTTTCTGGCTGACACACCCGTAGAATCCCTGCTTATTATTATTTGCATCCCTTGCCAAGTTCATCTCCATCTGTGCCTTGGCTCTCCTGATGCCATCCCTACACAACTGGGCAGTGTTCCTGTACTCATCCCAGGATCCCTGTCCCTGCTTCCCCTGCCTGTGCATTCCCTTCTTGCCCTTTAGTTTGCCCAGTCCCCGTCTTGCAGGCCATCCACTCGAGAGGTGTGGGAAGAGAGACTGCCAGTGAGGACTGAGGCAAAGAAGTTGCTCAGTACCTCAGCCTTCTCATCCGTTGTTGACAGTGTCTGTCACTGTTTTCATGGTACCACTGTCCTCAAAGTGCTGAGGCTGCCCCAGGAGCCCCAAGAATAACATCAGGAAGGAGGAGAGCCGGGTGCTTTGTCCAACAGTGCAGGATAGCTAGAAGGGGGTCAATATGCTGCACAAGTTATTATTTTTTAAAATGTTACTTAGAATGTAAAGAAAGAGAAAAAGTAATACATTTTTCTTACTTTTTTGTGCCTGGGAGACTTTGTATTCTGTCATCTTCTGATCGCCCTGTCCATGGGAGCATGTTAGCTCTCTCTTCACATTCACCCATGTGCTTTCCCTCCAGCCCGGCGGGCAGGGAAAGCTGTGCTGCACGTCCTGGTGCTTCTCCCTGCTCGCTGGGCTGCGGGTAGCAGCGCTAGGAGGGAGCCAGCCTGCTGGCAGGGAGCCGTGCAGGTTGCAGAGCTTGAGTGGAAATAATTATCAGCTTAGCAAGCCTGGTGAGCAGAATTCACATTACGTTGCTTCGGACCTTGATTACCGGACACGTGTTACAGTTTTGCAGGTTTTGCCAGAATGGCTTGAATATCTCTGGTGCTTTTTTTTTAATATCCTAAACATTCAGCTTCCCAAAAATACGGGTTTTATTATGCTCTAGATAGCAGTATGCAAAGTCTTTGACTGTCTTGTAAGTGCAGAGGTCTCTTTTCTTTCTATTTTGGCTATCTATGTGCAATATATTTCCATGTAAAGTTGATGCATACATCTCCTCCACGCATATCCCTGAAAGCATGTTAAGGTGCAAAGAGAAAGAAAAAAATTAAATGGCTTTCTCCACTGGACCATCTGATAATTTGATTTTGAATACCTTCTCTGAAGAGCTGCTCTATTACCAAAAATCGTTTAGCTGTGTGATGTAGGACTTTTTGATACTGTGGGCAGTACCAGGGCTGGAAGCTGGTCTTTTGGCAGAGACTTCTGAGGTTTTGTGGGGAATCAATGGTAGTGGTGGGCAATACAACTCAAGAGAGCTGTCTGGGGTGTGTGGCTGTTTTTGGAGACCGCTCCCAGTCAGAGGATGGTGATAACACAACGTCTGAGGTAGTGCTGTAGGCTGGGACTCATTAACGGAGCCGCGGTGGGAACCCTCCTGCCGCTGGCGTGCTGATCTTGTGAAGTGTGAGCTGGCTGATACTTGTCACCGTTTGCAGAGCCCTGGTAGGCAGCAGAAATATCTCCTGGGCTTCCCTCAGCGCAGCCGTGGTAGGTGCAGAGCACACGGGGCCCTGCGGGGAGGGGACACATGCCCTGGCAGGCTGATGGGGTCACGGGTGCCCTTCACTCTTCTCCTTTTCATGGAGATCATGGAAGAAAGCGAGCAACTGGCTGAGGTCAGGTCCTGCCTTGTCAGAGCTGCGACAGCCCGTCTCCGCCGGCATGTCGATGCATGACGAAAACACAGCAGACAAGTCTTGCCGGGATGGTTAGCGTCTTCCCCGTTTCCGTGCCAAATACGCATCCTCTCCTCGGGCAATTATTAATCTGCTGAGGAGCCTGTCACTCAGAGTTACCCGATAATAAACCCTGATCTGGTGGGTCTCGGCTGGAGGGTGGCAGTTCCCCCGCAGCCTGGCCCCACGCTCCTCGGTGGGGTGGCAGCAATCACCTCACAGCCCGACGCGCACAGCCGTTCGCTCAGCGAAAGCCTTTTCTGGCATTTTGCTATTTATCGACAACAACATGATATTTGATATTGTTGCCTAGAGAAGCCTGGGTGTGGTGGGGGGGGCTTCCTGGCCTTTCTGCTGAGGAGGAGAAGCTAAAAGATTTGGCTGAAATACAGCCTGAGGACTCAACAGCCAGTTGGATAACACTTGCATTGACATGGCAAAGGGCAAGGGATTATCCATTTTTTGGAGCTTTTTTTTGCATGCTGGCACCACATCCATCACAGATGTGGTGACCCACGATCATGCATCTTTCATGTGTCCCAGCCATAGACACTGTGGCATCTCCTGGAAGCTCAACCTCACAAACAGAGCGTCCCCATCGCTCTTTGGGGATGCAGCCGGTTGCATTCATGGAAAAGCCTGGTAGCTCCGCTGGGAGGAGCAAGGAGAGTCAGATCTGCAAAGTGAAAAAGGAGATAGTCAGATGTTAAGTTAATAAACTGATAAAGATTTATCAAGTGTAGATTTTTTTCCCTCTAAGGTAGCCTTACATGTCTTTGCATCAAGAATACAACAACTTTAGTGGCTTGGGGTGCCTTTAGAGCGACTGAGTGAATTTTTTTTTTTTTTCCCCAAATCAGTTTAGGACCTGATGGATTTTGCCTTTCCCTCTTCAAATTGTCCGCTCTTCTCACTAAGTTTTTTTTTGAAATAAATAAAATAACAATTTGGCAGCTATAATGACAGCTGTGAAACCCAAATGATTTGAGCCATGGGCCAGTGAGCTGAGAGGGACTGCTTTATGTTGCATTTAATACATTTTATATTTTATGTATAAATAATTAGATGTTAGCAATAAAAGCTGTCTATTTAATTCATGCCATTGAAAACCCTATGTGCTGTTAATAGGCTTAGTTATAGGCAACACCTCTTGGAAATATAATTCTTTTATGCATTTTAATAGAGTTCATGTTAAACATACTGTGATAAGCAGACAGCAACTAATATTTCCTGCAGGCAGAATGCACCTAATTAAAATTAATTGATTTAAAAAAAAAATCACCATTAAAATTTCCAAACTATTTTTTCTTCTTGAGAAAGCACCCATGGTGTGGTGTGGGGATGCAAAAAGCCACATGTCTGGGCTGGTGCCTGGCTCTGCGTGCTCTTTGCGGCTGAGATGAGGACCACCAGCCCAGCCAGGCTACATCGGGGATGCTGTTTGTGGTATCAAAATGAGTATAACAATTATAAACTGTTTTGGGAAATTTGGGTCAAAAAAGGGCACATTCTCCAAGGGCTGTTGAGTAGGGGCTTATTCAGAAATTCAATTGCGGGCTGCTATAATAACTTCATATTTAGAGTTATACAGCTCCATTTTGCATGATAGACTGGATGCTGGGGGTGAGGTTAGTCCCAGATGGGGTTTTCTGACTGTCTCTGCTCTCCACAGGGCCTTCTGTTCTCTACTCCTGAATGTCTGAAGCAACCCCAAGACCTAGTGAAGCTCTACCTGCATGAGTCAAACCGTGTGTACCGGGATAAGATGGTTGAAGAAAGGGATTATGGGACCTTTGATAAAATCCAGATGGAGATGGTGAAGAAATTCTATGACGTAAGTGTTGAGGTTCATAACTCTGATAATAATGTACATGCTCACAGGAAGAAAGTTCCTTGGGAAGCAGAGTTTGACCCAAGGTCTGCCCATCTCTCACTTGCCCGGAGGGCAATGCTCTTAATGGAAGCCCAGGAGCAAAATCTCTGACATCTGTATTCTGGGCTGCCAATGTGGCAATTTGGATAACCTATGCAGTCCATAAGGGTTCTCAGGACAGGCGATTTTGGTTCTGGGAATTAATTAAATTCCTTTATTTAAGTGCTTTAAGTCTCATGTGGCAGAAGCAGGAGAAAGGTCAGATCCCGAGTCTTGTTGGGAGCAAAGTGAAATGCAGGCACAAATCCCTGGTGCTTTCCCTCTTTCCAAAATCCCTTTCAAATGAAAGCTCTCGGCCCGCTCTCCCTCCAGCCTGGGACCATGCAGCAGCGCTGCCATACGAATCGCACAAGTATCACTGAAGGGATAAGTCGTGCGGACAGCGCGTCTTCCTCCAGGTAATCATTGTCCATGCAACAGCCTGATGCCTCAGCTGTTGCTGCGAGGCTTTTCCTGGGGCCACATTTTCTTAAGGTAATCAGTTGAGTTTCTGTGATTCGCAAAGAAGTTATAAGAGCAAAAGAAGTCAGTATTGCACCTTTTTCCTTTCTTCCCTCTTGTCCCTCTTCCCCCGTTTCCAACATGCAGGTGCAACTATATGGACCTAAAAAGGCATTTGCTGGAACACCATACTTGGAAAGATGGCATAGAGCCGCAGTTTTTTTTCCTGTACTTGTTATATGCATATTTATTTATTTATTCTTTGACAGGATATTGAAGAAACTTTAGAGCAGACCAAGCAAATGAATGTTTATTGCCATTTTGCTAAAGGCATTGGTGAACCCAGCTATAGGCCAGTTCCAACCTGGGAAGAGTTGAACCAGATCCTTGTGGAAGCCTTGGACAACTACAACGAAGTCAATGCTGCCATGAACCTGGTACTATTTGAGGATGCTATGTGCCATGTGTAAGGGGATTTTCTGGCTTTATGGTCTCATCATAGCATTTATCCATTCAGACTGCTTCCATGGAGTTTCCTGGAGGATGTAGGTATCTTTAATTATAGTTGATGGAACTAGAGGTGTGCAGAAGCTTCACCTGCCTGTGTGGCATGTCCAGCACAACTACTGCACTGCTTCTTTAGCCGGTGTTTGGAGGGCGCTTTTGAAACCATGAGAATGGCTGGGGCTGTCAGATGGAGGGACTGCACACTGGTGGTTATTTTGAAGTCTGGTTGCTGCTATGATATCCTCGGTCGTTGATGCTCTGCATACAGCACAAACATTTATTGTACGTGACAATGTTCAAGTGTTTTACTGTCTTCACTTGACAGGCAGCTACAGAACTAGTTATACTGGGATTTCCCCAAATGCTTTCACAACTGGTTTAGAGCCATGTTTACACAGGTTCTTAGTGGGATTTTTGAATGTATATAAAGCAAGATTATGTACATTCAGGTTAGTAGTTTAAATGGATTGAGGCATTTAAATTGCTCTGATCCTTTGAAAATCCTGCTTGCATTTAAATGCCTGGAGGTCCAGATGGATTTCCTTTGGAAATTGGACATCTGGGACTATATGAAAATAGCAAGCCTCCAGTTCATAGTTATGAAGCTATTTACATGTCTGTGGTATATATGATGAGGTGTACCTCCAGCTTTCAAATACCATTTAAAAGCTTGTTGGGAATTGCAGCGGAGACAGACTCATTTCTGGGTGCTGAAACACAGACCTGGCCTTAGATCACTTCAGAAGATGGACCTGCCCTGTAAATCATTGTTTTAACTGATTTTGTATGAAAACATTGTGTCAAGACGTGCAGATTTGTGACTTTAAGCTAGGAGGAAGCTGCTGTCCCGCTGCACACCAGTGCATGTGATTTCAGTTCTCGTTGGACCTGGCAACCTAATGCAGTCACTCTCATGCAAATTAAAAAAGAATAAAAAAAATAAAGTGTTACTCCTCTTAATGAGCTGTTTAACCATTTCTGTTCTGAGACCTCAACAACCTGTTACTTTCGCAGTGCAGTGTGCCGGCTATGCCGAGGCACGTTTTCCCTTATACTATGGGCATTGGCTCCCCTGTATTAACGAGCCATGTGCAACCTGATGTCCAGAGGCGTCTCTGCTTGCATTGCTTGCAGGAAGGTGACAGTAATGTTAATCTTGTGCTCCTTTTGCACTTTACATAAATTGGGATTTCCGACAAAACCTGGAACTATCCCTCCAGTTAATATTGAGAATAACCAGGAAAGCGAAATTTAAATATTCAGCATGATTTTCACTTGAGCTGGGTGAATTTCGTTCATTGCATTTAGAAATTGCATTTTGCTGAAATACACAGCTTATTCCATCTCAAACAGCTTATGAATGTCAGCTTGAACTTGCTGAAAATTTTAATTTGGAAAAAAAAAAAAAGGAAAAAAAGGAAAAGGTAAGAACTTAATTTATGTAAGGAAGTGGGAGATACCTGTCAGTCACCTCCTAATCCAGGGCACGTTGTGCACATTCACAAAGCACGGAGCCCTGGAGAGCTTATCAAGGGAGGAGACCACGCTGTCGTCTTCAGGGAGAGCTAGCCTCAAGAATTGAAACAAGGAACACCAAAGCTCTCTGCACAAACTGGAGTGCTTTTCTGGGTATAATGTCACAACTGGCGAGAGTCTGCACATGGATTATAAGATACTTGAGTTGTAATAAACCAATACAGTATTTCTTATAGTCTTATTTGAGAAATTAATTAGATTGGTCTAGGAAAATACTCAGTTAAGTGAGCTGAATAAAGGCAATGATGTGGAGAGGAGAATGGTGCTTGCATTTAAGAGACAGGACAGTGAGGTTTTCACAGGTAGGAACCTCTGAACCGCCCTCACTCAGGGTTTTTTAACACATGGGGATGTCAGCAATTGCTTAAAGATAACAAATTGGAGGCAGGCAGAGTTCACCATGTGACTCTCAGACAGGACAAGTGAACAGACCTGGGAAATAGTAGCAAGTTCAGTTTCAGAGAAAATCTCACTCTTAGGTAGTAGTGGTCTGGGTAAATAAGAAGCATGGATTGTGTTTTCCAGACATGTTTCTATGCTGTTCTAGACATATATGAATATGCTTTAATGCGGAGCAGAACTCTCCACCTGAACATGAACCCAAATGCTTGTGATACTGGGGAGGTGTATCAGAGCCTTGAATTTTATTCTCGGTTTTCGCATGTTGATGTAATGTGCTTTTTCCTTTGTCCTCCCTGCAAAGGTGTCCAGGCCTTCACCTTAAAATAGTTCTGTCCAGCAGGACAGAACTATTGGCAGGTGGAAGAAAAATTGGACACAGTCTGAATTGCCACCAAACTTTTTTTTTTTTCATCAGCTATGTCCTTTGTATAGGTCTCAGCAGAGATGGGGATTGATTGCTGGCATGTCTCTTAGATTGACATTTTTCATCTCATTCAGAATACAATTTCTTAGTGAATAAAATATGTATTGAAAAGCACTGGGCAGAGAAAAAGAAAAATACTCTTATTAATGAGAGATTTTATATGCTTCAATTTAGTTGCCGCATCAACCGTATCCTGGAGTCCCCCAGAGGAAACGCTCTCCTCGTTGGCGTGGGTGGAAGCGGCAAGCAGAGCCTGACCAGACTGGCAGCCTTCATCAGCTCTCTGGAGGTTTTCCAGATCACTTTGAGGAAAGGGTATGGGATCCCTGACCTGAAGGTAGGTGATTTTTAAGGCAGAGATGGAGGGAAGGAAATAAAAAGCCAAACTTGCCCTGAAAACTGTCTTGTTGCATACTGAACGACACCGTTGTGAAGATACTGAAAAGCCCCAGACATGGTATGGGACTGCAGAGAGGAGCAATGCTTCTCGAAATACCTTGCTGAAGCGTGTCTGCACAGGAGTGTGGACAGACCTGATGTCCTCTGCCAGTCCCCTGTGCTGGCCCGGCCTGAGAGTGCTCCAGCCCAAGGCTTAGTGTCAGTGCTGGGCTCTGCTGATGAACCCAGAGGTGTGGACATCCACTTCATGCTTGTTCAAGGAACCATAAAGGACCAGAAAATTTCTATTTGATTATTATTTCTAATTAAACCAAGATGTAGTAATTAACTCATCTGTGAGCTGTCTGTTGTGGAGTGATTTGGAGATGGAAAAGGAGCAGGAGAGAGGAGGAGGGAGTTCCCAAATCCTATCCAGTTCTTCTGCTGGTATTTTGTCCACTGAGTGGACAGTGGATGGTTCACTATAGAGAATATGTGCCTGTGCTTATATTTATGCACAGGCTAGTGAGCTTAGAAGTTAGAAATCAACGTTTAAAACACTGAAATGTTTTTAAAGTATTTTAGCTGCTGGCGAAATGAGTCTCATTAGAAATGTTGTAAAAATCCCAGTCACAGTAACTTCACTCCATTCTGCCTGGGAGGTGTGATGGCTGAGGAACCCTGCGTTCCTTCCCCATCAGTGGCATGACCTGAGGACCAGTGGTTGTGTACAGGTCGTTTTCATCATGTTACACAAGCCTGTCCCACCATCTGCTGGGTATTTTCAGCTCTTCTCTATGTTTTTCAGCCCCACTCATGGGATTTTCTAGCTCGTACCTGCCTATTTATTGAGGAAGCCATCTTCTCAATACCAGCATTAATAAACTTGTTTTCAAAGCACTTCTTTGATTCTCTGCCTGTAGAGGTGGAAGATAATTTGATGTTCCCTTCACTCTGTACTAATTTTCAAAGAATTTATGAAATATAGAGCAATTTTTTTTTCTCCAATATGGAAGAGCAAGATGGTGACAGATTACCCTGTCTGCCGTTGGCCCCTCCTGCTGTTATAATTGATCTAATCCAAATTTCCAGTGATGAAAGTAACAAATGATTCTTTTGGAAGAAGCTTGCTTGTTTGCTAAATTTATAAGAGAGTTTCTGAAACAGCCATGTGTTCCTTTGGGGTCCTCTGCATGTCTTGTAACCTGCTTGGAGGCACAGGAAAGAAAGGATGGAATTTGAGCTGAATGGTGGTGTTTTCTCTATCTCATGAACAACCTGGATTTCAAAAAGATAGTGTCCTTCATTAGGAGGACACTGTCCCCTTTGAAATGAAACAGCTTTTCCACATGAGCAGCTCTCTGTCAGCATCACTGCACCAAGTAGGAGACTGAAGGGTGAGTCCCTGCGTGCACTCTGGAAGAGAAGGAAGAAATACGCAATTGAAAAAAATCAATGTTTGCAGAAAGCGTTCTTCTCCCTTCCGCACAAACAAAAAAAATGTCTTGCAGGACCTCAGAAAAAAGAAATTAATTTATTCATGCGTACTTGTGAAACCAGAGACATCTACAGCATGGGGATACCAAGGACCAACATTTCCAGTCACTACTGTCTCGCCCAGTCCCTGTCTATGTGACTTCCTGTACCCACAGCCCAGGGTGGAGTGAGCCTTTATGAACTCCCCCAGCCTCCACAACCAGGGATTGCATTGATGTCTTCAGCCACATCCATTGACTTCTAAGTGTTTCAGCCACAGGCATTTCCCTTTGTCTGGTGGTGCTGGGCAGGGCTTTCTTCTAATTTTTGTGTTATAGAGATCTGGGCATTATGTCAAGCCTTACTTAGTAATGTCCTACAATGGTGATAGCAATAGTGTCTCCCCATAACCTGGAAAGCTCAACCATGGAGATGGAGTGCAGTCAAAGTGCAGTTTCATGCTAATTGATTGCAATTGCTTAGTTCTCAGTTAACGGGAAGATTCTGAAATATCCTGCTTGTAGGTGTGGTACCTAGCCCATGCTTTGCAGAATGTAGGTGCAACCCCTAAATCCACTTGCTTTTCAACCTCCAGGCAGACCTGGCAAACCAGTACCTGAAAGCAGGTGTGAAGAACATAGGCACCGTGTTCCTGATGACCGATGTGCAAGTGGCTGATGAGCAGTTCTTGGTGCTGGTGAATGACTTCTTAGCATCAGGTATGTCTCTCATTGCTTTGATTTCTCCTCTCACCCTTTTGAGTGTAGTTTTGCTCATGGTAGCATCTGTAGTTCTAGAGTATGCAGAAGGGCAATATGTGAAGTAAGCTAGAAGATGTGTGGATTAAGCTCTAGAGTAAAAGCAGTGCTAAGGTATCCTTGGTGAGGAACCACTCCATCATCTGGTACATATATTTCTTTCTCTAATGTCTTGTAGCCAGTTTTCCATACTTCATGGTATGCTGCATGTGGTTGTTAAGTGACATGTCTGTTGTGATATTGCAGCTGAGGACAGAGCCAAAGGAATGTATCAACAGATCTATTTTTTTTTTATCTACGAGTTTGATCTATGGATCCTGTGCATCTACACTCTAGTTGCCTAATAAAATAAGGTTATTCCTGGCTAGAAAATTTGACTGGAGTATCTGCGAGCTGATGGATGATGCAAAGACACCAGATGACCATGTCTGTGTGCGTCAACTAGCTGCTTTCCAGTCCTCTTCATTTTTCCTGATGCATTGAAGTTTTTGAGCTGTTGCTTGCTGAAACAATTGCAGTTGACATGCCAATGCTTTCTTTCCCTGCAGAACACGGCACAAGGATGTGCAAATGAGCACTCCCTGTGACGGGTGCACTGCAGTTACAGCCCACATGGGAGTGTGCAGCTGTGTCACTGTGACTGCACTACGTAATCCAGAGTGGGTGTATTTCCCAGATTCCCTGGTAAATCACTGCTACTAGCTGCGTGCCACTTCTTGCCTTATTTGTGAGTTGGGAGTGGGAAGATACCAGCTGGTTCAGGTGACCTCCATGGATGGTGAGGGGTGGAGAGTTGCCAGCACAGGGGAGTGATAGTTTGTGAGTAAATCCAGAGTTGACACACGGGGCTATAAATTGGCCAGATGGTTTCAGCAGCAAACAAGCCCTGCCTGTGATGAATTTGTAACCAGGAGTAAGGACAGGGATTGTTGTGGAAGGTGGTGAGTAGCTCCCCCCACCTCTTACGCGTGGTGTGAACATGAACATCTCATGACCCAAGGTGAAGCTCTGCAGTGTCCTGCAGCAAGGGGCAGGCTAAGCAGCCTGGCTTGAGGATGCTCAGGTCATCTTACGGTGGCTTTGAAAGGTGTTGTGTTTTCCTGTGGTTGCTAGGTGGGAAGCGGGGACAGATCAGAGGTCCTCGCTCGGGGTTGAGGGAGGCAGCATAGAGCCACAGCCAGACCGAGGAAGGGACCGTGACTTCCCATGGCATGAGCCAGCAGCAGCCAGCAGGTGCTGACTGTTGGGTCTGGCTGCTCTCTGCTACCTGCGTCCTTGTTTTTCTTAATTGTTTCACTTCTTATCACCTAAGAAACTAGAACAAAACATGTATTTTAGTCTTTCTTATAAATGAGCAGATTTCTGATTAGTATGTTTTCCTAAGTGATTAGTGTTCATACTGACAGCATCTTGCTCGATAATGATGATTTCAATCAAATCAGAAGCCAGAAAGGAAGTGAATAGGTGATAAATTAAGGAACCACTAAAATAATATTTGTTTGGGTACATTTTTGACAATCAGTTCATAACTATTAACTTCTAAAAGTTTTTAAAAGATTTTTAACTTTTAAAACATTTTGGTGATCTGGGAGTTATTTGACCACTGCTGGAAACGGCATTGAACAGCTGCAGAAATTGTTCATTTAACTAATTCCTTTGCAAAACTAAAATAATTTCATTATCGTGTATAGCATATTAGGTATTTGATTTTTTTTCGGTAATCTAATTAGCACTGTAGATCTGAAAAACAATGGACTTTCTGTACTTTGACTCTATTCTCTGTTTGTTTACCTTGTGCTTTTATAAGAAAGTTTGCTTTCACAGGTGTGTATTTTTTAGCAGAATGATCTTCTGTGCCACTTTGCTGCTGCTGGGGCCTGTGGGCACCTGGCACAATGTTTTTTCTTGAGGAAGGGTCTTCCCCGAGCCTCTGAAGAGGGAGGTAGAAGCTTCACTTTGCTCTAAGACTGCAACAAAATCCAGACCAGTAAACCAAAACTCAAATCCAAACCCAGTAAACCAAAATTTCAGATGATTTCACCTCTTCTCTTAGGTGAAATCCCTGATCTCTTCTCTGACGATGAAGTTGAAAACATCACCAACAGCATGAGGAATGAAGTTAAAGGCCGGGGGCTGGTGGACTCTAGGGAGACTTGCTGGAAGTTTTTTATAGAGCGTGTTCGACGACAGCTGAAGGTGAGACAGAGGCTGGGGGAGCTTGGGTCTTCACCATCAACCTAGGTGCAGGGGCACAGGGTGAAGATGCGTTGGGCTGCCTTGTAGGGTCAGACTGCAGCCCGAAAGGCTTTTCTGCCTGTTCATGATATGAACTGTGATTCTCTCAGCAAGTAGTACTAAAGCAAAGGAAATGCTGCCTGTTGTCAACATTTCTTGGGCTTTAGAAAGCACTATGGGAGTTGAAAATTTTCTCTTTCAAGAGCTGAGCAGGACCAGCCTTTCCATTTTCAGAGACACGCACAGGGCTTTAACTGGGGTGCATCAGGACTTGGTCTTGCTGCTTGGAAAAGTTGCACAGGGGATCAGTCTTCATGTTGTTCATAATACATAGCCAGAAGAATTAAAAAAATGTTACCTTAAAAACAGAGTGCTGGGAACTGAGTGGGACACAACATGCACATAGGATTTCTACCTCTGAAGCCCATATTCCAGCATAGAAAGGCCTTACAAATATGAAACAGTTTCAGGACTTCCCAGGTATGCCCAGCACGTGGAGAAAGTACGGTGCAAAGAGTTAGACTCTTCCAGAAGGTATTTACCCATCTGCAGGACTGCACAGTGCTGCAGTCCCAGAGCAGGGAGTTAGGGTGAGCAATGAGTGAAGACTTGATCTTTGCTTAATGAAAGCATATCCTCCTTCTTACTCACTGCGTGGTTTGTGTTGGTGGGACACATTCACTGAGTGAACAGGGTGGCCTGTTCCATTTTAGATGTAGGTAGATACATGTTTAGGTTGGGAAACAGCTGGACAGTTGATTTTCGAAGGAAAATTTGGGGACCATGCCACAGTATAGATATCCAAGGAGGGGGAATCCAGTCCGCCTCTCTCTCCCAGTGTAGAGGCGAATTTCTGATGAGCTCCGAGGCTGTTTTCTAGCTTTTCTTTCACCTTTGTTCTCTTCTGTCTGGTGTCCCTCCCTAGATATATTCCTGTTAGCTATTGTGGGAAGGGCACACCCCCACTGGAAGGGCAGTGTGAATGTGATTTCCTTGAGGCTGATCCCTTTTCCCTGTCTGCCCTTCTTCTTAACAGCGTTCTAGAGCAGATGGATGGGGTCAGCCTGGAAGTGCTGGTTATTCTCCCCATTGTTTTGTGACAGCATCATGCTCTGTACAGAAAGCTGATTGATCTGTTGGTGGTCCAGGGCATGCTGGACCTCTGGGAGCAGCACAGGAGTGGGGCTTGACCTAATGGAGCATGAGCACCAACACACCTTCTGCCTCAGCGTCTTCAGAGAGAGTAGTATAGGTGCAGAAGGCGGCTTTTGTACATGGATAGCTTCCTGAAGGTTGCCTGGCCCTGAGAGAGCTACATAGAGGTGCCTGAGGCTCATGCTTGAAGGTGTAGGAAGGATTTCTACGTGCCTATCCTCTGCGTGTGAGCATGCAGTGGCCACGTCAGAGGAGAAGAAGCTCTGAGTTCAGCTGCTGCTTCTGAAATGCAAAAGAAAGTGGTTTTGTTACATGCTGGCTTTCGCAGCTTCTGAAAAACAGATCTTAGCTCATGGCGGAGGTGGTGACACCTTATAGAGACGTCTGAGCCGGCAGCAGCCTGTCCTGCGGCACCTGCACGGCTGTGCAGGTACCAGCCAGGGCTGAGTGGGAGAGGGATTATGCATTGAGTGGGATATGCTGCTTCCCAAACTGGCCCTTGCTCAGGTATTGCTACTTCATTGCATGGTGGCAACTTGTCTGTGTCCTTCGTTGTGCCTGATTAGCAGAGCTTGTAAATCCATCCTCAGCGGGCTTGCAGGAAAAGGGCTGTGATGAACCGTGGTGGCAGGTTTTGGTCCTTGGGTCTTGTTTTGCAGTTAAAGCTGGTGGTGGGGCAGTGAAGAGGAAAGGTGCTTTGCCTTGTCTTGGCTTTACACCCTGGGCAAGGGGTTTCCTTCTGGAAAAGGGAGAGCTTGTGCCTTCCTGACTGGAGCTGAGCAGGCTGGCTGTGGGGGGAAGAAGGCTCCCAGCCTGCAGGGAAAGGCAGGTGGACGAGGGGAGGGCGCAGAAGACTGGAGGAAGAAGAAATAGCACAGGGCTGGGAGGATGCTAAGCAGGGGAGTAACTGTGAAGTAACCGGGCTGTACTGTGAAGAGTAATTTCCCAGAGGCCCACGAACGCTGCACAATTTGCTGCAACTCGGACACTTTTAGCAGCTGTTGGACTGAAATAAAGCCTGAAAAGCAAAGGAACTGCTGCGCAAAACTGCAATGAGCAGTGAAAACGCCTTCACAACTGCTTTTATTTCCATTTCGCTTTGTTTTGAGATTTCTCTACTTCAAAAAATTTCTCATCCTGATAAAAGCAGATTTTGAGTTTGAGCCACCTCAATCCTTTTCAATGCTGGCTTTGAGGGAAACAATCCAGGCAGGCCTGTGGTCCTGCCAGGAGATTTTAGATCCATTCACTTTAATTCCTGGTTGCGCCGCTTGAATCTGGATGCCAGTTCCCTGCTGGGTGAACCTTTGTGTCGCTGCTAAAGCAGGGAAGAGTGGTTATATTAAACAGCCATGAAAGCGTGCCAGGCCTCTGCTTTTGACCATAGCAATGCTTAACACCACCGCTTGTCTTTATTGCAGAGAAAAAATGTGTTTACTGCTAGATTATGCCTTTTCCAGGCCAGGCTTGCTGGCCTGAAGTGCAAGGGCTCAGGGATTGGTGTTGCTGTACCCTTAGCTGGTGGCGTGAGATCTTTCTTTGGAAATGGCTGGAAGAGCCCCGGCTGGGCTGCGTGGCTGGAGCCCAGCGCCTGTTCCTGGCCACGTCTTCTCACTGTCTCCTTCCTCGGGCTCTGCAGGTTGCACTGTGTTTTTCACCCGTCGGTAGCAAGCTGCGCATCCGCAGCAGGAAGTTCCCCGCCATCGTCAGCTGCACGGCCATAGACTGGTTCCAGGAGTGGCCGCGGGATGCCCTCGAGTCCGTCAGCCTCCGCTTTCTGCGAGAAACAGAGACTGTGGAGGTGAGCACCTCACCCGCCGGCATCCGGGGGTGCCCGCGCCGTGCTTGGGTTCGAGTTGCCCTGCGGGGTGCAGGCGCTGGCCGGCCCTGGCCACGCGGTGCTGTGGGCAGCCAGGCGTGACCTCGTCCCTCCGTTCAGTGCAAGCTGTGCCTCGCGCAGCGAGGAGGGTGTTGCAGAGGACTCTGCTCACCTTTACTGCTCTCCAGTACTTATCCAGGACGTCTGGGTGACTGTTCAGAGAGGCATTCCTGGTAGCACTGTAATGCGTTAGACTTAATCAAACCATGTTCAGCACAGAGAAGACATGGACCTGTTGGAGAGGGTCCACAAAAAGGACCTGAGGGCTGGAACAGCTCTGCTGGGAGGACAGGTTGAGAGAGCTGGGAGGGTTCAGCCTGGAGCAGAGAAGGCTCCGGGGAGACGCTAGTGCAGCTGCCAGGGCTGAGAGGGGCTTAGAAGAAAGATGGGGACAAATATTTTAGCAGGGCCTGTAGCGATATGACAAGGAGTGATGGTTTTAAACTAAAAG
Source organism: Phaethon aethereus (assembly GCF_964289735.1). Classification (NCBI taxonomy): domain Eukaryota; kingdom Metazoa; phylum Chordata; class Aves; order Phaethontiformes; family Phaethontidae; genus Phaethon; species Phaethon aethereus. The sequence continues at coordinate 1,845,350 of NC_138594.1, forward strand.
AGGGCAGATTTCAACTAGATGTAAGGAAGAAATTTTTGACAATGAGGGTGGTGAAGCCCTGTCCCAGGTTGCCCAGAGAGGTGGTAGATGCCCCATCCCTGGTAAGATTCAAGGTCAGGTTGGACGGGGCTCTGAGCAACCTGCTCGAGTTGAAGATGTCCCTGCTCACTGCAGAGGGGTTGGACTAGATGGCCTTGAAAGGTCCTTTCCAACCCGAACTATTCTATGATTCCATCCTTGAAATGTGGTCCAGATTTTTCAGAGAGGGGCATGGTCCTTAGCAGAAGTATGGCCATGGACACCATGCTCGTGGGTGTTTGTACACTCACGCCAGTGAAATGACTGCTTTGCTAGCAAGAGAAACAGCTTTACAAATCGGTGCAGAAAATAACCTAATACTTAGGGTTATTGCAGGGAACATAGGCTTTTCACTCCACATGTGTGTCTGAGCGTCTGTAATTCTCAAGGGCAAAAACGGGTCAAGTTCTTATTGATGACAACCTGCTACTAGACTAAAAGAGATTCAGTTCTGTTTATTTAGGTTTTCTGGGCAGGATTTTGGAAGAATGAGGTCTACAATGTTTCTTTTTATGAGCGTGCTCTTTCCCCGTTTGTACAGAAGAAAAGCCCAAATTTATACTTAAAAGGCTGCTATTTTATAGAGCTGAATGCTAGAAAAATTGCTTGGAATAAGATAAAGTATGAGATAAAAAGATATAAAAAGAAGTATAAAGTACACGAGCAGACAAAGTTATTTTAGAGATAACAAATGAAATGGGATCAACTTAGATGTTACATCCTGGATTTTGCTGCAGCAGTATAAAAAGTTAATAAATTCCTTTATATACGGCACAGGTCTGCACTGTATACAGTTGTTCTTGTTTAAAATATTTTCTCCTTGTCTTCTCATCTTACCTTTAGGATTCAGTGAAAGATTCAATAAGCAAATTCATGGCCTATGTCCACACAAGTGTCAACGAGATATCCCGATTGTATCTGAGCAATGAGCGACGGTATAACTACACCACTCCAAAGTCGTTCCTTGAACAAATCAAACTCTATCAGAATTTGCTACTGAAAAAGGGCAAGGATTTAAAAGCAAAAATGGAGCGGCTGGAGAATGGCCTGGAGAAGCTCAACAGCACGTCTGCTCAGGTAAGCAAACCCTTTGGTGCTAAAAGCTGATGGTTTTCCTTGTTTCTCTGTTAGAGACATCTCTGCATCCTGGTTTGAAGGAGAACTTTACAGGTTGAAACTGTGCAGGGTGTAAAATTTGTGTTAGATCCTGGCTCTGGTCTGGCTTGAACTGGTTCCTAGAGGAGCAGAGCTATGTTCTGTACTGGAGAGGAGAAGGGAGGAGGTGTGTGTCCCGTCTCTGCTGTTTGAGTGGTGCTAATCCCAAATGAAAGATCACAGTAAGTGAGATGAGATAGGGAGCCAGCTGGATGTGTACGTCTTTTAATGATTATATTTCAGCTGTGGTGACAATACAGCTTATAAAATACAGGAAGATCAGTGATTTTTGGAGTTGGCATCCAGGAAATCTACAAAGACTTCAGCAAGAATCCTCTCTTTCAAACTAAATAGAGCATCCTTTTAAATAAGACTGATGTTAATTTTTCCTTGCATTATGCAATCCTTCTTTAAGGAAGACTAATGCATGTCTGAAATGTACATTACCCATCCCAAAATTACCCTGCTAAAGAGCAGCACTGGCACTCTTCTGTGGTAAAGACTAGATGTTGTTCTGAGTATTTCACAAACATCTCTGCAGTGACTCAAACTGCATTTCAGAGATTTGCTGTCTACATCTGTTGCCAAACTCCCGTTTTTCTCTCCATTTCATTTTTTATTAACTCTTACAAATGTTCACTTACAAGCTTCTACTGTGGCAAATGGGCCTCTCCTGAAGCGGCTCCAAAGAAATGCAGGGGGTTGATGTGAATGAAGGACTAGCAGGTTCAACCCCTTCCATATATATGCTCTGGATAATGCTGGTGGCATAAATCACGTCTGTCACGCTCAATAGGATCCATGCCTTACTAGAGGGTGATGTATGGGCTTTATTAGTGCCTCTCAACTCAGATAATCTACATTTCACTTCAAACAGTTGCTTTCTTCGTGGTGCAGGACAGGTCTTTGAGGACACAGGAGAGGAGTGGGAATGTTTCATGCCCCCTTTGCAGGTTTTAGCATCTCCTTTGAAAGGATGCAACTGAGGCTGAACAGCTGGAAGCAGAGAGCACCCATCATGACCAGTGAAGCCAACCAGAGCCATAAGTACTTGCCCTCACTGCAAAGCAGATCTTACATCTACCTTACCTACGGAGGCAAATAATTTTGCTGATCTGTGGGTTGCTGCTGTTTTTGATGATGCCCCAGTGGTGGACAAGATGAGTTACGTCTACTTTTTGTTGGGAGCAACTAATATAAAACTAACCTTTAGAGAGAAAACAAGTCCCTGTAGTGTCAGTCAAACATGGGGACTCTTCTGTATTCTTCAGGCATATCTTCATGTGTTGGCAAAGGTTCTCTGATGAGCCACGACCCAGGTGCTGAGCAGTGGTGAGGGACTGGGGAGGAGATGAGAAGGCACAACATCTGTGGGTCTTGCAGGGTATGCTATTGCAAGAATGCAGAGTTCATATCTGGTTGGAGTAAGGCTGGGGTGAGAAGTGCCTGTCTGTGGAGTTGATTAAGACACAGAGCAGTGAGGACAAATATGTCAAATTTGAGTCTAAAATTAACACTGGGGGCCTTAAATTAAACATCTAATTTATCAGATGTGTGCAGTAGTCAAAACTGCTGTTGATTTGAAACAAGTCTGGATATTTAGAAGTATTGGAAATCATACCAGAACATTCAGTCTTGAATATGGATTTAAATGTCTGACATTTACATTCACCCATAGAAATGGTTGGTCTTGGTGCTGAGGATGTGACAAGACTTCTGTCCCACTTGGGTGTGTCATCTCCAGGTTGTGTTCATGGCACTTGGAAGTGGTATGCTGTGGGTTTTTTTATTTTCAAAGCAAAGGAGGAGGATTTTGATATCTGGGTATGACGACCTCGATGTGCCTTAGGCCTGAGGACTAGTACTCCCATCATCAGCATTCTCTAGGACCCTAACTTCTTGAATGCTGTGACAAATTAATTTTAAGTTTTATGTATTTCTATAGACTGTTCAGCATGGCCTCAGCGGGGGCGGGGGGAGTGGGGAGCTGTTGTGCAAGTAGTTGCAGGGTACTCTTTGACTTAGCCATTCCAGTTTCAAAATAACCTCTTCCCATCCTTTTTGTTTTCTCCCCCCTGCCCCGCTCTCTTTTTTTTCTTTTGAGATTTGGACATCTTGATATCGTTAATCAATTTTTCTCCTAAAGAAATGTTTCCATTAGCTTACATGCCTAACCATCTTTCCCTGAAGACGGTGGCTGTCCTCAGTACTCAGAAAAGCAGAAGCCAGCTTCCACTTATTAGGACATAATAGAGTTTGGAAGATGTATGGGATGAGTCATTTGTTTTTCAGAGTGATGTTCGCTATGAAGAGGTCAGTGCTCTGTTCAGAGCTCGTTGCTGAGTAATTTTTAGGATGACACTGGTTAATATTGCATCACTGGATTCCAGATTCAAGTCTTGCTTGCTCTATCAATTAATCGCTGACCTTTATGATATATTTTGTGTTCTCAAAACAAGGCAGGGACAATCAGATAAAATGAGTCTTCTGGGAGCTTGCCCTACAGGTTTTCTACTCTTTAATAATTCTTATTCTTTCCTCTGCTGGTAGGAAAGCACTTCTTCCTTCCCTGTTGGAGTCACAGTACATTACCCTTGAATCTCTCGTTTGCTTTGCTCTTCCCCTTTCTACCTCACATTACTAATCCCTTATCAGATTGTCCTGGACTCAGTAAGCTGCTCACAGGTTTTTCACATTTCTTAGCACTGTTTGGGACCAAGTACTGACCTTTTCATGGCCAGTACTGGTATTCCATATGCTAAGGCACATGCTGGATCTGTCTGCTCACACTTCAATCTGGTTAACAGTGTTCTGTCTTCTCTTTGGCATGGTGGTCTACTGTGATTTCTTTGTACTCTTATTCTCTTGTAGTTCTTCCTTTCTACTGCTTACCAGCCACGTGTTACCCAAAAGGCATCTTTTGCTTTCACCAGTGTTGGCAGATGCTGGAGAAGTCAGTGGCGTTTGTCTCACCTCCCTTGGAGGTTGTAATGACTCTTCCGTGATGTGTTTGGATCGTAATTATAAAGCCATGTGTCTGTGGCTGCTCCACAGCACAGCAGGGTCCAATGTGCTGGCAAGAAGCAAGCAGGACAGGTCACTGCAGCACCCTAAACTCCCCGCAGCTGGACAGGGGAGAGAAAGTACAACGAGAAGCTACAGGCCCTGTTAAAAGGTCTGCCCCATCTTTCTTCTAAGCCCCTCTCAGCCGTGGCAGCTGCAGGAAGGTCTCCCCGGAGCCTTCTCTGCTCCAGGCTGAGCCCCCCCAGCTCTCCCAGCCGGTCCTCCCAGCAGAGCTGTTCCAGCCCTCGGAGCATTGCTGGGGCCTCCTCTGGCCCCGCTCCAGCAGATCCATGTCTCTCCTGTGCTGAGGGCTCCAGAGCTGGATGCAGCACTGCAGTGGGGTCTCCCCAGAGCGGGGCAGAGGGGCAGAATCCCCTCCCTCGCCCTGCTGGCCACGCTGATTTGGGGGCAGCCCAGGACACGGTTGGCCTTCTGGGCTGGCACATTGCTGTCTCATGTCCAGCTTTTCACCCACCAGTACCCCCAATTCCTTCTCCCTGGGGCTGCTCTCCATCCCTTCATCCCCCAGCCTGTGCTGATACCGGGGATTGCCCCGACCCAGGGGCAGGACCCTGCACTTGGCCTTGTTGAACCTCATAAGGTTCACACGGGCCCATTCCTCGAGCTTGTGCAGGTCCCTCTAGATGGCATCCTGTCCCTCAGGCGTGTCAGCCCCATCACTCAGCTTGGTGTCATCTGGGAACTTGCTGCAGGTGTCTATCCCACTGTCTATGTCATTGATGAAAATACTAAAGAGTACTGGTCCCAACACGGACCCTTGAGGGACAAGGCTTGGCACCGATCTCCATCTGGACACTGAGCTGTTGACCACCACCCTTTAAATGTGACCATCCAACCAATTACTCGTCCACCCAACAGTCCACCCACCAAATCCATCTCTCTCCAATTTAGAGAGAAGGATGTTGTGGGGGACAGTGTCAAAGGCCTTACAGAAGTCCAGATAGGTGACATCGGTAGCTCTTCCCTTGTCCACTGATGTGGTCACTCCGTCACAGAAGGCCACTCGGTTGGTCAGGCAGGACTTGCCCTTGGTGAAGCCATGCTGGCTGTCTCCAATCACCTCCTTGTCCTCCATGTGCCTTAGCACAGCTTCTAGGAGGATCTGTTCCATGGTCTTCCTAGGCACAGAGGTGAGGCTGACGAGTCGGTAGTTCCCAGGGTCCTCTTTGCTTCCCTTTTTAAAGATGGGTGTAGTGTTTCCCTTTTTCCAGTCTGCAGGGACTTCACCTGACTGCCAGGACTTTTCAAGTATGATGGAGAGTGGCTTGGCAACTACATCAGCCAACTCCCTCAGGACTCTGCGATGCTTCTCATCAGGTCCCATAGACTTGTGCACGTTCAGGTTCCTCAGGTGGTCACGAATCTGATCTTCTCTTACAGTGGGAGAAACTTTGCTCCTCTAGTCCCCGTCTTGCAGGCATCAAGGGCGGGGGGTTGCTTTCTTTGACTTTCCTTTTCTGGCTGACACACCCGTAGAAGCCCTGCTTATTATTATTTGCATCCCTTGCCAAGTTCATCTCCATCTGTGCCTTGGCTCTCCTGACGCCATCCCTACATAACCGGGCAGTGTCCCTGTACTCATCCCATGATCCCTGTCCCTGCTTCCCCTGCCTGTGCATTCCCTTCTTGCCCTTTAGTTTGCCCAGCAGGTCTCCACTCAGCCATGCTGGTCTCTTGCCTTCCTTTCCTGATTTCTTACACCTTGGGATCAAGAGCTCTTGTGCTCTGTGGAAAGTATCCTTAAAGATCTGCCAGCTCCGTTCTACTCCCTTGTACCCAAGGGCAGTTTCCCAGGGGGTCCTACTGACTAACTGCCTGAAAAGCTGGAATTTTGCTTTCCTAAACTTCAGGGTCCTGACTTCACTCTTTGCCTGCCCCATATCCCTCAGGACTGCGAACTCCACCAGTGCATGATCACTGCAGCCCACGCTGCCTCCAAGCTTCATCTCACCAATTATCTCCCACGCACTGGTGACCAACAGGTCCAGTATGGCATCCCCTCTAGTAGAGCTGTCTGCTACCTGGCTTAGGAAGTTATCCTCCATGCACTCCAGGAGCTCCTGGATTACCTACTGCCTGCTGCGCTACTTTCCCAGCAGATGTCGGGGTGCTTGAAGTCCCCCAGCAAGATGAGAGCCTGTGAGCATGATGCCTCCTGTAGCTGGAGTGAGGAGGCTTCATCAATAGACTCCCTTTGATTGGGTGGCCTGTAGTAGACACCAACCACAAGGTTCCCTTTGTTGCCTCAGCCTCTGGTTCTTACCCATAAGCTTCTGATCTGCTCATGGCTATTCTTCAGAGACAGGTCTTCACACTCTATCCATTTCTTGATGTAGAAGGCAACACCTCCACCCTTCCTTCCTCATCTGTCCCTTCTGAACAGCCTGTAGCCATCGACAGCCACACTCCAGTTGTAGGATTTGTCCCATCAAGTTTCAGTAATGACGACCAGGTCATAGCTTTCTAGCATCACGGTGTCTTCCAGCTCCTCCTGTTCGTTGCCCGTGCTGTGTGCATTGGTGTAGAGGCACTTCAGCTGGGCTGAAATTTTTGCCAGGGGAGATCGTGAACATAGTCCCCCACTACCACAAATTATGCAGCTCAGTTTCCAGCATTTGGGGAAATCGCAGGGGTCAGCACACTCGGAGTGCCCAGGATGAGCCTCGCCCTGGGAGAACTACCTGCCTGGTCATGGTGTCTCCCTGCCAGGTAAGTATGGTAAGTCATCACCTCTTACTTGTTTCCATCGGTCTTCATCCTCACCATCTGAGGACCAGCTCCAGGGAACAGGTATTGTATGACATGATAATATTTTCCATGCTATTCTCCTTTTGTATCATGGTGTTTTTCACGTGATGTTTTTGCATCATGACGTTACCTGGGGTATTGTTGATAGCCCTGACCTCTGTGAAGCTGATCCAGGAATGACCAGGGAAGAGCAACCTGGAAATACACTCAAAGGATGGTGGATGGCCCTGCCCTGCTCTGATCTGAATGGTTTATAACACTGCTGGTTTTCATAGGGTGGACTTGGAGTGTGGGGCATGTCAGCTGGAGGAGGGAGACTGTGTGACTGTTGGAGAAGTTCTGGGTTGTGAGAGGGCAGAAGATGGGAGCTGTGCCGAGAAGGTTTTCTGCACACCTTGAGAAAATAGATGTTAGTGGTGGTCAGGCTTGGCCACCTCTGGGTTTTGGAACGTCTGGGTTTAATAGCTGGAAATATGACAAGCATCTGGGTTTTCCAAAGAAACAGAAAATAGCTCTGTGTGCAAGCTGCCATCCTTTTTGGATGAAAGGTCCTTTTTGGATGTGAGTGAGGGGAAGTTTGAGTAGCTTTTGTAACCATGACATTTGTAGACAGATGAGAACTTTTCATGCCGTTATTCCTAACGGTGCTCTGCCAGGGATGTCTCCATGGGTAATTGATGGGAGCACATTTAAGGTTTCTGCTGTGCCTGTGCCTTCTTGAAGGCGGTGGCGTGAGGCCTCCCTGCTCACTGGTGTCTCATCAGGCGTTTTTATGTCTGGGCATTAGGATGTGTGGGAAGGGAGGAGAAATGGATGTGACAGACTGGTTTTGCTGGGGATGTCAGTCTAGCATTAAGGGAAACTTGTTTGCTGTGCTGAGGGTGTGAAACTGGTGGAGTGAAGTTCATAAATCTGCATTCCCTGTGCCACCCCCAGGACACCTCTAAAGACAGTGAATTTGGTTATTTAGGTGTAGCTTCTGTTTCTCTCTTTCCACTGCACAAACACTATTAAATTGTCCCTGCTCAACTGTGAACTTTAGCCTCGCTGGGGAAGCACGATTGTTTCCTTAGATAGGTAAGGGGGGCTGGAGGTCAGTGTATGTCCCCTGTATGTGGTGAGGACTGTTAGCAGAGGGTCCAGCAGAGCTTCAGGGTACACATCACAGCTCCGACTTCGATCATTTCCACTGGGAATTTAACATGTAACCCAAGCCCAGCTGGGCAGGGGTCTTCACAGTAACATACACTTTTGGGCTTCTTTGAAGCAAAGCCCTAACTGAATTTCTTGCATTTTTTAAATCCTGACAACGTTATAGCAAATCATTTACCCTTCCATTATTAGACATGCTTGGCTGAAAGCAGGTTTTGTCAGAGCATTTTCTGCTCTCATGGGCTGCGCTGAAGGCTGAGTTTACCTCTGCTCATTTTGTAGAGCTGTTGAGTGCTAGTGGCTTTTTAATCCCTTGTTTGTTTTGTCGTGGTCGTGTAAACCCCTAAAGCTAGCATTCATATATGTATCCAGCACATGATTACTGATTTTTGGGCAGAAGGTCACAAGCCATATCTGCCATCAGCAAAGCCTCCCACTTTCATTTCCTGCAATCCCTGAAGACGTGGAGCTGAACAAGAAGCTGCTGCTGATTTTGCCGACTGAAGGGATTATGTGCTCCTATGAGCCCAGAGTCATTTGGATTTACAGTCATGTCTTTGTCCTGGTGCAAACAGCATTGTAGTGCCGGGCAGCAGGAAATGACAACGGATGAAGGGCACAAAGGGACTCCTAAGAAACCGGTCTCCACTTGAAGCTGATGCTGAACGTCAATAGCTTCAGTTTCTATGATTGCAAATTGTGCTCTCTCTTCTGGTATTGAAATGGAATTATCAACAAAAGCAAGTGTCTGACTGCCCTTCTAGTAAGTATTTTTACATAGGTAAAGACGTACCCCAGGAGCGCTAAGCAATCCTTTATAAGCTTGATGGCAGGGCAGTGAAAAACTCTGCTGTCTGCACAGAGCCTGTGTAAATTCATTGAAATGGGTGCTTTTTTTCTGTCTCCAAGTAAGAGCTGGTGCAAGCAGCCCTGCTGTGCAGGTGCTTCAGCCCGTTGCTGGAGAGGGCTCCTACCTTGCTGGGTGTGAGCAGCTGCTTGGTGGAGCAGTGTGTTGGGAGCTGCCACCACTGCCGTGCCTCTTGTCTACCAGCTGAACGGGAGATCCCTCCGCAAGCTCATTTGACATCGCTTTTTAAAGCTCCTTGAGGCTGGGACCTCTGACAAGGGCTGTACCTGTCAGCAGAGCCCAATCGTAATCTTTCTGGTGTGTAAAGTGCCCTTCCCATCACAAGTCCATAGGACCTGGTGGTTGCAAGGGAACTGATGGGGTGCTGTCCTGCCCTGTCTCTGCGGGTGGGTGAGAGGCAGGGCATGCCTGGGCAAGCAGGCGCTTCCTGGTGTGCAGCTCCTCCTCAAAACCTGCACGCGGCAAAATAGCGCATGCTCTGTTCTGTAGGTGTTGAGGTTGAGAAGAGAAAGTGTAGCTGAATTGTAGCATGTCATCTCCACTGCAAAACACACGCATGCCTCCTTTACAGGGGACGTGACATGACATCAGATCTCGTGCTTAAAGATGGGTGAAAGCTGGATGTGCTTGGCTTTATAATGAGAGCAGCTTGCTGCAAATTCCTGGCCCATGGTGAGACTCCTGGGTTGTACAAAAATAATCCCAGGAATACCTGAATTGGAAGCTTCCACCCGCTTCCCATTAGATCCTGCTCAAACCATCGCTCGCGCTGCCCTGGCACCTCTGTCCAGTTTCCAAGCAGATGCAGTGAGCCGGGGTGGGATGACCTCCTCCACCGCTCATCCTGCTGGTGTTGGTTTCTCCCGTGATGGGTTCTTCGCTGCTGGCAGGCTGCTCCAGCATGTGCACCATCTGCACAGGCTCTCTGACCCTGCCCCAAGCAACCGTGAGCAAAGGAGAGTGGCAGCATCCTGCTAACACCTGAAATACTGCTTTTCTAGGCTACCAGGGCATTGCTTGCTTTACACATGGGCTCTCCATCATTTTGCGTACTGTTCAGCCCCATGCGAGTGTGAGCCTGTGCTGCTGGGCAGGGTGGGGAGCAGGGTGGTGAGTGTCCATGCTCCTGCATGTGTTTCTTCCCTCTAGGTGGATGAGCTGAAGGCCAAGCTGGCAGCTCAAGAAGTGGAGCTGAAGCAGAAGAATGATGATGCTGACAAGCTGATCCAGGTGGTTGGGGTGGAGACGGAGAAAGTGAGCAGGGAAAAGGCAATCGCCGATGAAGAAGAACAGAAAGTGGCACTTATCACCCAGGAGGTCGAGCAGAAACAGAAGGACTGCGAGGAGGACCTGGCCAAAGCTGAGCCTGCCCTGGCAGCTGCCCAGGCCGCTCTGAACACTCTCAACAAGGTAGGGTGAAGATCCCCCCATCTCTCCTCTGCGTTGGGGGGGGCAGTGTCATCTGATGGCCCAAGTGTTTGCTCTAGCTTCTTCCCAGGTGGTGCATACTTGGTCCCTAGTGTAACTCGGAGCAGCCACAAGTCTGCACCAAGCTACCCTTTACTCATGGCCATGGAGAGATGGAGGAACTGGAGGTGGGTGCTTCGTCTGCACCTCTTCTCCACTGTTGCCTGGCTCCACTAGTCCTTGTCCTGTCCCAGAAGGAATGGGAGGTCATCTTACTGTCACCCTCCTTCAGGACTCAAGAAAGAGTGTCTCAGAGGGATCACCAGTTCTGTACCTCCGTCTTACTGTCCGGGCACTGTCTCTGGCTCAGACCTCTCTACTAGCATAGAGGAGGACATGCAGAATGGAGGGCTGGGGTCCAGGGCAGGGGCACAGGACAGATCTTGCTCCAGACTTTTCTGAGACTGTTACCCCTGAGCTGTGGGGAATGAAGCTGTAGGAGGGGAAACAGGAGAGGCTGCCGGTGCTCTCAGGATGACTGGTTGCCAGCTGTCCTGAGGTTCTTGCGGCGAGGAGCACTGTGCCCTTAGCTGGTCATGGCAGAGATGTGGGAGGTGTTGTGGGACAGGCAGGGTGAAGCCTGAGCACCCCTTTGTCTCAATGAGTGACAGTATTGATGCTGTTTGTATGGGGTATTGCTGTGCAAGTGCACAATCAGCACAGCAGGAGCTGAGAACACCCCAAAATAACAACAAGGCTGATTTTACACCCAGCTACTCTGTAAGCGTTTTCCCCCAGTGGTATAGCTGGTGCTGAGAACGTTGCACAGGCAGATCTTGTGTGAGCCCCGCAGACCAGTGTTTGCTGGCAGTTTGTGGCTGCAACTGGCAGTGAACATGGGCACCCTCCAAGTTCCCGCTTCACAGAATCATTAAGGTTGGAAAAGACCTTTAAGATCATCAAGAGTAACCATCAACCCAACACCACCGTACCCACTAAACCATGTCCCCAAGTGCCACGTCTACAGGTTTTTTGAACACCTCCAGGGATGGTGACTCCATCACCTCCCTGGGCAGCCTGTGCCAATGCTTGACCACTGTCCTGGTTTCAGCCAGGGTAGAGTTAATTTTCTTCACAGAAGCTAGTGTGAAGCTGTGTTTTGGATTTGGGATGAGAAAATGTTGATAACGTGCTGATGTTTTGAGTTGTTGCTAAGTAGTTGAGGACAGTCCAGCTTCTTGTGCTGGCCTGCTAACAAGAAGGCTGAGGGTGCACAGGGAGCTGGGAGGGGACACAGCCAGGACAGCTGACCCAGGCTGGCCAAAGAGATATTCCATAGCCTATGACATCATGCTCAGTATATAAATCTGGGATGAAGAAGAAGGAAGGGGTGGAGGGATGTTCGGAGTGATGGCATCTGTCTTCCCCAGAAACCATTACGCGTGATGGAGCCCTGCTTCTCTGGAGATGGCTGAACCCCTGCTTGCCCATGGAGAGTAGTGAATGAATTCCTTGCTTTGCTTCGCTTGTGTGTGCGGCTTTTGCTTTAGCTATTAAGCTGTCTTTATCTCAACCCATGAGTTTCCTCACTTTTACTCTTCCAATTCTCTCCTCCATCCCACCGTGGGGGAGTGAGCAAGTGGCTGCGTGGTGCTTAGTTGCCAGCTGGGCCTAAACCACGACAACCACTCTTTCAGTAAAGAAACTTTTCCTAATATCCAGTCTAAACCTCCCCTCGTGCAACTTGAGGCCATTTCCTTGACCCATCTCCTGCTTTAGAAAGGGATCTGCGATGGGAAGGCTCACGTCCCCCTCCGAGTCTGCATCACAGTGGGGCAGTGTCTTCCTGTAGCCCATGGCAAATGTCTTTTTTTCTTGGCTGAGGGGGAAGACAAGGTGGCAGAAGAAGGAGCAGAGATACAAAGGTGCAATAGGGAGAGCTGGTGATTTCTTGGGCTCTTGGCATCTTCCCTTCACGTGTTCCCTGCTATTGTAGGGACAAAACATTGTGGCCTGGGGGTTTGAACTGATCTTCTCCAGCCATATTGGGGTTGGATTTGATTTGTCCTCTATTTGTCTAAGATTTTACTCAGACCTTGTTAAGTGTGATGCTCAATGTGTGATCCACACGGCTTGGCTCCAGAGGTGCACTCGTGGGGTGGCTTTTGGTTTGACACAATAAGAAGCACTCAACACAGAAGTCTCCTTCCATGTTTGGGTTTATCCAGTGCCAGGGCTTCTGAGGTGGGGAGAGGACCTACTCCTCAGCAGTGTCTTTGGGCTGTGCAGGACACTGTTGTGGGCGGTGGGTAGTTAGGTACCGAGCATGGGGTGACCTTGCAGTAGATCCGTACATTACTGTGGACAAGGTGACTCCGAAGGAATATGCCACTTGGGAAATGTATAACCAGGAGACAGTCTCCTGCAGTCAGAGCAGTCTTTAAGTGATTGGTTTAGGGAAGGCTTTTGGCACCTTGGAAGGTTTTTCCTTCAAGGCTGCACCAGGAGTTCATATCTGGAGTCTGACACTTTGAGATGTGCCCCAGAGACATGTATCTGCAATTTATCTTGGTCTGCAGTTCACGCAGCATCCTGGAACAGCAAACTCCCGCTGTGCCCAGGGCAGAGCAGTGGCCACGTACCAGATACAGCTAGAAAATCAGAGTTATTCCCACGGTCACAGCAAGGCATGGCTCAACCATGCCTCAAACCGTGGCTCAATCCTAGGCCTGTTGGGGGAGATGAAAGCAACTTGAAGTCATCAGGAATGAGTTTTCTGTTTGATTAGCTTTCAGGAAACATGTGGCTTTGCTGCAAGGATGTGTTGCTTTGTGCCTTGTTCCTGGAAGGGAAAGGACTGTACAAAGGGAAAACATTTGCCTCTTCATTAGTTTTGGTTTTGTGCTGGAGCTGTAGAATATCTCATTAGGCGAAGATTAGGGAGGTGCTGGGATTTTCTCTAGGGACTTGTAAAGCGGCAATAGCAGAGCACTGGAAGGCATGGTCTCCCTTACCTTCTGACTGAAAACGCATCAGAGAGCTTGACCTGCTTGCTGACATGAATAATCAGCAATACTTATGTGTGTATATATAGTTTCTCCCCAATTATCTAAGTTGTCTTACTTGGACAGCACTGTTACATGGAACATTAATAGGAAAAACAGTGAGAAAAGCTGTTGAGTAGAATGCGGCAATAAATATATATAGTCAGCTACCAAGGAGCTCAGTAAGTATGTGGATACCCGGAGTCCGTGGATCCATGGACATTTCTGTGCTGGTGTCACCTGCTAGTTTGAAAGAAGAGCTGCCATGTCAGTTTGGACCTGTATCTTTTGCAGATAGGCTGTGTGGAGAGGGAAGCAGCAGGGCATGCCTTTGCACTGATCCCAGGCGAAGGATGCGTGAGGCTGGCCAGCAGACAGCCGGTTGCCCTTGGCAGGAGGAGTTTTGTGAAAAGCCCGACTTGCCTGCATGGGACAGCTGAGCCGTGTGTGTCCACCATGGCTGCGCGGGAGCCGGGCTGGCACCTGGGCTGCCCCGGGCTTTATGTGGAGGCCATCTGAGGTCCAGACAAGAAAATGGGCCAGGGAGGGCTTTTGCCATTTCCAGGATCAACAGGGCACTAACCCAAGGGATCAGCCATTCAGGGCAAGTCAGAGATCCCACATGAGGTTTGCAGCCGGCGAGGAGCAGGGCTGCGTCATGGAGGAGCGCGAGCAGAGAGGAGGAGCGTTAGGCAGCCGTGGGTGGACCTGTTGCTCCCAGAGGGATGGAGCCGTCGGGGCACAGCAAGGCAGGGGTGCCAGTTAGCCTCCCCGTGGGCATCCGCAGCAGCGGCAGCCCACCCGAATTCCCCAGGGCTGCGTGGCAGGTGACTCGTGCAGTGGGGCCGTGCTGCTGCCGGAGGCACTGCCGTGCTGCCGTGCGCTCACGCAGCCCCACGAGTTTCCAGCCGGATGGTTTCCCATCCCCTCCTCCCTCACTGCTCACTGCAAAGCAGTCTTGTGTTGGGTAAAGAAGGCCTTAGCCCCATCAAACCAAAATCTCTTGTCATTCATTGCCGTAATCAGAGCAGCCGCTGTTCACAAGACACTTCCCAAGCGATGGTAGTTATGAGAAAGAAGCGTGTTATGTTTTTTGGTACGCAAATTATTCCAGCAAAACTGAAAATCCTTAACCTGTTCAGTGAGTGATCGGGTGAAGGTGGCCACGCCATGCGTGTTACCTCCTCATCGGACACAACTTAAAACCAACTTGATTTCAGCGCTTTTATTTTTGGTGGAGGGATTAACTTTGCGTTACTTTAAATAATCCCCTTCGATGCCTTCAAAACCATCCGTAGCCATGCTGCTCTCTGGACGGGCAGCCCACCGCAGCCAGCCTTCGTCAGGATTTCTCTCTCTGACGGTTTAAACTTTCCTTTTCCTTTTTCCCGTTTGAGCTGGGAAGCCACCGCAGGCTGGGCTTGTGTCCCCTGCTTTAGCGTTAATGCCTTCTGCAGGGTTCGGTGGCAGTGTGAGCGCCCGAGGCAAACTGAGAGGCTATCTAAAGTGTTAAAAACACGTAAGTATATACCTCTATCAGATAATTATATATATAATATACAAAATATACATTCTATATATAATATAGTATGTATAGAATATATAATCTATAGAATACATAAAATAATTGAGGTAATTATTATATGAACCATGATGAATGACATGTGGGTTATGACAGACCCAGCACAGAGCACCTGCAAAATAAAAAAAAAATGTAAACCCATTTGCGTGGTGTGCAGATGTGATAGTGAGTTTGAAAACTTGGGAAATCAGATTTTAGAGACAAAAATGTCCTTTTATCTCTTACAATGCAGTTTGTCTGCTCGCCCTGTGAGGGCGCCTGGGCCCTTTCTCAGCATCTGCATCCCCTGGGCCCTAAGGACTGCAGGACATGGGACTCAGTGGACCTGATGTTTCAGCATCCTCGTGTCATTTTGGGGAGGAGGGAACGGGGGACATCAAGGCACACTGACTCTGGGACTGCCTTCCCCTGCCAGTTGGTCTCCGCTTGCACGAAGCGCTTTCCACACGCAGCAGCAGCTGTCCTGTGGTGGCTGGGCAGCCTCTGCCCCCTTGGAGAGGAGGATGGTGTCCGGCCAGTGCCGCTCAGGCCTGCGCAGGCTACAGTGAGCAGAAGACAGTGACAATATCAAAAGCAACGAAGTTCCCATGCAACTGCCTGCAAGGAACATCCCCTGGAGATGGTCCAGAGGTGTCCGGGGCTGCCACAGTGGCTGGTGCTCCTGAGGCAGGTGGCACTCAGCCTCAGTGTCCTCTCTGGTTTCTGTCCCGGGGACATGCTGGTGTGCAGAAGAATTTAGAGTGATTCGTTAAAATGCAACCGATCGATGCCATCAGGGGAAAGGGTTTTTTACCTGGTAGCCAAGATCTTCAGCGTGGCACTCGCCGTGGACCTGGCTTGTCCTTCCCACGGTGCCAGAGACTCTCGCAGTGAGGAAGGAAACCGGCCACCTCACGCTGCCCAGGGCTTCCTCGATCTCCTGGCCGGGACAGTGTAATCCCCCCTCTCGTTCAGAGCGGCGGCGTCACCACTCCCGTCGTGTCACGAAGTGCTCATCTCCTAGGGGAAAAGCAGCGGAGCCGGCTCAGCACCCCCCTCCCAGCACGCCACGGGCTGTGACACACAGGCTGCTCCGCCAGAGCCCCCCGGCCCCCTCCCAGGCCCCCGGCACGGGCGGGCTCGGGGAGAGGCCGCGCCGTACATGCTGCTCCCGGCTGAGCGGAGCAGGGTGCTCGGGATGGAGCGGGGCATGTTGGGTGCTCCTCTGTGCCCAAGGTTGGCTCCACGTCATTGAGCAGGTTAATTAGGGACGTTTTACACCGGAAGTGCTCGCAGCTCCCAAGGACCTGTCTGCACCAGCTTGATTATTAATCAGAGCTAAAAGCAAGCACATACACATTCAGGAATAGATTCATAGCAGATATCTTCACCCAAAAAATAGATGCACAAAAGTACCAGACTACCCCACCTGGCTTCTACAGGCAGAAACCGACCGAAGCAGAATATCCGAGAATATAGATTAAAAACTATTCAGAACTGGTAGAAACAGGAACTGACAGAAGTCCCTAGATTTTTCTTAAGCTGGTGTTGAGACAGCCCTTGTCCTTGTGTAGTGGGGTGACCCTGGCTGGGCACCAGGTGCCCACCAACCAGCTCTACCACTCCCCTCCGCAGCTGGTCAGGGAGAGAAAGTACAACGAGAAGCTACAGGCCCTGTTAAAAGGTCTGTCCCCATCTTTCTCCTCAGCCCCTCTCAGCCCTGGCAGCTGCACTAAGGTCTCCCCGGAGCCGCCTCTGCTCCAGGCTGAGCCCCCCAGCTCTCCCAGCCTGTCCTCCCAGCAGAGCTGTTCCAGCCCTCGGAGCGTTGCTGGGGCCTCCTCTGGCCCCGCTCCAGCAGGTCCATGTCTCTCCTGTGCCGAGGGCTCCAGAGCTGGATGCAGCACTGCAGGGGGGTCTCCCCAGAGCGGGGCAGAGGGGCAGAATCCCCTCCCTCGCCCTGCTGCTTTGAATGATCTTCCCCCTCCTTCTTCACTGAGCTGGGGGGCTGCAAGGCTGCTCCTCACACATTCCCACTCCTCTCTCCAGCTGCAATTGCCCAGTTGTTTTTTTCCCCCCTTCTTAACTCTGCTCTCCCACAGGTGCTGCCACCGTCACCGATGGGCTCGGCCTTGGCCAGCGGCGGGTCCATCTTGGAGCAGGCACTGGCTCTGTCAGAGACGGGGGAAGCTTCTAGAAGCTTCTCACAGAAGCTGTCCCTGTAGCTCCCCCCATTACCAAAACCTTGCCACGCAAACCTGACACACTTTGTTATGACAACAGCATGTCCTCTGAGAACAGCTGATTTACCTGTGCAGGTTCTTCCTATGCGAAGCTAACTCGGGCATGCGTGGAGAGGGAATTTTAGGTGTCAGCAGGTCAAACCCTCAGCATCATGTTGTCGTTGCAATTGCAAGTGTGTTAGGAAATGCGTGCTTTCTCCACAATTCAGCTTTGCTCAGGTTAAGATTCATCCCACAATATTTGGGCCTCGCTAAGACGACCTGTGTTGGTAGTAGGGGAGGTGGGAGCTCCCCCTCGGGCACGGGTGCCCCTACAGATAAGCTGATTCTCGCGGGGAACTGCCTGTTCGCCCCAACCACTGCTCTCCTTCTGAAGGTACTTGGTTAAACTGTCTAAATTTGGGCTGGATGGTGGCCCTATGGAAACATGGGTGCACACAAATAATCTAACAGGACTTTAACGCCTGGGTGCCTCTGGCACGGGGAGTAATTGAGCATGAAGGGAAGCTGTGCAAGGCAGTCTGAGAGGGGCTGGGGGCTATTTATAGAGGTTATTATTTGAAAAGGTTTCCTATTTCCTTATCCTGATCTTCTGAAAGGGCAAAAAACCTCCTGCTCCCCCAGGCAGGAGGGCTGGCAGCAGGGAAAGGGTGGGAGCCTGGGGAGGAGCATTGCTGTGCTGGTCCCAGGTGGGATATAAGGAGCTGGACGCCAGGAATTGAACACGTGTGCCGCAAACGTGCACAGCGGTGATTTAAAGGCAGCGATGGTCGGGCCGAGAGAAACCCAATTTATCAGATTGATAGCTTGTGAGCCTGACTCTATTAGTGGCAAAGTAAAAAGAAAGCCCATCCATTTTTGTCTAACAACCTTGTTTTCCCCTTTACAGAAGAATCTGACGGAGCTGAGGTCCTTCGGGTCGCCGCCTCCAGCCGTCAGCAACGTCACCGCCGCCGTGATGGTGCTGATGGCCCCGGGAGGAAAGATTCCCAAGGACAGGAGCTGGAAAGCAGCAAAAGCCGCCATGGCCAGGGTGGATGGCTTCCTGGACTCCTTGATCAAGTTCGACAAGGAGAACATCCACGAGAACTGCCTCAAAGCCCTTCAGCCTTATTTACAAGATCCCAAGTTTAAACCCGAATTCGTGACCACCAAGTCCTACGCTGCGGCTGGCCTCTGCTCCTGGGTGGTGAACATTGTGCGCTTCCACGAGGTGTACTGCGATGTGGAGCCGAAGCGGCAGGCTCTGAGCAAAGCCAACGCAGAGCTGGCGGCTGCCCAGGACAAGCTGGCCAGCGTCAAGGCCAAAATTGCTGTAAGTTCCTCTGGTGGGACCCATCACCTGGGTCACTGCTTGGGGAGAAATCCTCAGCTTTGGAGAAAGCTGGTTCTCTGCATTCATGTACTTTTAAGGGCAGGGTTAGGGTTTGGGTTAGGTTCAGCAGATTGTAGTCTTTCTTTTTTTGCTTTATTGCTGCGTTCCACATTTCATCTGTTCTTCTCCAGCCTTTAGAGGAAAGCTGATTATTAGTTCTTATTATTCCTACCTAATTTTTAGAATATAATTTGCCTCTACTCATGGGTCCTCAGCAAACTCGTTATCTCAAACCAGCATGTTCTGGGTGTGCTGCACAGGGGCAGGGAAGAGGAACCGGAGGCAGAGTCGGGGTGCTGGTAGCACGGAGCTGAGCAGGGCTGGCTCCTCGCGCTCAGTCCCTGGAGATGGGAATGTTTTGCGGGATGACCGCCGCTCCAGCAGGTGCCTAATAATTTGTCACGGCATGGCTCTCTGTCAGCATATCTTGTGCATTATCCTTATTTAGATTTTTGCTACTTGAAAAAAAGAAAAAAAATTTTTAAATCACTGAGTAGAAGAAATTACTCTGTGATTAAAATTCTCTGCATTTCTACAGAGAATTTCTACCTATTTTTTTTAAGGTGCTATGGATCTGGGATCCCTCTTCGTGGGCAAAGGATCCTCTGTGGCTGTGCTTTTGTACTGACACAACAGTTCATGCAAAAACCCCTTTCAAAACCGAGGTGTGCTGGCAGCCAGGCGGACAGATTTTTCTTTAAATAAGTGACTGAGGTACGGACCTGGAGAGGGGCAGCACAGGCCCTCCTGCCAAGCTCGTCCGAGTGCTCATCTCTGCCACCAGCACATCTTCAGGCTAGAAAATACGTACCTCTCTTGATGTCTCCTAGGGCTTATTATTCTTAAAATGCTTACTACATTTTTAAACTAAAAATATATAAAAAAAAACCCTCCAGAGTGCTCTGGTAGCCCCTTCCTGATGCAGATGAAAGGAGGGCGGGCACAGCACCTGATGCAGGGATGGATTTAGAGGTCTTTAGCCTCTAATTCTCCCATCTGAGATGTGAAATACAGTGCTGGGGGACTTTTTTCATCCCTTTATGCTGCTCATTTCCAAAGCTTTTAATGCCCGAGCTTTTCTTTTTTCTTTTTCTTTTTTTTAAGAAGTGGGATTTAGTTAAAGAAAATGACAGTCTTGGGGGGATTACTGGTATTCCACTGGCATGCACTTGCAAAACTGGCTGGTTTAGGTGAGTTTTCCCCTCTGCAGAGGGGAGACGATACAGTGCTCCACGTGGGAGTGGATGTGGAGGTATATCCTCGCTTATCAAGCTGGGATATCTTGGATGACTTCACTGACGTGAGGCTGATTCATACTTGCTCACAACCGGTCTTCGAGCTGTCGCATACCCGTTTTTAGTAATAAATGAGACTATTTGGATTGTCAAAAATACAAAGTACTTTTCCTTTGTCTGCCTGGGAAATAAGGTTGCTATGAATCTGGGGAGGGTGGATGTAGAAGCAAGATGTATACTCACAGCAGCACACAGATATATTTGTGTGTCTGGTGGGTACTGCAGGTATGATCTGTTCCTCATAGCTCATAGACACTCATTTATCAGGACGTGCTTGTGTAATGGGGTTATATATCTATATATCTGAGCATATCTATGCACATACATTCATATGCACGCGAGACAGAAACTTTTTGTGTTATTAATTGCAAGGCAGGTTGAGGAGAGACTGCTTTGTATTTTCCAGTATCCTGGAGAGCTGCAGAGATCCCTAATATAATCCTTTTTCATTTTCAGGTTTGTTTCTAGTGCGTAGCTCAAAGAGTGCTAAAGTGCTTTACAAGCAGTTTAGCCTTAAGCAGTTTGCATTGGTTGCAGATAAAATCAATTATTACTTCTACTTCTCTTATCAGAAGTGAAATGCTCCAAGTGCTTGTGGGAGCCATTGATTTGTTTTAGACCAGAGTGTGAGCAGCTCTGACCCAGCAAAGGGCTTTGTTTTTGCTGGGGAATGGGAGAGCATGGAGGGCTCCAGGTGGCTTGGGCTCCTTCAGCCCCAAAACACTTTGCAGCCACCCTGCACATGAGATGGTCCCACCTCGAGCTGTCTGGGCTCCTCTGTAGGAGTGTCCTAAGGCACATGCTCAGGCAGCTTGAGGAGCAGAACAACTTCATTGACTTATATGTCATATTCCCTTGTAGAAAGAGGGTGTGGGAGGTATGGCTTGGAGATGGTTCAAGCATACCTCCAGCTGCTCAAGGAGCCCCTTGGGGTTTTCAGCACAGTTTGATGAATCAGCAGAGCCTCAAGGACTGGACTGTGACCAAGAGGGCTGCAGCATCTGGAAATATTAAATTCTGTTTTTTAGCCGCCCTGCTCATTGCTCAGCCATCATCGGTACTCGGCCATAAGGACTCCCTTTCCCAGTTTAAATGCACACCAGGGCAGAGCCCCAAATAAATTAGTTTTGTGTGTTCTTTTCCTCTGCCCTGTGCCAAGGATGTGAGTTACAAGCACGTAAGATAGCACCGCACATCGCTGCTCTGCGCCAGCTCCCAGTGCTGCAACACTGCCGGGGCTGCACCCTGGGTGCCAGCCTGGGCAGCGGGAGCTGTGGTGGAGCTTGGCCAGCCCTGCCTGCAGGGTAAATCAGCTCTCAGGAAGGGTTTTCCTTAAAGCTGTGCTGTTATTTTCTCCTTTTTCCCATGTGCAGCGCCTCAACGAGAACCTGGGAAAGCTCACAGCCAAGTTTGAGAAGGCCACTTCAGACAAACTCAAATGTCAGCAAGAAGCTGAAGCTACAGCGTGTACCATCGCTCTTGCAAATCGACTGGTGAGTGTCAGCAGATGCAACTCTGATGGCATGAATGGGAGGTATCAGGTGCTGCTGAGATGCGAACCATGTGCGCACAGTACGTTACATCCTCTAATTTTGTTAGAATACATTTCCTGCACCGCAGCAAGTTTCAGTAATGAAAGTGATTTTGCCTTGGCTGTTTTCATACATCAGGGTAGGCACTGCTCATATTTGAAGGGGCTGGCTATACTCTCTTTGCAGCTCTCATCTCCTATTTGTTACTTAAATGTGTGATCAAGTACTGACGGGCCAAAACTATATGACTCAAAGGTTGTATTGTAAAAACAAAAGCAGGAATACGCCAGTAGCTTTGCAGGTTTTGAAATGACAAAAAGTTAATAGTGAAAAGCTCTAAAAAACCCAGTGCATGTGCCCGTTATCAGCCCATCGGTATGCATCGCAGTCTGCTGTATCTTCAAAACCTGCAGCCTCCTGGTCCTCTGCGGGGGCAATGCCCTTGCCACCGCTTCTCAGATAAGAGACCGAGAGATAACAGTTTCTGTTTACTCTGCCCTGTTAGCAGGGCTCCCAGCTCACATCCAGTGCTGCAGGTGCCCTTAGCGCCTTATGTTTTGGCTCCTGCTCTGGCTGTTAGCTTGGAGCAAGCCAGTTCTTCCCCCAGGCAAGGAAACAGGGCTGCAGCAGACTGTCCTGTGCTTAAGCTCTACCCTGGCAGGCAGCGGGGTTGGAACTGGTTCTAGCAGCTGGCTCTGCTGACTCAAGCTCACCCTCCAGCACACAAAGGCAGCATTGACATCATCCCGGTGGAGAGCCCCAATTCTTTTTCACGTTTTTAAAACATCTGACTCTCTAGACCTGCAGGGAAGGTGCAAGCAGAGGTACAGACTTCTGCAGTACAGACTGAGGCAGCGCACGCCCACATCGCTTCCGCTGCAGCTCTAGGTGTGCAGAGCAGCCTTCCTTGAAGAAGGCAGCCTTCCTTGCCCTGTTCTGGCTGTGGGGTGTGTGCGCAGCTGCTGAGCAGCTCAGCACGCGGCTCCTGCCTGAGACCTGGCAAAACTCACTGAAACGCATGTCCCCTTTCTTATGACCGCACAGCCTGGCCTTATCTCAGCGCTGAAAGAAAGGCTGCTCTGCTGCCCTTCCTCCCAGGAGCAGCAGAGACGTTGTGTTCAAACCTCCCAGGAGACTCTACTGGTATGTCCAGGAGAGTCCTGCCCGCTCTGCACACACTCAGGGACGGAGGCTGGTGTCAGTCTCTTGCCGAAGCTGCTTCCGCTGGTGCGGCTGGTGGCAGCTAAGTCAGAATACAAAGGTATTTCTAGAGGTGATGCTGGATGCGGGTCTTTCTGCTTGGTTTATCAGATCATGGCTGTGTTGGGCTGTAATTTGTACGTAAAGTATCTGTTGGTACCTATCCTCATGAGGCATGCAATGATAAATACAAAAGCCAAATTGTTAAGCTTTTTGCCTTGGACATGGAGAGTTGTGCTCAGTTCTGCATTTCATGCTCTCAAACCTTCTTATACGACCTTCAGCAAACCGCTGTAGCCTGGATTTTCAGAGCTGTTCAGATTTCAGGTGGGTTTTCACGAGCACATGAAAAAGGTTGCATTTAGTGGGACATCAGGGTGCTCCCAAAGACTGCACAGTTCACCGGCTGCATGCTTTGGTACTGGAAAACTTCTAAAAAAACCTTCCATCCTTAATCTCCGCCTGCCTCCTTTGGAAAACCGGAGCGCAGCACTGCTGTGCGGACAGATGCAGGCAGGCAGGACTGAGAGATACCCAGATACGAGGGGTCACAGACAGACAGCACAGAAGTCCCTTCCTGTACTGATTTAGATCTTTTTCATGCAACAACCAAAGGAGTTTTATGCTTTCATGTTCTTCAGGTTAAATCTCACTGAATGCTTCCAAAACCTTTAATTAAAACAGGAAAGTAGATTTGAATTTGAAAGAGCCATTTATGTTTCTGGGGAGACTTTGCAGGATGAGTATTTCCCTGCATCTTTGCACAGCCTAACAAAATCTTGTTTAACATGTGATGTGGAGGTAGATTTTGGCTCTGATTCATGTCAGTAAACAGAAAATACAAGAAGAAAATGTTTAATGAAAAAGAAACATAGGAATGATGGTTCCCGTTCTTTTCACACAAATATATGTGCCTGTGTGTAAGTGTATGTTTTACACTGAATAAAGCTTAATTTCACCTCAGTTAGTACCACTGTAACACACAGAATACGATTTCTTAAAGGTGCCTGCTTAGCCTGTGAATACTTGGTTTAAAACATGAATCTTCATTCAGCTACAGCTGCAATATTGTGATAACAAAGAATTGTGGGGTTTTGTGGGGTTTTTTGGGGCTTAACTATATTAACAAATTGTCCTTGAAACACAAAATGGGCAAATATTTTAACAAGATAGATTATTGTTTGTGATGTATGTTCCTACGTGTTTTTTTAAAGTTTCGTAACTTCCTTTAAAAGAAAAGGTTTTGATTCTGAAATCACGATAAGATATTGGAATCAAGTTTTAGAAAACTTTCTTTGATTGCAGCTGTGGGCTTCGTGGTGACGTATGCATTAGTCCGTGGTCGGATTGTACTGAGCTTTTGTCAGAGGCAGCACAACCTCCGTGAAGTAATGGGAATACATTTGCTGTTAAGTGTGTTCTTTATCTTACTAATTAACTGGGACTGCTCACCGGCTCAGGGTCAGCACCTGCTTAAAAGCAGTACTTGGTGACGTGCCTCGCTGGTGCTGGACTATATCCTTAGCATGTTTTTCACTGTTTGGGTACAGTCTTGATGATTTATTTAGTATAGCAGTTTCACTGCCTTGGCTTCAAAGCCTTCCTGTTTCTTTCCTCTTGGAATGCTTTGGATGCACTGGTGACTGGTTTTGGAAAGCAACCTTTCTCTGTCCAGGCTTCGGGAGAACCACAGCAGCAAACTTTGAAATCTTGAAACCATCAAAGCAGTTAAGAAGTGATTATGCACAAACTGTTTTTCCTACCCCACTCTTATTTGGTGGTGTGCGAATTGCAGAAACCACACGTGGCTCTGCCCGATCACCAGTGGGTGACGTTGGCCACTCCTGTAGTTATTTCAGTCTCATATATACTTAAAATGAGAATGTTTAGGTGACTGGGTTTCAAGTCTCTCACTGAAGCGAACTAAAAATGGTAAAAGGAAAAAGGAGAATGGATTAGTGTGCAGCCTGATCTGTGCATCAGGGAGCTGGGCAGAGGAGGGTGGTTTGCTTTTTTGATTTTTTGGGGCAGATAAAGGACCTCACTCGGGTATAGGCTTTCTGCTTTGAATGCAATTGTTATTTTTCAGCTGTGCTAGTCCTTGCTGAGGTTTATAAGCCATTTTCAGTTAGACTGAATTTGCACGTCTGCTCAAGTACGGTGCATTGCTGTAGCGGGGACCACGAGCAGCCACGTCCTCCTGTGCTCGCAAAGGTGATGCCTGGGGAGGCTGGAGGGCAGTTTTGCTCAGCATTTGAAAGCATGGAGAGCTTCCTCGAGCTGCGTCTGTCTTTGTGCACAGATGAGACAGGCTAAACATGTAGACAGGCCTCCTCCATGGTCTGCCAATGTTCTCGTCTTCTACCCCCCCGGCTGCTGCCAGAATGCTCTTTCCCTCGGGTTGAAACACCTTTTCCTTTCATCATCAGAGAAAAAGCAGAGCCAGGTGGAAGCAAATCTCTATTCCTGCATCTAGGATCACACAAAGCTGAAGCATCGTACAACAGGCACAATCTTTTGGTGAGGAAGATGAGTGCTAGCCAGTGCTCTGGATTCCCCTAGAAAAAAGCAGCGCGTTTTTTATTGATCTCTAGCTGGCAAACAGCATCTGCCTCACTTGTGCTGGGTAAATTTTTCAGCTGGATAGTCACAGGCATTGATAACAGATAAGAGGCTGAGAGCTTGGGGAAGCCAGTGTCAACCCTGGGCGTTTATAAAGCAAAGAAGGAGGGAGTGGCATTGTTTGCATTCTGGTTTTGTCTATGGCTTGCTGAGAGACAAATATACATGTACACACAAACACACAAAACACCGTTGAGAGTCTCCTGTTGCTCCAAACAATGTACAGTCTAAAAAAGAGTACAACAGAAAACAAGGGAAGAAAAACCGTTATCTGTCCCATTTGATGTCTGCTGCTGCCACATCTCCACATGCAAAGTTTTAGAAAGAGATTTGAGCGATGCTTGGAGCTCTTGTAATGCTGCAGATAGGCTCATAAACTGTATTTCTGCTGCTCCATCCCTCCCAGCCCTCTTAACCCTACTCAACTGTGCCAGAAAAACACTGGAAAATATGGAAAGACATAGGAGCCCCCTAAGTACTGCCATGAGCCACCCGGACAGCGCTGCCTGCAGAGACCCTCCATGGCTGTTGTCTTGGGACTGGAGTGTAGATGGAGGGACTGTCACCTTCAGCTTTCCAGGCTGAGGCTTGGAGTGGTGATTAGTTGGCTGGAAGTGTTTCACCTCTTGCTGCCACACTTCCCACTTGCATGGAATTTTTTTCAACGCAGCCAGAAACGCATTGCACAGACAATGCAGGCGTGTGCCGTCCTGCTCTTGGAGTCACGTAAGCCTCAGGACCTGCAGGCAACGCTAGGCACTGATGGGCAAAGTCAACCAGACTAAATCCAGCAACTCTCTCATTTCACATGGGAGATGAGCACAGGCTGTTGGCTCAAACTCGTGTCTGGAACAAAATCCCGGAATGAAACTCCCTTGGGCTCCTCTTTGGAGCTTTAATGGGGGAGAATGTGGCTCTTGCCAGCCCAGTTGCAAAGAAAGGTAACTCCGGCTCCTCATGCTGCCATGCTGCTGCAGCACCCAGAGATGCACGATTACCAGGGGTCTTTGCTTATTTTGGATCATACAGAAAACAGTGGAAATTACTATCAGGTATGATTTAGAAGTCTGGGCAAGGTCAGGGTTATTTCTGCTGGTGGAAATTATTAGAGTTCAATGCAAGTTGTTGGGAGAGAGGAAAAGCACTCAGTCCCTGGGAAGTCAGCTGTATCTGCCTGCGGCTGGGATACGACCTGCAGCATTTGTATGGTGAATAGAGAATCTGTTGCTTAGATGAGTTTTTATTTAGTGGTGAAATCTTACCATACTTGCCATAAGATGGAGAGCAATGCTGTAAGGAGCAGAGACACCAAGTCATAGGCCATGTTGGTTACATCTCCTCTCCACCCCATGGCCTGGGAACAACTTGAATTGAGACTGTTGGGTCCTCTGAAGCACCGTGTGTCTTGGCGGGTCGCAGGACAGAGCTGCTGCTGTGTGGAGCTGCTTGCAGGCGTCATAGGTGAGGGAGCACTGAACACAGTCAGCTGTAAATGCAGACAAAAACAAGTTATGTCAGTGCCAGTTCCACTAGATGTCTTTAAAGGCCTGGTTAGAAAGCACAGATTGCTACTGCTGCTGTCAAAAATGGATCGTTTTTGCAGTGTATGCAAGGAACTACTTGCATCCCAGCTTACTGTTGTGCAATGCACACCGTCTTCTCTGGCTTTGATCTAGCAATAGATCCCGACAGCCCTTATTGATGTGCAATTTATTTGACATCCAAGATCTGTCACCTATGTGACTGGGCAGAATTAAGTTCCCAGACTTTGAAATAAATACAATTGAGGTTGTATAAAGGATACACCAAACTGAACACAGATAGTGTTGCTTTGGATTGAAAACGAATCAGGGGGATGAAGGTAAGCTAAACTTTTACAGTGTCTTAATTTTAGTTTGGCATCTCACAAACTTTAGACGACCTAGGGAAGATGGTCCATGATGCAAGAGACAGGGACCAGGGAATGTCTCGGGACCTGTGCACCAGGAAAGGGAGGACTGCTGATGGGTGGTATCTGTGAGTGGGTATGTGCTAATGTGGCAGATGAAATTTAGTGATGACAAATGCAAAATAATGCCTGCCAGGAAAACTAACTGCAATCATAGATTTACATTGATAGGTCCTAATTGCACTATTATCATCACTCATAGAAGAGCTCTTGGAGTTGTTGCAGAGCATTCGCAGAAACAGCAGTGTGGTACTTGACTGGAGGAAGAAAGGCAAATTGAATATTAGGAATGGGTAGGAAGAAATCAGGAGGCAGAATTTAAACAATCACAGCATCAGTTCAGATCTCTGGTGTGCTTACATCTTGCATGCTGAACACAGTCGGGTCACCCCATCTCAGAATGGCAGGCAACCTGGGAAAAAGTTACAGAGACCTATGCAACAGCTTCCATATGTGAAGAGAGGAAGTAGATTAGGACTCTTCCTTTTGGAAAAGAGACGGTGTAGGGGTAGATGTAGCAGAAGCCTATAAAATCATGAATAATGTGCAGAAGGTGAATAGGGAATGATTGTTCACCATAACTCATTATCAAAGAACTAAAGGTAATCAAATGAGATGGCTTTTAATTTGCTACTCGCTAAATAAAAAAGATCCAAATGACTTCTAGGATCTGAGGTGGAAGACACCTGGGGTTTCTTTAAGAAACTAAAACTGGCAGTAGTGTGCGACCCAAGCAAATGAGAAGAAAAGACTCCCAGGACCTAAGTGGATTAAAAAAAAAATCACCTCAAGAAATTAATTATGAGTATGTAGAGAGTCTACAAGTATTAGGAAAATCAGATCAATAACAACTTCTTGGTCTTAGAGGTTATGGGAGTAATAAGTGAATTGACCTCAAGGGGGCTGGAGGAAGGACCTGTGGGTACTTCATCTGTGAAAGCTACAAAGGGAAGATGGAGGAAGCAGACTTCTATGCACTGTTATTGGAGTTGAGATTAAGGATAATTTAGGTATCATCCTTAAAAATAACCAATAACTTAAAAGTAGTGCTTGTCTTTTTCAACAATTATAGGATTATATATGTGGGCTGAGACCAGGGTCTGTCAAGCTTCATCTGTTCTCCCACAAATGTCCACAACAGAAGAGGGACAGGGCAGGTGTATCCCATGCTGCCTGATCCCTGACACTTTCCAGCCTTCATATGCTCCACTTTAATGAATGTGGGTATACGTAAGAGAGACCTAGAAGACTGAGAACATAAAAATGGGAATTCCCACAGATAAAGAGGAAGCATGACTGTAGTTGAAATAACTGGATGGTCTGGATACAGGAATGGGATAACATTCAGTAATACAAGATGCAGATGTGTAACTGGATTTATAACAGCTTGTTTGTCTCTAAACCAGGAGCACATTGCCAGCAACCGGTGAGGAGCACTTGAATCTATTTGCTCAGGCTTTGCCCTACGTGTCAGCCCTAAGAAAGGCAGATGTGGTCCTAATCATACCAAGAGCAGGCTTCCTAGCATGGCTAAGGGAGCATCAGCATGCACTGAGATCAGCAGACGGCACTGGGGCAACCTTCTCTGCAGCTTTGTGAGGAGGATGGTGGTTCATGTTCATGAAAGAGTAACTCAGCTCAAACAGGTTTAGGGATAGCTCTGAGGTTGAGTGGGACAGAGAAAAACCTCTTTCCTCTCTTTCTGCTCCTGGAAGGAGTCAGACTGCCCAGAAGGCGGTTTTCACCGATTCAAAGGGGCAGAGTTGTCAAGGCAGAAAGGCCATCAGAGATATTATTGCAGGTGTCTGTCAGTTCTTTTGTTCGTCAGATAATCATAAACAATCTGGATGAGATGGTGTGTAAGCAGGTCGCACAGTTTCTCAGCAATACTAATACAGTATTACGGAGACTGTCTATAAAGAACTGTAAAAATTATACCAAGTGATGGAGGTATGAAATGCCAGGTAGATAAATGTAAAGTAAACTGTATATTGAAAAAAATAGCTTTTACCTTACATGCCCTGTAAGTGATGCTGAGCTAGTTACCATCATTCCGGAAAGAAATGAAGGAGTTAAGAGCTCTGTGAGTATGTGAGCTCTGTGCTCCCAGGGGCAAAACCGAAAACCCGAGCCGAAATGGAATGTTAGGGTTTATTAGGAAGAGAGAACAAAACAGAGAAAATTCACAACCTCACTATATAAATACATTCTAAATAAATCTTGAATGTGCAGCTGTATCTCTGCCCCCTCTGCTGTACCTCAAAGGATGTATTCGAATGAGGAATGGTGCAGAGAAGGTAACAGTAAAAAGAAACCGGATAATAAAGATTACATCATTTGGTAAAGATAAAGATTGCAAGGACAATCAAAAGGCTGCCTCTGTGTGAGGAATTATTGAATAAGCTAAAGCTCTTCAACCTCAAAAGGAGACACAGCAGAGGGGGTGTCAAGGGCTTGAAATCGTGAGTGGTATGGAGAAGGTGACAAAAGCATGATTGTTCGCTGTTTTTCCACTGTGCAAGCAGGTTTTAGCAATTGAAAAGGTCAGGTAGCACATCAAAGGATGTACTTTTTTTACGGAAAGTGTAGCTAAACTGTGTCTCTCCTGGCCACAGGATGCTGCAGATGCCAAAACGCTGGTTGGTATCCACAGCAGCTTAAACTCAGTCATGAAGGAAAAAATAATCAGTGGCTATTAAGCACAAAGATATAAACTCAGTTTCAGGTCCTTAAACCTCCGGTTGTGGGAAGCTGGGAGATTATGACAGGAACTATTACCAGGTGGTCATCTGAGTCTTCCCAAGTCAACTGCTAAGGGCTGCTGGCAGCAGACAAGGTGCCAAAGAAGGTCGACCTTTGGTCTGGCCCGGTAGAGCTGTTCCTGTGGTTGTGTATTTCAGTGGGGAACTAGATCAACTTCTTTTGCTTAGGCAAGCAGAGCACATTCCCTAGAAAATACTGGCTGTTTATAAAAGCACCTGGAGGTGCACATGAGGGTGAAAGGAGAGCTGTCTTGAGCTGGAAGACAGTGCCTGCATGGGAACCAATGGCATAAGTTGGCTGGGAGTAAATTTGTGTTGGAAATCACAAAGTGGCTCCTAACCCTAGAGGGTAGCAAGATTCTGCTAGAAATAGGACTTGGTCAAGCTGGAACGTGTGACCATGGAATTCAGTGAGGATCTGAAGGTGGTGCCTTCCCATCCTGGGGACCTGTATTCTGCATATCAGTTCAAGATGACAAAATAACCCAGTTTAGGGGAATGAGTTATTCAAGTTATTATATTAAGTTATAATGCTTATCATAGGGATTCGTGTTAGAGCTGGTCCTATTTAACATTTAACAGCGGCCTGGAAGAAAGAGATGGTATCATAGTGGTCACATTTGCACCGCCCCTTATTTGGGGAGGTTTGCAAACGAGAAGGATATAGAGGAATTTTTAATAAAAATGAGAAATATGAGAAATAACCCTAAGCTCATGTGGACTGTATACCGAAGAGGAAAAATAGAAAGTGCTGGTTTGGCCTCAGTAACACAGGCCTGTGAGCAGAGGGGAACTGTACATTATGTGGATGTTTCCAGAGCACCTTGGCAACAGGAGAGTGATTGTGAATTTGACTATAAGATTTGGCATTTTTGTTCTCAAGTCCATGAGGCCAACTGTTTTGTTTTTTTTCTGGCTTGTGAACCTGAAGGATGCATTCCATTCATATTTCCAAGCTGTATTTCTCAGTTAATAGAACTGCAGTTTTCTCCTTTTAAAAAAATAAAAGGGTGTGTGTGCATCAGGAGATCTCTTATAGTCGCAAGACTTCAGGAATGAGGGGCCAATGGTACCCTGAAAAGTACCAATGGTCAAAGAATTTGTCCGTGCATGTGGAGATATCTTATTTTACAAGGAGGTGTTGTATCCTCTTCAAAGCTGGTAAGCCAGAGTTGAACTGTTTGCACATTGGATGCTCATGAAAAATGTCCACGAGGAAGTGTTTTCTGGACAGAACCTTAACTTCAAGGAAAATGTAGACCCAAGGGGATTGTGATCAAAATCCCATCTACCCTGGGGTAATAATAAATTGTGCGAATAGATGAAGGTTGTGGCTGTTGGAGGGAAGTGCTCTGTGTGAGAGAGGGTGTAACAAGGTGTGAATCTGTGGCATTAAGACAACAGTTGATGGGCTGCCTCAGAATTCCTTATGCAGATATCTGTATGTGAATTCCTGCTGGAGAAGTGATTATTTTAGATGTGTTGTGGAGCAGACAGCTGAGATTTGGCTGCAGGACCAGTCTTCCACTGGATGGGATGGGGAGGGTTAGCAAAGTAGCCGTTGAATATTTCCTATCCCCAGGTTTTAAACTTTATCAAATGACAGTTGACATTAGTAACAAAGTATGGAGATGGCCAGGTCCTGATACTGCTTAAAGAACCACTCTAATGATCAGTTTAACTTGGGAAATTTAGGTTGGGGGACTCGCCTCTGAGAATGTGAGATGGGCTGAAGCCGTGAAGGACTTCAAAAGGCAACAGAGCACCTTGTGTGGAGATGTCTTGCTGATCACGGCGTTCATCTCCTACCTGGGTTACTTCACCAAGAAATACCGTCAAGACCTCCTGGACAGAATCTGGAAGCCGTATTTGCACCAGCTAAAAGTAAGCCCCGATTTCCCTGAAAAGCTGTGGTTACTTGAATTAACATGGCCATAAATTCTGATGTCCACAGGGGATCTCCCAACTGAGGGGCATCCCTGTGTCCCCACTGAGTTGGATTGAGGAGCGGGATGTAGCCACACTTGATTTACTCCTCTCTGGGGAAGATGTTGTGGTTGTCTTTGCTACATGCAAGTGACACGATTCCTCCACTTACAGAGGAAAACCCCCGATGCAGAAGCCCAAATGTGGAGCCCAGTAGCAGTGCTGTGTGGTCTTAACCAGGTGTCAGGGATGGCCTAGGAGGAGAGAGGGAGTATGGAGAAAGAATTGCTTGGAGCAGGCAGCACTCACTGCCAGCTCTCTGGTAGGCTTGGAAAAACTCCAGATGGTTCTTCACGCTGGACACAAGCTCTGTTCATGCTGGCCATGCCTCTCAGCTGGTTTTACCCATGTCTTGTTGTTTGGACCAGATGGAGATTGTCATTCTTCAAACTTGTTTAATGTTTTACTAGTTTTTAACAGGTCCTCTCATGCATCAGTAAATGCAAGTGCTCTGTGTTCTGCAGGATTGAGCTTTTGCACATCCTTAAGTAACTGGATGTTATAAATCCTGGTAAAATGTCAAGAAGCTTTTAAATAAGGTTGCAACAGAGTAATGCCAAAATCAAAATGCTGCCAAAATCACAAGTTCCTTAGGATGAGAGAGGAAAAACTTCATTCTGCATTTCTTAATACTAAGCCAAAAAAATTAGTTAAGAAAGGCAATGCTGTTCCAAAAACGACCTGACTCTGTGCTTAGACGTTTCAAGGAAGTGCCTGTATTTCTAATGGGAAATTAAAGGCCCATCCTGCTCAGGCAACTGACACAGATAACTTTCTGGGTGTCACACCCAGAAATGGCTTCCCATGTCAGAGAAGTGTTTCTGGAACTGCTAATGCTGTTTCTCAACACAACAGCAGGCTTACGAAGGTGTTAATTATATTCTTCCAAGCCGTCATCTCAGAGAGCTCGTACGCGGCAGGGCGCGATCTGAGCCTGCTTGGCTGGGCTGCGGCCCTTCAGGCTGCTTCGTGCTCTGCAGACAAAAGTCTTTGAGTTGCTTGGGTAATTCGGGTTCATTCACAACAGGATTGGAAAACACTTAATACTAGATTAAAACTACCCTGTAGAATGGGAAGCCACTGCTAAATATGACTTACCAGGTTTTGTTCTTGAAATACTTCCGTTGCTCATCTCTGGAATACGTTGCATGTCGCACTCGCCGCTTTGCGCCGACACACTAGGAAGCATTTCCCCTTTCCTCCCAGGTGCCAATCCCTGTAACGCCGTCCCTCGATCCTCTGACCATGCTGACAGATGACGCTGACGTAGCGGCGTGGCAGAACGAGGGCCTGCCAGCTGATCGGATGTCCACTGAAAATGCCACCATCCTCACCAACTGTGAGCGCTGGCCCCTCATGGTGGATCCCCAGCTGCAGGGTATCAAATGGATCAAAACAAAGTACGGCGAAGACCTCCGAGTGATCCGAATTGGGCAGAAGGGGTAAACATCCGCCTCATCGCGTAATAATGCCTTTTAATGCTTATCTGCCTGTTGTGTTTGATGAACAGCATCTATTTAACTGCAACCATCTAAGCCAATTACATTGAGGGAAACCCTCAAAAGTATTTGCGCATTAGCTGCTTATTCATTACCAAAATGATAGAGATTTCTCATTAAATAGCGGGTCTGTTTAGTGCTTGGCTCAGTTACCATAGAAACTCCTCTGAAACTGAGAATGGAGAGCGCTGTGTGCTGGAGGCTGAGCTACGCATAGGACTGTGGCATCCTCCATCGGGCTCATCTTATGTGTCGCGTCCTGACCCACTTTCACCCAGGAGGGCAGGCAGGGCTTCCTGCATCTTGGAAGAAGAGAGAGGGCCTGGGCATGGAGGATGAAGCTGCCATGAGGGTCACCATGCCCTGAAGACCAGCTGGGCTAACTCTGCTCCGCACACCAGCCAGGAGGTTCTCACTGCAGCAACCCTGCATTGATCTGGCTAAATCTTTTATGGGAAGGCTTTTCCGCTCCTGGCTCTTAACTCCGGTCAGCGCACAGACCAGTCTTCTGCTATCTCAGTTTGCATCTATTTCTACCCACTAGTGAGGAGTCCCCGCTGGGATGGAGCAGACCCAGAGTCAAATCCCTGCTTGGGTATGAGTGCAGAGACTATTTTTTTTAGTACAAAGCAAAGCATTGGCAACAAGCGAGAGTGACCCACGCTCAGCACTTGCAAATTCTTGTAGAGTTGTAGATGTCTTGCAGTTGCCCAGGTTGTTTTGCTGGTGATCCTCTGCTTTCCTCATAGAAAATAATAAGAAGTTATTAGATTTAATCTCATGTGGGATGAAGATACAGCTTATTTTTCATTGGAGTGTATTTCTGTTTCCTGGCCAACCTGGTCACCGTGCCTTGCAGTTATTCAAAGCAGTCTGTGGAAACGTAAGGATCCAGAGGAGATGCATAAATACCTCCAGGATGGAACAAGAGGAATAGATCCTGTAACATTCATATGCTGCCATTACAGTTTGCTGTGCAAAGGCAGCATCTCTTTTTCCCCTCCCTCCCTGGCCACACACCAGGCTGGCAGGTACTCTAAGAGGGGAGCTCAGTGTGTTGCTGTGATGTCCCAGGGCCCTTGGCTAAAAGCATCATTCACTGCCCCATTACAGTAAATAAAAGAGCGTTTCATCGTTTGGGTAATGGTGCTGCTTTGTTTTCAACAACTGCTTTAAGAGCTTTAAACCCACACCCCTCTCTCCTTCAGGAAAGCGCCATGTGAGCAGCTTTGGGGTCATCTGCTGTCATCTCTCTGACTGTTTCTTTGTATAAAATATTCCTGGACTCAGAAAAACAGGGGCTGCTGATCAAGGATGGTGTTTGCATGGTGTCAACATCTTCCTTTAAAGGTCGGGCCTAAAGGTCACTCTGAACTTCTTGTCTTAGGTCTTTCTATCACCTCTTGAGGTCCCAAACTCTCTAGCTTAGACGATGAACCTAAGTTCTAGCCAGTGGAGTTGGAGTGATTCAGTGCAACAGTGATGGTGTAACAGCACCAGGAGCATCCTCACTGCCCGCCCAGGGCCCTTCTCTCCTCTTTGCAGAGAAGTAAGTTGTATGAAGTGCAGAGTGGCCCTGAAGGAGAGAGCACAGGCGCTTGACCCTGCCCTTCCTGACACAAAACATCCCGACGCAGAGCATCCCTCTTTCACAGTTAGGCACTGGGCAAAGGTGTTCAGTTCCCTCGTCAGGAAAGCAGCTGTCCTAAACATGATCCTAAACCCTGGGCAAAACGGACCCCAAACCTGCTTTTCATCCTTGCTTTTATGCAAAATTAACTGCACCAGTGGGTTCTGGGGGAAAGAAAGTATTTGCTAAAAATACCTCCAAGCTGCCCCATCTTTGTTCTTTGATGTCCATGCTCTTTTCTTGGGGAAGAAAACACAGTTATTATTGCTTGCCCTTGGGAGGTCTGAGACCTGATTCTCTCTGTTGGACAGCCAGAACTCTGCCAATGCCACTTTCTACACCATATGTTGGCAGCATCTTACTCCTCTTTCTCTCTCGCAACTGCTGGCATGTGTGTGTAGCTGCCATCGCAGCGTGGAGCACCCCTCTGTCCCCATCGCTTGCTGGAAAGCATTACCCCCAGCCTTGCTGCGGCGGGTACCAGTGCTGTTTCCCACAGGTACCTGGACACGATGGAACGAGCCCTGGCTGCAGGAGAACTGGTTTTGATTGAAAACCTGGAGGAATCCATGGACCCAGTTTTGGGGCCGTTACTGGGGCGAGAAACAATCAAGAAAGGAAGGTGAGCTTCGGGGAGGTTTAATGGCATGTGTGAATGGGTTCCTTGTGCTGTTGCGCTTTCTGTTTCTGACCTCTAATTGTGGGTGTTCATCCACAGCAGCACGAACACCCTGCCTTCAGAAGTGAGGGCATTTTAAATCAGACGGTCACAGGTAATTCAGTCATAGGATGGCTTTGAAATAAACCCAGATTTTTAATTGTGTTAGAAAGCGTCATTCAAACCTCATGTAGAAGAGAGACCTGTAATTCTGCTTTTGTATAGTGACCTTGGTGTCCTCAGTTGGCTATCCTGACACTGAATTATTACTGAAATAGCTATCGCTGTTGTGAAGAAAAAGTGACCTTAAATTTTAGCAAACACTGCACACTGCTTAGGAATACAGCTACAGGTTTAAGCATAAGAATATGTAAGTGTTTCTTAATGAGGTCAAGTTCTTCATGGCAGCTGCTGATCACCCTCGAGCCGAGAGGAGGTCAACGAGAGGGGCAGCCAGGGAGTTCACTTTTTCCTTTTTTCTGTACATAAAGTAAAATAAGCACATTTTTAGTGTGTGCTCAAATAATGACAGCAAATAAAACCTCGTGCTCAGCGCTGAACTTGGACTCTTTTGATGTTGTTTCGCTGGCTTTCGCAGAGTGGAGGCATCTGCCTTTAGAAGGATACCCGTCATTTGGGCTTTTAAAAGCCTCTGCCGCCGACAGCTTCGCTGCTCGCGGGAGCCCGGCGTGGGTTGACCTCTGTGCCGGCTGCAGCGCCTTGCAGTGCAGTCCTGCTCTCGGCTTTGTGCAGGAAATAACAAAAAGCCTGTGAAGCTCTGCCTTTCACATTCCTTAAGTTCTTTGAGGACCATTTCCTTAGTTGCCTAAAATATCCTAAGGTGAGGTAAACTGCTGGGAACAGCAATCTATCTGGAAGGTTTGCAAGGGAAAACATCATGAAAAGTGTGGCTGGTTGTGGGTTCAGCTGCAGGATGGAAGAGAAGGATCATTTCAGAGGGGTCGATGGTCCCAGTGAAGGGGATTGAAATGTTTGAAAGCAGAGATGGGTTTACAGCAGGGGTGGTGGGACTCCTGAGCCCCCCTACAGTGAAAAACTCGGTCATGCCTTTTTGGGACTGTATGTCTCTGCTCTCAAATCTCCCTGTGAGATCACGTGTTTCTTAAGAAACAGAAAATAAGTCATAAATCAAATAAAAAGTCCCTGGGTTTACTGTTTTCCAGAACAGGAGCCCAGACCCTACAGGTAGATGCTGATAGTCCCAGAGCAAGAAGGTTTTTTGAAGTCAGGGCTCTCGGCAGCACTTCTGGTTGCTGCTGTGAGCTGCGTGCACTGTGTGATTTCTCTCTGCCTCAGTTTCACAGTTGTAAAAGCAATCGAGGTGGTAAAGAGGGAACCTAGTGAGCTGATGTTTGACTAGAAAGTGTATTCAAATTCCCCCGATCACACCACTGTTCCCATAACAGTCCAGCTGCATCCCTGAAAGCATTTCAAGTTTCTTTTTTCCTCTGGTTCCCATGAGCTTTGTTAAACTTGGGTTCAGAGTATGTTGATTCCTGGGATCTCTGTAAGTTCTAGGCTTAATGCCAGAAATGGAGAACAGGAGAAGGTTGGGTTTGCCTGAGTGTTGTTACCTCCCAGGAATGGCAACCAGCCTCCTCACTAATGTGACCACAGAGTTGGCCTGATCTGAGCCAACAGAGTAGGCAATTTTAGCTGTGGCTAATTAAAATCTCAATGCTGAGAGGCTTTTTCTCCATGTAATTCCAACTTCAGATAGAATACAGTCCCTGTAAAAAGCAAGGAGGATTCATGGTTGAACTGGCCATCCTGCTGCTGGAAACCGTGAGCCTTCTCAAATAGGATCCAAAATCCAGGGGCAATTTTCTAGGGTTTTTATCCTAAATCAGAAGTGATTCAGGTGTGTCCAATTTTAAATACTTTTTGTTTAAATAGTGATTTCTGTGTAAGAGTGCAAAGTCCCATCCTGGTAGATGCCATTGACTGATACCACCATCAGTCTTTGGGTGAAACATCCTGGAAGAGACGTGTGCTCATGCTCCTTTTGCTCTCATGTCAGGTACATTAAAATCGGGGACAAGGAGTGTGACTTCAACCCCACTTTCCGTCTCATCCTCCACACAAAGCTGGCAAACCCACATTTCCAACCCGAGCTGCAGGCACAGTGCACCCTCATCAACTTCACCGTCACACGAGATGGCTTGGAGGACCAGCTGCTCGCGGCGGTGGTCAACATGGAGAGGCCTGACTTGGAAGAGCTTAAGGTCAGTAGCTGGGAGTTTACACTGGAAGCGTGTATAAATAATAATAATGACAATAATAATAATAATAATAATAATAATAATTAGTGTAACTGTAATTTAAAACAAATCTTATTTCATGTGCAATGTTGCAGAGATTGCTGAACTCATCACAAAATCAGAAGATTTCCCTTGAATGACAAACATTGAGGAATTGTTTTCTTCAGTCTTTTGTTTTCTTGGTATTTTGGGAACACTTAAACTGCAATTTCAAGTTTTTCTCCAAATATTTGTGTAAGAATCTCTGTGTTTTCCTGCTCCTCTTGGAAGTGGAAACTGAGATTCTCATTACATCAGTTTTTTCTGGAATTCACAGGTTTAATGTTGGTGGTAGTATTAATCTCTCTTAATTTTAGGCCGTTATTTTATAGGGTTCCCACTGTAAATATTGTGAGGCTGGTAATTAAATTTTTTTGTACTGGTTCTTCCTCCCACTTGCTTGTAACAGGCCGAAATGTTCTCTCTCTGTTTTAATAAGTATGGCTCCAGTTTCAAGATTTTTTTTTAAAGAAAATCCTTTGTTCTAATGGCACATTTAACAATGTAATGAATATGTATAATACTAAATATTTACTGAGAGTGGGAATAAATTTACTGCACATGTTCAGTCAGGCCAGGCCAGTTTTGTAATAATCTTTTCATTTAACGAGGTTCTAAAGTATGTTAGCTGTGCAGCCTTAATGATGCGTTTAGTTTTAACCGGGCTCGTGTGCTAACGAGCCAAAAGATGGCGTCAAAAATACATAATGAACTGATGTAATGTGTAAGCCACGGCTACCTCGCTGGGACCAGGAGGGACCCAAAGCCCCTCGACCAGCCACCCCCCGCACACGCCCGGCACTGGGCTGCAAGTGCTATGAGCAGCCGCTTGGCTGGTTTGCGCTGAAGGGGGCTGGGGGTGACGACGAGCCGCGCAGTGCTGTCGGCAGCTGTTAAGGACCGATCCTCTTCGCCTCGGCTGCACGGCTGCTCATGGTCGCTGTCACGATAAGAAAGACAAATTCAATATAATGTGCAGCCAGCAAATCCACAATTAGGCTCTGAAAATTAGTAACTCATGATGGGCAGCGCTTGCCTCCCCTGCGGTGGAAGAACTGCGTGTTAGAAAACAGTGAAAACGATGTGAACCCGGGAGCGCATCTTCGGGAGACCCTGCTGCTTCAGGGCGGGCGTGCTGCGGAAGGAGGAGGTTGGGCACAGGACCGGGGAAATGCATCCCCGGGTGCCAGCTGTGCCACCAGCTGTGGGGGACATGGGGCTGTAGTCTCACTTCAGAAAGCACTAAGCAGATACACATTGGTGTGGGATGTAATTTTCTTTTCCTTTAAGAATATTTAAGACCTTTTTCTCTATATCACCACAGCAAGATAACACCAGAGCCCACTATCTCTCCTCTCCCTCTCATCTACTTCCCTCCTGCTATAGTCCTGCTGTCCCAGCAGATATCAGGGAGAAAACCAGTCTGATATTCAAGATGTTCTGCTGGATGGGGAACAGTCAGTTAAAAAACTCTTTTCCCTGCTGGGATAAAAGCAGAGACTTGTCTCCTTAGACATGCTGAGGGGGGCTGGCAATGCCTGCAGGCACGCTGACCTCCGTGGATGACCGCTGGCCAGCGGCTCCGTACCTTCTTCTGCCCCTGGTCTACTTGCTGATGTGACAAAAGCCCCCAGGGCTGTTATCTGATAGCTGGGAGGACCTCCTTGAAGACACAGATTTGAATCTTTGGATTCCCCAAAGGAGAGGCCACTTCTCTAGGTGAGTTTTAATCCATCCTCCCTACGCTGGGACAAAAGGGACAGGCGTTTGGTGTCTGGGGAGGGGCTAGGGCTCTGCCTCATGGGCAGATGGAGGTCACTCCTGCAGTACTGCACAGTAGTTACTGAGCTCAAAATCTTGTTATGGGCAAAGATGGAGCACACCTTATATGTGTAGCCCAGAATTTATTGTTAATAACCTAACCAAAATTCATCAAACAGCTATTACTGGTCCAGTTATGGTAACACTAACATTTAAAAAATATTTTCTCAACACAATCCATTTCCATAATCTTTTGCTTCATTGATTCCCAGTTATTCAGTCTTTCTGTTCCTTCTTATCTTTGAAGCTGTCTTTATCTGATTCACAGGATTGCACTCCCGTTACGATGGGTGCTCAGAGTCTGAGACCACATTTGCACTCTACTATAGTTTGGTTCTAGAGACAGATAATCCATCCAGAATAACTACTTTCTCTGACTCCAAATTAAAGGCAATAGTGACCTGGCTGTTAGAAAATCACAGCTAAGAGAAGCTGAAACCAATTTAGGCCAAGGCAAGCAAAGCCAAGTCCTGAGACCTTCCCTCTCCGGTCAGTACAAACCCTCTGGCCTTTAGTCCCTTTTGCAATTGCCTTTCGCAAAGGATGACTGTGGTCCATGTGCTGGTGGTGCTGCCTGTGGTCCATGTAGTCTTACCAGGGCTGGTTTCCAGTATCTCCCACCTTCATCAGACTTCACTGTTTAGACTGAAATGTCTCAAATGGCATTTGCCTCAGAATCATTGCCTATTTAGTGCTGAGAACAGCCTTAGGAATAATATTTTGTCAGCTGCGTTCCAAGCTATAGGTGGATAAGTCATGAGTTAGGATCCTGCCTTGCTGATTCAGTACGTAAAGTGTGTGTGAAAGTCCCTGCACATTTAGGCTGCGTTGAGGTCTTTCAGGAAAGAAGGTGCTCTGCAGGAGTGGACTGAAAATACAGGGACTTTTTTTTTTCTGATTTGTGATGTTAAAATAATACAATAAAACAAGCAGAAAGGACAAGGAGAGAAAGGTGGCTGCTGTGGCTGAGCTAGGAAGGGTTGGTAGTGGATGCTGCAAAACTGGCCTGTAGCTCTGGTGAACTTTTTATTTTAATGCAACAAAATTTTGAAGGCTCTCAGAGTAACCTGTTTCCCAGAAGCAGCACTGTTATATATCAACTGTGAAATAACAGATAATGAGCTCCACTGCAGAAATGAGAAATTATGACCTTGCTGCTGCCGAAAACAATAGCATGATAACGCTGCAACAGATGCAGGCTGTGGCAGAGAGTACAGCATTGTATGCACTTCTAAGGGTGTGTTTCAGAAATCGTGTGGTGATTACAAGCTACTGGAGCAAAAATCACACGCATCCTCATTAACAACTCCAGGGCTTACAGTTCATGGTCTGGAATAATAGCTTGCAAAATGTCATTTTTCAAGGCATGCTATGCTTGAATGACAGGAACGCACAAAATTAGCCATGTTAGTTTTCTATTTCAAGACTTGTAAAATATTTACCACCATGGGCAAACTCCTGTGTGTAATGCCTACAGAACAGGCCTTTAAAAACAACCATTTATAGCTGAAATACCAATAAAAACCACGCTTCGGTGCACACTCTGCTGAATACTTGGGTTGACATTAACATGGAATGAGTGTGTGTACAGCAAGTATATGAAATTTCAGCCCAAATATTGGAAGATGACTTATTAATGAAAGACTTAGTTAATCTGCTTGAAAAACTCTGACAACAGAGCAAATAGTTCTGCCTCCCCTATGTGTTGTACTATTGGAAGAGACATAAGTTCACATTTCCCATTTCTGGGGCTCTTCCAGACCCTGTAGGTGGTTGAAAGGTGTGGGTATGTTTTCCAAAAACTGTCTTTGGAGCATTAAATCACTTGGTTTATGACACTGAATCTGTCATGTGCCAGTCGCCGTGGCCCAGAACTTGTCTCAATTCCCCATGCATCATGTCTACTACTTCATGGACCTCGCTATTTTTTTGCAAGGTTGTAAAACACTCTTTTGCAAGTTACTTGAATTTCTGAGTTGTGTCACTTAAATACAGTCTGAGGATTTAAAACTGCATCACACAGCAGTGTTTTACATACCAGGGTGTTAGCGATTGACTTCATTTATATAGAGAATAGTCACCAGGCTTGTATCTTAGTAGCATCCAAATCAGATGCACAGCTTTTCCACAGGATGTTTTCTGTGGTAGTGCTAAAAATAGGCATTCACAATAGGACCATATAGTGGAATAACATAATATACCTGACATCCAGGAAAGATGCCATTTCCCTGAGCAAACACATAGAATAAGGCAATCACATTTCGTGGGAGAAAGCCTATTCTGGAGGATCGGTTCAAAAAGGAGCCAGATGAGAGTCTTTGTTTCCACCATGAACAGCATTAATGACTTGTATTTCTGCAGAAGAGAGGGAAATAGAACAAGTGTCTGGGGAGAACAGAGAACAGAACAACAACAGAAATTGGAAGAATTTGCACTATAATTCAGAAGCTCTGCCCTTGAGCCAAGACGGTTGTTACTGGTCTGTATCTGCTTGGCCATCTTTGTGCTGAGTTTGCAACTCCCCGGGCAGGGGGACGGCTTCTAGCACAGTAAGCCACTGGTCCCAGTGAGATCTCGAGCCCAGAATACAAACAGGAGCAGCAATCAAGTAAGGCTGTGACTTTGCCCTTAATTCTGAGCCTGAGATGCATTGTGGTAATTTCTGGCCTTGGGGTTGTTTTTGCCGTCAGATTTTAACCCCGTGGTCCTCATTGCTGGTGTGACCGTTGTTGGTATGTGCAAGTGCAGAGGTTCACCAGGAGGGGTGAGAAGCGACAGGGACTATCCAGGCTGACTTGAGCCCAATGACTAGATACTTCTAAGATGAAGATGCAGGATATATGTTTGAGATGGGGATGAAGGTCTTTTCCTCCTGATTCATTTCCAGCATTTTAATACATTCCTAGTGAAAAGGTTCAGTTATCCTGGTGCTTTCTGTGCTGTTCAAGGTTTCTCTGAGTTGATGGCTTGTTGGATATATAGTGAACCCCAGAGCTCTGCCCATGCCCAGGAGTCACAGAGAGCAGGAGGAAGCAATAGTGGACTGTGGCAATTGTCACTGAGAAACCTGTTCCCATGCGAAGGTGGCTAATCTTTACTTTACTGTGTGTTTTGTGACTAAAACTTTCTGAATTTATTATTTTCAGTCAGATCTCACAAAGCAACAGAATGGATTCAAAATCACCTTGAAAACGTTAGAGGACAACTTGCTCTCTCGGTTATCATCAGCATCTGGGAACTTCCTGGGAGACACAGCATTGGTGGAGAACTTGGAGATCACTAAACAGACAGCTGCAGAAATTGAGGAGAAGGTACAAAGACAGTGATAGCCTAGAGAAAAGCATGTGTGTGGTGTTACCTTTAAGGATTTCTGTGTGGAACATAACTTCTTTACTCTGTCCATCTCTGCCCCTTCTGATGAGCAGAGAACAGAAAGTGTATAAACTGAAGTGCTCTCTGTTCTGGACGGCTTCAGGCCATGTAGTTCTTTGGAGCTTTTGTATGCTAAATGGCCTATTTAAGACCAAGAGGAAATGTCAGTGTTGGATGTAAAGACAATAAAATTTACACACTGTATCAAGGCAGCTCTAAACAGTTACAGCGTAATCCTGAATACTTCCTCACATTAAACTTGATTTTAGTACTGACTAGGGACTGGAATCTGTTGAGTTTACGGTCTCAAGAAAATCTGCAAGGATTTGGGTATTTCATACCCTTCCATTCCTTAAAGTATAAATCAGCATTTGTACTAGCTGTGCATTGCCGCCTACCTACTTCACTTTGCTGGCTAGGTGGGGTTGGTTAAATGCACAGTGGTTTTCCCCTGCCACTTGAGAGGTGCGGTTGTCATGCCAGGATTGCAAATAGGACTCCTGTATGGCCATTGTCAACTCTGCAGTCACACAGAATCACAGAATCACAGAATCACTAAGATTGGAAAGGACCTTCAAGATCATCAAGTCCAACCATTAATCCAGCGCCACCATGTCCCCTAAACTATGTCCTGAAGTGCCACATCCAATCCTCCCATCTTTACAGCCCACACTTCTCCTCCTCCAGCCCACTGGCCTATGCTGCCTGGATAGTTACCCACATGCTGGGGTCGGGCTGGAACCGCATCTCACTTCCAAGCACGGTAGCTCTGGTGACTAAGGAACTAAGTGATCCTCCACACTAAAAATTGGGATTATTTCTGCTAGCAGTTCATTGTACATAGGACGCATTCAGCTCTCTAAGGAGGGCTTGCTTGAACCCCCAAAGGGAATGTTGAAGGGATGTCTTTTGACCTGGCAAGCTTGGCATCTCCCTATCGAAGTAGGCATTCTTGAAGTGCTTCAATTTCTAAACAAGTTGTGGTTGTAAAGCTGGTCACTGCCAGCTCTGTGGCAAGAGAGATTAATTTTGGAGTTTGCACCTGGTTTTTATGGGTTTGGTACTCACATGCAAAGCTGCCTCAGCTCATTCGAGGTCTGCTTCTCAAGTCAACCCTCACTCTGTTGTTGGTCTGTCTACCCAAAAAAAAGTTCAGCCAGTATTTTCCTTCCTGTGGAAGTCCTCCCTGTTCTATTTATGGAAAGCAACTGTCTTCCCCATGTCTGGCTTTTATTTTACTAGATTTATTAATTGTTTTGGGGATGGGACATCCTAAAGTTAGTTGCCTAAATCTAAGGTAGATTCTGGATTCCCTTTATAGTCAGTGGAGGGACATGGGTGCTGCCAGAAGGGAGACTCATCTGCTGTAGTAGTATTTGTAGACAGGTGGTTCATGGCCCATGTGGATGCTTGCTTCTGCAGATGTTGAAGCTGCT
This sequence comes from Phaethon aethereus, assembly GCF_964289735.1. Lineage (NCBI taxonomy): Eukaryota > Metazoa > Chordata > Aves > Phaethontiformes > Phaethontidae > Phaethon > Phaethon aethereus. The sequence continues at coordinate 1,890,144 of NC_138594.1, forward strand.
CTTTGGGGGACTCAGATGTTATAGTCCATCCGTTGCTCATGGGGACATTCAAACAGGCTAATCCCATAGATGGCAACATGTATCGGTAGCACACGACATATTAAGGGTCAGTTTATGCTTCCTTGGAAAGGTTTGATGTGCCCCAGCCAGACGTGCTCACACCAGCTCAGGTCATGGCAGAGGGAGACACAGTGGCGTGCGTTTCAGTGGGGGCTGTGTCATGCCCTGCTGGCTTGCACGACATGTGCTGAGCCCTTTCCTGCCACATCCCCATCGCATGGTTTGCCGAGGTAGCTGCGTCAGCACGGGCTCGGCAGCATGTGGCTGCGTTGCAAGACACTTATGACTGTACGTACCCAGAGCCTAAAATAATCCCCCAGAGACCTGAGGGTGTCACTCTATGTTGCTGAAGTGGAATGGAAGAATGAACAGGACTTGGACGATAATGGGGTGATGTATCTGCCTAAAGGATTTTCTCCACGTCCGGCGCAGCAGCCATGCCGACAGCTGGCCAGCAAGGTAGGGGTGCATAAAACGCTGGTGAGGGAAGGCAGTGAATAGCACTTATAAATTAGCGGCTCTCAGCCTCGAGGGAAGCTGCCTGGAGAGCAGCACTAATTCTGTTCAGCCCTGCGTTATTAACAACCTGCACAGGAGGGGGGCAATTAGCGGGAGAAACTCATTGATGAGAAAAACAATTCCAGTTAGTGAAGAGCAGGGATCCTAGTGAGAAGCCTGGAGGGGGCTCGGGAAAACAGAAGATTGGGCAACAGGGTGGTAAATGCAGTTAAATGGAGAATATGCCAGAGGAAGGGGGCTGCTGGGAGCGGGTGGCTCAAGCCGGGCTGCACCAGGATCCGGAGAGAAGAGGCTGGTCCCTGCGCTGGTCACATGTGGGTTGCCCACTGCCTGGCCTGACGTCAGCCCTCCCCTGGGCTGCATACTCAATTCACAAAGATGTTTTCAAAATATTTTTGTTCTGTCTTTTCCTCCCAGGTCCAGGAGTCTAAGGTGACAGAAACCAAGATTAACGAAGCCAGAGAGCACTACAGGCCTGCCGCCGCACGGGCCTCTCTGCTGTACTTCACCATGAACGACCTCCATGCCATCCATCCCATGTACCAGTTCTCGCTGAAGGTACTGTCCCCGTGAGCCGCAGGCCATGCCCATGACTGCGGGAGGCAGTGCTGCTGCTTCTCTCTTTTACTGAGGTTCGAAGTCATCATCTTGGACCTCTTGGGGATATTTGAACTCCAAGACAGAAAGGTGATCTAACCTAAACCATTCTACTGATTTGGTTTTATGGAAAAGTTTCCTGTAATTTATTTCTATGTATGTCTACTTCACATACATTACCCTTCTGTTGCAATAGTGTTTAGTGCTCATTGGGAAAGATTTGCCCAAAACTTGCCACGAACACTGAGCAGAGCACATCCATCGCTGCCCTCGGTGGAAGGAGCAGAGTTTCAGCAGCACCTGCAAAGACCCAGTGAGGTGTGGTCTGAATGCCAAAAGAAAAGGTCCCTGCTCAGGACCCAGGGTCCCTACTCGGCTCTGGATTTGCCAGTCAGCCCGCCGCAGCTGGTCAGATTGGGATCGGGTTAGATGAGCCTTAATTAGCTTTTCTTTCTTTTGCTTGGTTTCTTTCTAAGTGGTTGAAGTCTTGTGGAAAGACACAGTCCGGCTTAGCCATGCGTTAACAACCTTTGTTACTAAAAATCCAGGAAGTTTCTTTGCAAAGCAGAACCTCACAAGCCATTCGTTCTTTCTTCCATATTCACAGCCTTAGCCTGGCAGAAGAAGATGAGCAATGGATTTAAAAGATATCATATGGGGAAAGAGCCAAGAAAGGACTTTTTTCTGTGTATTTTATATATTTATGCACAGAGATTTTGCACAGCATTTGAAGTCACTTGCGCCATCAGTTAATCTTTTCTTTATATGTACATTAGCTCTGTATCTGTGATGTCATCGGGGTCATAATGCCTGTGCAGGTATTTCATAAGTTAACAGGAATTGCCACAGCCCTTAACAATTGTCCAAGACCTTGATGTTGAAACAGCCCTGACTTCCCAAATGATGCAGTATTAAAACATTGCATCACTCTAAACGCAGTCCTGTCTGAGACCACATCACCAGGGATTTATTGCCACCTTATGTACAAAAGGCAAGTCATTCCTACTTCCATCTCTGCAAGACTAGGAGGGTCCCAAGCGGCTGGTCTTTCAGGAGCTTGGATGCTTCCTACATTACAGTTACAAAAGCCTTTCAGGTAGTAAACAGCACGGTGTGAAGTTAGTGTCTGTGTATGGTTGGTGCGAAGGAATAGGTAGTATGTGCACGACTCGAACGTTCACCTGCACACACACTTACCTACAGTCTGGAGGAGTCCTCTGGAGGGCTGTGTTTCTGCTCTTCTCACAACGTTGTGTTGCCATCAAGCAAGCAAGCCTACAGCCTAAACTGTCCTTAGTCTAGAAGCCCAGATGGGATTTATGGGTGTGTTACCACCTTGCAGTGTGGCTGCTGGCACTCTCAGCTATAGGCATGCTCGTAATAGCGGTATGGACACCGCAATGGGGACCGTGCTGGGAGAGAGAACACTTCTTACCCTGTGCTCCTAAAATAAATGTAGCAGAGACCTAGCCAAAGGGTCTGTGCTCCAAAGGCCTTGCTGCTTTTTTGTCTTGTCTAAGTAGACTACTCGTCCCCCATAGCAAGTGCAGCTCTGTAGTACATGGAGAACTAGGAATGATGTCCCTCTTTTAGAGAACGACCCCACCTGGAGCAGTTCTCACCAGAACACCTGGAGGCCATTTCCAACATGACAGGTTGATTTCAATGTCTTTATTACTACTCATAGTGAGGGGCTGAACCATCCCGCTTGCCATAAGGCAGCAGAGCCCAGTGGGAAGCCGGTTGTGGGAATGAGAGCACGGTCATGTTTTCCAAGTTCCTTGACTATGTTTGAGACATCAGTGCTTCTCTTTATGGCAGGTGTGAACAGACTGAGACTCCCATTTGCCACAATGGAGGAGATAGACCTTCAGAACAAAATATGTGACCAGTAGTGAATTCATAGTTCGTGCCTTTGCTTCATGTTTGACCATCACTTAATCAGTTGCTTTCTGTTCCTTGACTTGTAGGAAGTGGGGTTTCTTTCAAGCCATCCCCTCTATCTTTGAAGTTGCTTAGGCAGGGGTCCCCCTTTCTATGCTCTGCATGTGCTGCCCAAGACACTGGGGAAGTCTTGGTCCCTGAGCATCTTCTAAGGACCCGCTGCAGTAAAAATGAAAGTGCAGATAATCTCTTGCCTTGTCAGAGTAGTCTCAATAGGTCTGGCCAGTAGAGACCCAAGGGCCTCTCAGGGTATTTGTTGAAGAGTTCTGGTTTTAATGGTTTAGTAAATAGAAGACCTTTTTTTTTTTTTATCCTAGCAGAAAGGTATTTTGGGGGATGGAGGGTTAAATGAGATGGCATCTTAGTCTAGAACTTCTTCCAAACACACCTGGGAAAAGTAATTGAGAAGAGATTACAATATTTTGAGCCTCATCCACAAGGAAGCTTTTCTTTTTGATATCTACAACTCATATGTTGAAATAATTTTACCAGGACAATGTACAGAATATCTTCTGTGCAAGAGTGCCCTTCGAAAGATTCATTCTTTACACATACATAATAGATATGGGAGTTTCTGAGGATTCACCTTTAATCTATGTCTTCTGTATTTTGTTTGTTTTATGTTTTTCAGTTAACATTAGCAATGTGTATAAATACATAAAAAATTATTGGATGAAATGTTTTTGTCTAATAAATTTTGATGATAGGTCATAAAACATTGTGTAAAGATACACAAAGATTATTTTAAAATACTTACCACACAGCTAAAAGCCCATTATAAATTACAGCACACAAGATTTATATGCTACTCTGCAGCATGTTTTAATGCAATTTAAAGAAATGTTAAGCAGGAAAATGCATTCTGCAATTATTTAATAATGCAGTAGGTATCAATGTTACTTTAATTCATTGAGGCATCATTTTTCCTTTGTAGAACCCTAAAAATAATGCTGCCAACACAGTCGTGCCTTGTCCAGTTGATGCTATTAATTAGTATTGGCCTGGTTATTTCCTATTAGCTGGGTCCCACTAATTTTGCATTGCTAATCAGGACTGAGGGTTTTTTTTTTCTTTTGCCTTTTCCAGTTGCATTTGGTAATTTGCTAATGGATGGCTCTGAAAGTTTTTCGTCTTTTCTCATTTAGATAAGAAATGATGTTATAAGAATCCTTAGTATCTTATATAAAAGCATCATTCTCGATGCATGCACCCATCCCCAAGGGGACTTTACTGACTGATTAATCCCAGTTCCACAAGATGAAGTCCTGCCTGCCCTTCCCATCTAGTCCTTTGCTGAATCCAGTCAGTAGAATACTCATGGGACCTTTTTCTTTTTTTTTTTTTTTTTTGTATTTAGGGGAATTGCTTTTTTCTAAGTTGAAACATCCGTGAAATGAGAGGTATGCTTTCCTCTGGGAACTCCACTGTCTTTTGGCTCAACATTTGCAGAGAAAGTGGACTGTGCAATCCCTATGAGAGAACACATTTGGTCAGAGAAATGTTTCCTATATCTGTTGTGTCTTAATTCAGTCGGCCTGTCTCTACACCACTTCCTCAAGCCCAAGAGAGCACAATGGCACAAGGAATGTCATCATCGCCTGGCTGTATGTTCCTGAAAAAGCAGCCAAAGGCCGATACAGGGTCTGGTCTCTAGATGTGTTTCCCTGCCTCCTGGAGCTGGTGGACTGCGCTGATGGGCAGGTGGGAATGCTCTATTTGTGGCCCCAGAGATAGAGCATCCGAGTTGGCTTCACTGATTGTGACACTTCAGGTGATACCCAGGAGCACGCAAAGAGCATCTAGAAACCACCAGTGTCCTTCTGTCTCCCCACGCAGGCCTTCAGCATCGTGTTTCAGAAAGCCATTGAGAGGGCTCCTGCAGATGAGAGCCTCGCAGCGCGCGTGCTGAATCTCATCGACAGCATTACCTTCTCCGTGTTCCAGTACACAACCCGGGGACTGTTTGAGTGTGATAAATTGACCTACACCGCTCAAGTTACCTTCCAGGTAAACATCACCATTTCGTGCAATTTGTATACAAGGATTTATTTTACAGGCAAAGATATTGGCATGCAGAGAAAGCTCAAACTGTCACGGCTGTGGTCTCCAGCATCAAAGCGGCAAATGCAGGGGCTGGGGGACTGACTTTCGTCTCTGCTTCTCTTGCTGGTAACGGTCACAGATGCTGTGTTTGATTTGCATTATGCTGACAAATGGTTGCTTGAGTGAGCAATACCTGCTTGCAGGACCTGAAAAAAAGGGACAAGCGGCTTAGCCTTGAAGGCTTGTTGGTTTTATCCAAAAGAAATGCTTGCTACATAGCTGCTGTCTTTTGTCTAGTATGTTATTATAATTTTTAGTCTATCGTCTCAGCAAGGAGACCATTGTATATCCCAATGCTGAAATCAAGTTCAGTCAATAAATAGTGCTTGGCATGATGTTGCAAAATTGTTATTAAGTTTGTGCAGTGAATGACTGTGCAAATTCTCTGACATGTAGAATGCAGATATGAACCAAGTTTGAAATGCCAAAATGCTGTACAGGTCTAGTTAACCTTGATCCAGCGATTGCCATGATTTTTTTTTTATTCTACATAACAAAATACTATGTGTAAAAGGGAAAATAAGTATATATACACACACATATATATTCATATACATATATAAAAACATAGACTCTAACAGTGTATTTAATTATTAAATTGTCTGTGTGTAGAAAGTTAGCTTATATTTTGCAATGTCAGCCTTAATTCTGACCCAAAGGATGTCTAAATTTTCTAATACATATCTCTAAGTAAAGTGTTTAAGTAGCACACGTTGTGCTTGTAACTACACTAAGCACTAGAAATAGTTAATGGGTCCCTTTAAGCTGTCAGGAAAACCAGCATCCTCAGTTCCAGTGGGTGGGGGCAGCTGAGTGATGAAGCTCAGGATTCCCCCATACCAAAAAGCAGTTGGCTCTTGAACTGAGCATGGCATTGCCGTCGCTGGCGGAAGAGGTGCCAGGCACACTTCAGACACCGTTGCCCAGCAGGCAATAATGAGATACAGTCTAGGATCTGTGACAAGGAAACGACAAACTCACCATGCCAGCGCTGTTCTTTTTCCACCCAGAATTGGAGTTCAGGGTTTTGGAGTTTGTCTCTGAGATTTCAGAAGTCTGGCAGTGCGCTTGGAGCAGTGGCTCCAGCTGGGCTCATGAGCATGTATGGCTTTCCAGAATTACCTGGAACATTGCTCTGGCAATCTTACTCCATGTATTCCTGAAAGCCACCATCGGTGGTAAAAAACATTGGTAGTAGATGAACAGTCCAGGTGCTCTCCAGCATTTGAGACCTCAGGGACTTGCTTATTCTCTTGGTGCATGTACCATAGGGGTTGGTTTTTTGTTGTTGTTTTTGTTTGTTTGCTTGCTTGCTTTTCAAAGCTCTCCCATTATGTCCTCACTTACTTTCAAAGTTGAACAAGACAGTAAGAGATGGACAAGGGCCCTCGGGATGCACGCTCTGGCTCCTTTCAAGGAAGTTCTCTGTTCTCTAGCTGCAGATATCAAGCACGGGGACCTGCAGCACACCCTGCAGCCTGTGTCTCTGCTGGCAGGGACTTCTCCTCAGTGTGCTATGAACCTGGATCACAGCCCTTGCTACATAGTTTTCCCAAACTTTGGTCCTCTTACATTACCAATCTCCATACTCATTCCTAGTCCTCTTTTGAGGAGACCCAAAGCACCTAACACCCCTCCAACACGGGGCACTGTGTACTTTTTAGCCACATTTTGGCAGCTACATGAGTTGAATAATTAATCTGCTAGAGTGTATTGCTGCTCGGTATCCTGACTGCTCAAGGGTATTTTGTTTGTCTGGAATTACAGATACTTCTGATGAGTAAAGAAATCAACACAGTAGAACTGGATTTCCTACTAAGATACCCAGCACAGACCAGAGTCACAAGTCCTGTTGAGTTCCTGTCTAATCACTCCTGGGGAGGAATCAAGGTACCTGTTTCCCTTGAACTGTGTGAAATCAGTATCCCTTATGTCCTCTAAAAGTCTTTCAGCAGCCTTCAGGTTGGTCCTTACAGCATTTGGTGGACAAAGTTCTGGCCATACATGAGAGGCAGCACAAAAATGCCACAGAAATGGAGAGTTCTGTAGGTACAAGACTGACTTTGTGGGCTCCTCATGACCCCTGCTGATCTCTGTGTCCTTGAGAAAGTGATTTTTCCCTTTGAGATTTAGGCTTCTCTCTGTCTAAGAGAGGAATGAGAATATCCTCTGTTTTTTGTGGTTATAAATTGTAAAGGACATGGACGTCTTCACTGTATTGGGGAAGAGGTCGGAATTTAAGGTAAATATGACCATCTGCAGAGATGTTCTGGGGATACAGTAGTGACGGTTGACAGACCTTCTGCAAAAAAATACTGTTATGGTAATGAAAAGCTCTAACAGCTGCCCTGTGTTTGGAGTGAGAGGCGAGTAAGAGCAGCCCGGAGAGATGCGAGTTATCCTATCTTTGCTCCTGTGTGTCAACAGATGCGAATTGTGCTGGATTTGAACCTGATTCAGGAGGGTGTGATTTGTTTTCTGGAAGGGGTCAAAATGTTCTTCAGATTAGGCATGCTTATTCACACCTTGTTGGATCTGAGATAGTATCTTTTCTTTTATTGTGGCTTCCGGCACTTGCTGTGATTTAAGAATCAGTTTTATTTGTAACATGCTGCCTTCATGGGGCATTTCTCTGGTGCTGTAAAGTAAGAGAGTGAAGACATCCTGGTTTCATTGGGATAGTTCTCCAATTTTCATCTGGGACACTGAGTTTTCCCTTTCTCTCCCTTCCCCTATGCTGCGCAGAGAATGTATCTGGTTCCTGGATGGTGACCAGACAAAATATCTTCATCCAGGCCCAAGATATCTCTGATATTCTTTTCCTGTTTACATTGTTTTGTGGAGCTTTCCGGAGTTTTGCAGGAGCCCTGGTTTATGGTGGCTCATGCCTTTCTAGGCAAGCACGTGCTAAGTTGTGCTTCACTTGGCAAACACTGTCTTTTGAGGTAGCACAGAGTTGGAGCTCTAAGTTGCAGACTGTGGTTCAGAAGTCAGATGAAGCTGACCTTTCTAAGCCGGGTCACCCACAGTGATTCCAAATGGTACCATGAAACAATCACGCTGGACGTGTCTGCCTTGACCAGGAGGTATCATCTCCGTCTCTTCACTGGCAGTGAGGACGGGGCCTTTGCCATGCACACGACCCAGCTCATGTTGAAAATGTCACAATCACATTTTCATCCATAAAATAAGCTTGGATATTCTCACTAAACCAGCCCCATTTGTCCTCTAAAAGGCATATTTCCATAATAATGGAGGAATTAAAGAAATTCTACACCCTTTCTTTAATCATCTTTTGTTCAGTGGTGGCATTTTGCAGCAGACAGCAGCAGCTTTATTTTTGTTTCTCTTTTGAAGACAAATTAAATGGACACTTAGGGTCAGCACACATAATCAGGGGAAATCAGCCATCAAGCCCATGAAATGCATGCTTTACAACAGCGTATTTTGTCTTTGGGCTGTGCAGTCTGCACAGATCATAGATGTACATACATATTATTGCTTTCAATCTCAGGCTTTCTCGGCTCTGCTCTGTCCGTGCCCGTGTTCAGCATGGGGATATATAGGGTGAATGTTGCATTTCAGTTCCTCTGGAGTCCTTCTGGGTTGGAGTTCTTCATTGCTTGGGAACGTTCTGCATTGCAAAGCTTCTTTCCACTTCTGTCCTCTAAGCTTCCTCTGGAAGCTGAACTTCCTTCCACCATAGGTTTCAGGGCTCTGATTCTCATTTTGGAGAGAACTCCGGGGGAGTTCTTGGGAACCATATTACTCTCGTAGTGCCCAAGGATGCCTTTGCCTGCCTGCAGGTGATACATTCTCCAAGCAGACACCTTCTAAGTCTGCAGTGTGTTTTCTTCTCTGTGAGATGATCCCTTCCGTGCTGGCCAGTTCCAACGCAGTGTGGGTGAAATGGCCTTTTACGTTACCCATGTGCTTCATCATGATTGCTGCAACTGCATCACGACTGTGCTGAAGTTGGTACAGTTGCCAGCTCAGGGTCACAAACACCAGAAGGAACATCAATGCCCAGTCATTCGTTCTTCAGACTTTACTCTTGCATCACTATTTGACATATCCAAGAGAACAGGCATTTCTGTGCATGATGTCAAAGCACATAGCATGCTGTGTCACAGCCTGCTATGAGACCAGCAGTAAGGAACTGCTACCCATCAGAGCTCAAACAGTGTCAGTGGCATCAATGAACACGGCCTTTGCCCCTTTCCCCCAGTAAGTGCGCCAGCTTTGTCCCCACCAGCAGCCTGCCCTCGTCATCACTCAGCCATCCCAAACTGGTGCAGTGTTGGGTATTTATCATGTGGTCATTGTGCGCATGGAGTAGCTGGAAACTTACCACAAGGTAAGCAGGAATTGAGAGCGGGCTGTCGCCTGATGTTGCTTTGCAATAACTGATTCTCTTTGAGGTGAGCTCTTCCCACTCTGCTTCCTCTCTCCCACTGAGTCTCTTGAGGTTTTTTGGTTGAGATGGAAACTATGTGATGCCAAGAAAATGCTGCTCTGCACATCCTTTTGCTGATCTGTGAGATGGCAGGATGTAGACGCGTCCAGCTGTGCTGCACATGTTGGGTGTCTTCAGCCTCAGAATGCATCTGCTGTCCCCATGAACTGCACATGTCGAAGAGCTCCAGTCATTGGTCAATAAACTGTGCTAATTTTATGTGTTTCAGGATTTTCAGATAATAAATTCTATGTTATCAAATACTGAATACTCCTCAGATTGTCTTTTGTGATGATTGTAGTATTGATTTTGCTATAATATATGGCTGGTGTCAACTTTATTAGTGTTTATATTCTATTAATGTGTGTTGGTTTATTAGCCTTTGAGTTTTTGGCAATTCCAGTTACTTGAGGCATGGTTTTAGTACAATCACTTCTTGTCACAGGCTGCTATAATTAGGTTAATTAGTCATGGCTTCTATACAGCTTATTAGCAGGCTAAAATCTCCTTTTCTTTCATCAGGAAGATTAAGTGCTGTAATAAATTGTTTCTTCAACAAAGCTTGAGCAAAGTACATTTCAGATTCATATTTCAAATTCAAAGTGGAATTTAGTATTCTGCTAATTTTTCACAGAAACATTGAAAATGCTCCTGCACAAAGTGCTCCTCTTGCCAAGGGTTTCAAGCCAAAACAGTAATGCCAAAAAAAATCAATATTGATATTTGTGGCCCATTCTGTGCCTCCTATTTTGGGCACATTAACTTCAAAGGAAACTTCATTAAATGTTGAGGACTCTAGGCATGCAAATAGCCTGTGTGACTTGGCTTATCATTTATTGTTGTTGTTTGCTTAATAATATATATAGGTCAACAGTCCTTTGCAGTTGTGCAGCTCATGATGCTGGAGCATCTGACACACATTTATGATGTAGTTTTCCAGATTCTTTCAATAAAAAAGTTCAGTAAAAGTTTTCACAGAGCTTTTTGCTGTAATGTGTACACCAGGGAAGCTCAATATTTACCAGTGAATGAAGAAACCCATGTACCTGTCCAGAAGGGCACAGTGTGTAGGGAAGGGTAATATCTTTTATTACATCTGCTGATAGACTTGGTGTCCTGGTGTCAGCCAGGATAGAGCTGGTTTTCTCCACAGAAGCTGGTGTGAGGCTGTGTTTTGGATTTGGGATGAGAAACTGTTGATAATGTGCTGATGTTTTGGGTTGTTGCTGAGCAGTCAAGGACAGTCCAGCTTCTCGTGCTGGGCTGCCAGCAAGCAGGCTGGGGGGGCACGGGGAGCTGGGAGGGGACACGGCCAGGACAGCTGACCCAGGCTGGCCAGAGGGATATTCCCTACTATACGACGTCATGCCCAGTACATAAACTGGAGTTGGCCGGGGGGCGGGAATCACTGCTCGGGGACGGGCTGTGCATCGCCGGGTGGTGAGCAATCGCTGTATTGGGCATCACTCGTTCTTGTACATTCCTTTGTCGGTATTATTATTATTGTTATCATTGTTGTTTCCTTCTCTCTTTCTGTCCTATTAAACTGCTTTTATCTCAACCCACGAGTTTTTTCCCAATTCTCTCCCCCGTCCCACTGGGGGAGGGGGAGTGAGCGAGCGGCTGCATCATGCTTAATTGCCGGCCGGGGCTAAACCACAACACTTGGAAAAAATGATACATTTCAGGTTTTTTAGTGCTTCCTTAAGCCTGAAACAGGAATTGAATTCAAACTAAACACAGTTCAAGAAAAACTGCTCTGAGCTTAACTTGATTCTGTTCATCAGTCAGCCTGTATGGGAGAAAAAGCAGCACCTGTGGAGCCCCTGCGGAGGCATGTTAGTTAGCTCCGGAGCAAGGGGACATGTCAGCAAAGGACACAGCCATTAGCCTCAGTGCAAATACTGCCTCTGGGCTGTTGAAGGGTTAGTTAAGAGCAGGAAGGGGAGAAAATTGTATCATTTAACGAAAGTAGTGCCTTTGCCGAGTCCCTGGCTCTGGTGTTCGATAGAGTTGGTCATTTCAGTTCTAAGGCCTGTCTTTTGCAGGTGCTTGATAGCGATCTCTTGAGAGGTCAAAAGTATTCTTTTACTCTTAATGAGGTTTTCTGTCTTTTTTCAATTTCCTTTATTACAGTATGTTATACTTTCCTCATTCTCTGTGTTCCCAGTACGTAGCTTGAAAATTTTTATTTTAGTTGGTACTTCTGAAAAGGTTTTTTGTGTGCATGCAAGGTTGTCCATTTCTTGTGGCTGATCTGTGAGATGGCAGGATGTAGACGCATCCAGGTGTGCTGCTGGTTACCTTTCCAATAAATGTGTGGACACACCTTAGACCACAAAGGTACAATAATGCTACTGTTTGAACTGCACAAGATGTCAGGCCACAGCCATGTGCAAGTGACCATTTTTATAGTCTTGCTGTGAAGTTGACCTTACCACAGAATCAGTGTAGAGGCTATCCTCTGTACGGTTTTTGCTCCATTTTTTTCTTCTTTCCTTCACTGGAAGGTCTCCAGTGTCATAAGATGAAGGTGTTGATACCTGGATGGGAGATGTGTATTGTCTGAATTGAATTGGGTTTTATGGTTGTTAGATCTTCCAGACTATATCTTGACTAACAAGTAAAACGGGCCAGCAGCTGTTTTCTGGCCCTAGCAGCACGTGACACGGCACAATGTGAATCCATACAGCAAAACTCCCCTCGCCTCCCAGACCAGAGATACCTCATATATTGTTTACTGTGGACAGTCCCTAGAATGTCTTACTCCCTGGGCTATGTCCAGGCATTTTCTGAGAGCAAATGAGTTAGCCAAAGTCAAACGTGAGCCACCACCATACTAGCAAACTGTGGCTTATGATGAGCTTGTGCCTGGACCTCTTCTGTAGCCACAGATTGAGGAGCAGATCAGCAGGCAAGAAAAAAGTGTGTGTCTTCTCCTCACTGTATGGTATGCTGGGGTCTGAGATAGGCAGATAGATAGAAACTCCCTCTCCTCATAGCCTGAGACAATCTTGCTCTGGAACAGCTTCATAGATGCACAAGTGTGGTTTTAGTCCTGAGCTAATACTGCCTGCCCATCACTAGGGCTTATTAGCTTAGGCAAAGTCTTGCACGAGGCATGGTTATGCATCTTCTGTTCAGTGCCCAGCGCCAAAAGACCATGCTTGTATGTCTTAGGGGGTTCAGCTGAGCAGTTTGTATTTGCCTAGAAAAGACTATATGAACATACCCAGAGTCAAGCTGAAGCCAGTCATGAAGCCAGTGGTCATGCCCTTATGGTATTCATTTTCATGGTTGCCTTTGCCAAAACCAACCCTTTTTAGAAGATGGGGGTGGTTCTCAGGCCAATGAGACTAGCTGAAGGTTGGGTGAATGGATTTTGCTGTGACCCTGGTGATCTCTGCTGTGAAATTCTCCTGTGCTATGACTCCCTCCATGCCAAGCCCTTCCTGGGGTCCCATGTCCACGTTACCTCGTGGCCTTGTGCCTCCTGCGGAACTGTGGTCCCTGATCAACCATGCGTGCATCTGGCTCTCATGGCAGCAGCCTGTTCCCACAAGCAGGATGCAGGCAGCTCTGGATCTCCTTTGCACAGATACGCATTTCCCAAGTCTGATTTTCTTTGTGATATTTTCTGCAGCACATTTTCACTGCTGAATGCAGATGTGTCCCATAGGATAAGTGAAGCTAGTTAATATACAGCAAGAATACACCTGGACAACTTGGATTACTTCTTCATCCCAATCATTTCCTTCATCTTTTTCTGAAGAGGAAGAATTTTCATTATGTAGATATGAAAACGCTACTGAAAGGGCATTGTTTAATAATGTGATGTTGAATAATGAGCTCTAAATACTGAATTCAGCTTTCGAGGATGAGAACAGCAGTAGACAAAGTAGTATATTAACTCTATATTTATAATTTTGCAGAATGCAGATGATAAGATTGTGTGTGTGGTTTATGAGATAAAATACCAAATCATATATTTTACATTTAAGAATACTGGATTTTTTTGACAAAAGAACAGAAATCTCTCTTCCAACTTTCATTTTTTGTACTTTTTAGACACTGAAATTTTTCATTCTTATCAAAGACTCATTGTGACACAATCCACTGCCTATATTGTGTTCTTTGTGCATAAGCAAGGTCCTTTGATCAGGCTGGTCAGATATGAAAGGCTTGCAGCTCACAGCTTCCCATGTACATTCAGAGTTATTATTATGCCAGAAAATCATAGTCTTAATTAAATCTCTTCCATTAACTCAGTTCTTCAGATGTACAGCTTTTTAGCGCATCTTTGATAGAAAACATTGATTATGACACTTCGATGTGCATTCACCTGCTCTCATCTAGAAGTTTCCTAAGGACATTTATCTGTCCTCATGAGCACTCAAGTCTCAGAGAAATGTTCCCAATGTCTCACAGAAATACTACTTGAGAACATTTTACCTTTTCTTTCCTTTTCATTTTTAACCTGCTGGCTAACGATCTGATGTTTATCTGAAATACAGCAGAGATTTTGATCGCATCAAATATTTAAAGATGTACTTTGTTGGTTTGATTGCAGACTAGAAATGGAATTTTTCTGGACACCTCTACAGCAGTGTCAGCCTCCATCCTTCACTCTCAATCCACCCATGACACAAAGCCTGCTGTCAGCTGATCATTTTGAATGTAAAATTTCTTTCACCCTTTAAATGGAAGGAAAGGGAAGTAATTCATAGAATCACAGAATGGTTTGGGTCAGAAGGGACTTTTTAAGGCCATCTAGTCCAACCCCCCTGCAGTGAGCAGGGACATCTTCAACTAGAGCAGGTTGCTCACAGCCCCGTCCAACCTGACCTGGGATGTTTCCAGGGTTGGGGCATCTACCACATCTCTGGACAACCTGTGCCACTGTTTCATCACCCTCATGGTGAAAAATGTCTTCCTTATATCCACCCTCTTTTAGTTTAAAACCCTTACCCCTTGTGCTATCGCAACAGGCCTTGCTAAAATGTCTGTCCCCATCTTTTTTAGCTGCGTTGAGACACATGAGATGGCTTTTGTGGAGGCACTCATGGTCTGTGTATCATCCCCACTGTGTGACCGCAGTGCTTCAGTGGACCACAGTATTGCCAGTACCTGAATAGAGCATCCTTGCGCAATGAATGTAGTCTGACAGAGCCATGGGGACAAGCTTTTCACTTCGCTCAGAGTTGGCCACGCCTCTGCTGCAGTCTGGTTTGATTTTTGAGTATTGCATTTTAAGAAAGATGTGGACCTTCTGGAGGCAGGGCAGAGGAGAGAAGTGAGCGGTGTCAGAGACCGAAAACATGACGGTGAGGAGAGACTGAGGAGAGGGAGAAGGGGAAGGATTATGTCTGAGGGCCTCAAGACTGAGGGGTCAGAAGGGTACAATCCTCAAAAAGTGTCCTCCAAAGGGGAAAGAGTAAAGCAAGGTACATCTCAAAGTACTGCAAGACAGATTCACAACAGACATTTGGAAAACCTTTGTGATAGAGGATAGTGAAGGACTGGCATAGATTGCTTGCAGTTTCCGTTACTGAGGTTGTTCGAGCAGGTCTTGTGACACATGCATGAGGATGATGTCAGGGCAATGGACTCTGCAGCTTCTTTACTCTGGTTGCCTGTTCTCAAGGCCAACTCCGCTATGGTGCCACCATGAAACCTTGGATCAGACCCTCACTGTGAAAAGAGCTGTGAGAAGCCTCATCAAGGCATGGGTCCATACTTATGTGTATATACGTGTATTTCAGCACACAGAGCCATGGACCCTGAGAGCCTTCCAGCTGGTGACATCCTGGGACAGATGCTTCAGACGAGCTCTTCCTGTCCATGAGACACATTTTCTCTTTAAGTTTTGCTGTTCATTGGTGCATGGTGGTGGCCCATCTGTGATTTTTAACAGCCAAATCCACGGAACTTCTCAAAAATACACAAGTACCACCTTTCAGTTGTCATCAGGGATCAATGGCCAGCTTCTGGTTCTGGCTGTTTGTCCCCGATTTGCTGGAGGGCATCAAAGATTGAAGAGGAAAAATGGGGAGTGTGGCTTGGGACAACAGCCTGACTTTGCAGCCATTCTCAAAACATCCTGAACAATCTTTGCAGAAAATGCAGGAAAAATGTGAATATGAACCTAGCTGTGAAACGTCTCAGGCAAAATGATGAAAATTTGGTGGCTGGTTATAAGCAACTAGAATACAAAGGGTATGACTAAATCACATTTCTTTGCTGACCTTTCCTACTCAGTGGAACTGTCTTCAAGAACGTAGTAGTAGGAAGGACTCGAGTGCTGAAGCCATTGCTTTCCGATTCATGATACAGTTTCACTGGGAATTTTCCAAGAAAAGGTAGTGAGATCCAATCCATCACTCCTCAGACCACTTCCGTCTTCCAACCACAAGGTGTCTGCATTTTGTGATGCCCTAGGAAGGATGCTGCGGATAAACTGAAAGATGTTTTTGTACAGTGTCATGGCATGGCACTACAAACTTTTTTACCCCAGTATAATTTAGATGTGGGGAAAATGCAAGGGGTCTGAATGAAGACAGGGGCATACAGTGCAGTGAGCTTGTCAGGCAGCTTTTATGAAAGAAATAAGGAGGATTAAAATAACATTTTTGTGTTGAAAGGTGATTGAAGTTTGGGAAACCCATCATGTCTTTATTTTTACCTTCAGTAGAGATTTTTCTTATGAGTTGAATGATTCAGGTAATGCAGCTAAACAGAAAATAACACCTTCAGTGAATGAATAATACAACCGTAGCATGGGAAAGATGGCAAATAATCCATCATTCTCTACATTAATCTTTCTAGTTAACAGTAGTATTCAAATAGACTAATTAATCTGCTTATGCGTCTACTTCCTGAACGATCCAATCTATCAATTCGAGCCAGATGCAGGTTTTACTATCCCATTCCTCCAGGAGCTGTCTTTCGCCAGCTGTGGGGATGCTGGTTTTCCTAATGAGATTTGGGTCACCGGCAGAAAATGAAGGAAGGAAATTATGAATATTTGCAGAAACCTATAAAAGCAGAACTTGCAGTGCACCTGGACAGCGTAAGACTTTTAGAAGGTGTTTTGAAAATTCATGAGGTTGTTCCCAAGCATCATAGAGCATTCATAGAGCCGCTCTGCTTTAACCCCATTGCCAAAGCTCATTGCTTCAAACTCGACAAGCCTGTGTACAGACAGACAACTGGGAGGCTGAGTTTTGGTGGGACTTCCCCATACCTCCCTGGGAACCTGCATCCCTCAAGTTGGCGAAGCACAGCTCCAAAACACGCAGCCAAACCGTGGCAACAGCTGCACAGCTCAAATGCATTGAATCACTGGAGTGTTTCTAGACTTCAAATCTCATCCTGGTGCTGATATTGAAAACACTCAGTTGAACCTGGACAGCTTTGCTGTACGCCTCACCTGACATCTGAAAATGGACTATCATTAGCCGATGGGCTTGGCTTGCTAAAAGCCAGTCTTCCCCACAGTACGTGCGCATCACTGCCGGGACCACCTGGTGAAACCCTTGCACCTTCTGCAAATGACATTGTTGGGCTGTTGCCTTTCCAAAATCAGAGAGTCTTAGGATCAATTGCACAACTGCTGAGCACTGTGAACCTTTTTTTTTGGTGGAGCCCGCTTTGCTTAAAAACTGTATAACATAATTCATAAAAATTCATCTTCTTAATTTTGCAAGTGAAATCGTGACTGATCGTTAGGATTTAATCATCTCACAGATTATTAAAGCTGTGAGAATATTAAATACAATTTCTTTCCAGTGTTGCCAAATTGTGTGAATTTTATAGAGCGACATTTGATGTTCAGTGTGTTCCTTACAGACCTCATTTTTCTAAGTAGAGGGTTGTTGTTTTTAAAAAGCAAGATATATAAGGAGCTAAGACTGAAAGTATAAATCAGGTACAACCTGAAGACTCATAAAGTAAGGACAGCTTTTAATAAAAACACTCACTTTTTTATTATGATTTCACTATGTCTTTTTAGAAACCAGTTTCATGGCTGCTGGGGAACTTGGTTAATAGTGTTAGAAGCTCACTCTGGCAGCACCGGTTTTACTTGCACTGTATTATTTTCCACACTATTTATGTCAGCACAGAGCATGGTATCGAGGAGCTGTTTTGACTTCCCTTGCCCCAGAGCTGTTCTCAAGTCAAATGACTCTGGGGCAGGGTATTTTAAACTATGGAAATCATTTTAAATACAAAACAAACTTTTTTTTTAAGAATAATTTCCTTTAGAGCCAAGGGGAAGAAAACATGGAGATAATAACTTTTCTTTTTTTTTTTTTTTTAAGTTATTATAAAAACTTAGCAAGCAATGCCTAAACTTGGGGCCAGTTTTGCCCTGATGGTATCCTTAGAGTAACTGCCTTTAGCGATAAGAGCAAGTGTTTTCTCTAATAAATTTACAAAAGCTTGTTGTAGTGTATCTGGCACTAGGAGATAAATTGCACGCAGTAGCAATGACACCAGACCTTTGAAGTTGTCCTTTTCACTAAAGACTCAGGCCATCCTCTGGAGGCAGCAAGCAGTGAGGAAACTGAGTCCATCATCTCCTCGTTGTGCCCATCTGCCTGGGACTTCCCTGTCCCCCGAGACATTGTCTCTTTGCGAAGATCCCCTTTCCCTTCTGGCCCTTGGTTCACTCTCTAAGGGCTGTGTGTCGAGGACACATTGTGGGCACACCAACAGTTGCTCTGCAATGGCAACTAGGATTTCTTACTCAAAGCCAATGGCTGATACACACTGTATTTCCTACAGCTGTGGGGGGAAAGAGAGTACTTTGCATTTGTGAATGTGTGAAATTCACGGATCTGCTGATATATCAGCTCCACTTTAAAGCTGGTTCTGACTTAGATGAGAAACTGTCAAAGAAAACCAAAGTGATAAAGCAAATTGTACGTGATTCAGTGAATGAAAAATCATTTTCTCTGAGAAAACAATTATCCTTGCCTTGACATGGTGTGAAGAGACCTGTTTCGCTGGCAAAGTCTCATTCTGAGATATAAACTCAAGACCCTCCTGTTTTCAGCCACCAGAGATGATTATAGTGTGGGTTGCAAAGACAGGAACTGGAGACCTCCAGCCCTTTTGATCATATTTGATTTTGCTCGATGTTTTTTGTCTCTCTCAATTTCCATGACAACTCTAATTGACAAATATATTCTTCATTACGTTGACAAAAATAGCCACGCTACACAGGTTGATGTGTAGTACCATCTGCTGTCCCAATGTACCATTCCTGGTTTTTCTCCTGCTGCTTGGAAACAGTGATATATTATTGTTGGTCTAAGTTTCTTGGAAAATTTCACAGCAGAGGTATTGAAAAGCGATTAATATTCACAGAAAGATTACTGATTGAGATAGCTTTCATTGCACTGGCTTTTAAATAGCAGCATTTCTTATTAATACCATCACTCCTAGTACATGTAATTAAAATTGTTGACTAATTAAAATTTTAGTGTTAAATTTATATAATACAGACTTTACACTTGCAATTAGAGCTTTCTTGATTCTGCAGCATGTTGTTCAGGGAGAAAGAGACTATGATCACTGATTACATGTCTGTCATTTAGTAAGAAGAAAGAAATTTTTCAGAGTCTCCCTGGTTAGCATCACCAAGAGACTTCTCAAAGCAGAAGCAGACAAAGTTCTGAAGTGATATTTTAAGTAAGTCACTTCAAAAGTCAACAGTGTTAAAAAGTTTTATATAAGCACTTGCACTGATGAATCTGCGGAGTTCAACATTTGCCATTGTATTGTGTTCAGCTAGGAGAGGTGCATCAAATATATTGCTGCAAGGACAAGGTTTTGGCAGATCGGAATACATGGCATTGTTCCTGTGAAGTTCAGTTTCTCATGTTCTGTGCTCTGGTTTCTACTTTTCCGCAGAAAGTGGAATACGGCCTGATTTTGGAGCAAGTACTTCTATCGCTGACATATCTCTGTGTTAGTGCTAATCCATACATGGAAACAGCATCTGTTGAATCACTACTTTGCTCACACTCTTCTTCGTGAAATTCTCAAGATCCCTGGGATTCTGGCATGGAGATGGTCAACGCCAAACTGAGTCAGTCCATGCTGTATCCATCAAGTGGCATTGCCAGCACTCTGCTCTTGTCTGTGTCTTTTGTGGAGATACTGATGAAATAATGACTTTGGGCAAGGTTTGATTTATTGGAGGAGCATTTATAGTAATATCTACAAGTACTTCTCTGCCTATAGCTCTAATTTCTGGTCCTGGAGCACATGACCTGTGAGGAAAGGTGGAAGGATTTGTCCAGCTACGAGTTAATAGAGCCAAACTCTCCTTGTTATTGGCAGTGAATGTAATAAGGATCAACCGTGACAAATCGCAGGTAGGGAAGTTCAACTTGAATGTAATTAAAAAAAAATCTTCTTTGCCAGGAGAATAGTGCGGTTCTACAACAGGGCACCCAGAGGGGTTGAGAGAGCTTCATTTTAGAGGTCAGCATTTTGGTAGGCAAAGCCATGGCTGACCTGATCCAGTGCTGGCTGTAGTCCTAGTCTGAGCACAAGGTTGCACTAGACATCTCCGGAGGTTTCATTCTAACCATAGATTTTGTGATGCTGTGAGTGTGTATTCAATAAATGTCCTGGGTCAATGGCACCCACTGGGAACAGCTTTACAATGTCTTTGTCACCTACAGGCGTTCCCACTGCACTCTCAATTCCATTTCTGACTCCTTTCTTCCCCTAGTTTGCTCTCTGTGTGGAAGTATGGCTTCTAACTAAATTCAGTCTATTAGAAAGACTGAAGTTTTATACTGCTCTTGTCTTCTCATTGGGAAGCCTTTCCAGAGGAAAACATGGCTTTCCTGCAGTTTTTAGAGCAGAGTGGCCTTCAGCGTCTTCTGCCTCGTTTGCAATAACGTCTTATCCAGGGCAATCAATCTCTCAGCCCTTCCGTCAGGGCATTTGCATGACTTTCAAAGCCCTTTGGCAAGTGTGTTTTTTCTCAGTTGATCTGAACAAGGTGTGACATCAGCATTTTTCAAGAAGCTTTCTCAGTTACTTTCTGTAGTGGAGCTGTATGCGATGTGAGCTGGAGCATTACTGGTGCGGGACACCTCTGCCCATCAAGAAGCTTCCTCTTTGCTCTGAGTGTGTCCTTCTGTTTCTATAGAAAATAGCTCATTCACTGTCTTTTACACTTCACTTGTCTTTTCCACTTCGTGTTCAAGTGCTTACAGCTTCAGATTATGCAAAATGCTCTGAAGATGTTTGTTTCAGTGACAATTTTGCTTGAAATCCAGAAGAATCTTACAAGATGTGCAATACATTTTGCTACCACGTGTATGAAAGAAAATTTGGATTCTTTACTTCTCTGCATAACATTTATAGTTGCCACTTTCCAGCCAAAAAAATCTAGCTATATTTTCATTGTCATTATAATTTATTTACTACTTTGCTCAACTGTACTTTAGGTCATTCTTCAGCTACCTGTTTCTACTACAGACCTGCACCAAGAAGTTGATCTTTGTGTGCATTTGGCAAGTGTAAATCGGAGTGATTTGATTTTCACATTGGCCCAGGATGTTATGCATGTTTGTACAAAGAAAGCACCCACCCATGTACAGTTTGCACTATGTTTATTGAGATTTGTGGTTCCATGGTCACCACATGTGTGGTGACGTCTCCGTGCTGTGGTTTCATCGAGTGTGTGCACCAGATTGTGCAGACAGAGAGGTGTATGCGCAGGGGAACAGGGAGAGAAAAACAACTGCATGTGTATAGAGATGAAGAGAATGAATATTCCAACTGTGAAATTACTGTAAAAAGCAGTTTTGGCGAGCATGGCAAGCCTGAGTTTAGCTTTGGATACTGCACGCCCCGGATACAAAAGCACATTTTTCCATCAGTCGTTGTGATTTTTGCTGCACAATTATCTTTGCGTCTGTTGAAGCAGTGCGGAGACTGTTTGCAGACTTGCAGCTAACAGGAATGCCAGCGATGTGCTCTCCTGTCAGATGCGGGCTCAGAATTTCCAGCTCTTGTCCAAATCAGGCATTTCTGGGATAGCTGATAGTAGCAAGTGTCTGGCACCTGAGATTTCTGCGTTCTGGTTTCAGAACAGGAGCGCAGATTTCCTCTTGCTTTGGGTTATGGAGAACAGCATTGTGGATGATGCCAAATTCTTTTGTCCTTTCCTGTATTGTCAGTTCCGAACTCCCTTGTCACCGTGACCGTGCTGCAGGGGAGAAGGCTGGGATGCCGTGTGTGGCTTCCCTGGCTGGGGAAGGGCGTTGCAGTGGTGTGGGTGACACCATCAGGGAAGGTGTGTTAGGTGCAGCACGATTTTAGAGCTGATGTTCTGTGGGCAGCCTTGAGACATATTCCAGTTCAGAAGATGCACATGGCAAAAAACTCAGGGCATGTACCTTCCACAGGTAGGAAACTGTTCTCAGCTGTATTTTCCTGTGGCCTTGCAAATGGCTCGTGTTGGTTCTTGCTCCTGTGGGTGCGCTGACAACAAAGTTGGGAAAAAGAGAAGGGACTAAGTCTGATCCTGGTGGGTTTCTGGCTGTAGTTCCCAGGCTCCAGCTATGAACCTCCTGGTGGAGCAAAGCATGAGCAGTCAGTAATGGTTGCAAAATGGTTTGAAGGCATGTAGGATTGTTCCTACAAGGATTGAAGACCTTCCTTGTTTTTTCCAGACTCTCTCATTCATGGAGGAATTCAGAAACCTGGATCGGGACATTGAGGGGTCTGCAAAACGGTGGAAGAAATTTGTTGAATCTGAGTGTCCTGAAAAGGAGAAGTTCCCCCAGGAATGGAAGAACAAGTCAGCTCTGCAGCGCCTGTGCATAATGAGAGCTGTCCGCCCCGATCGCATGACCTACGCTGTCAGGTAGCGGCACTTCTTCACAACTCTGTATTGCTCTGGCTTAGCCGGCAGCTTTGGGTGTGTGTTTGCTAGGGAACAGGAGTAATTAAGGAATATGCTTTGACTTATTTATTATAGAATATGAGTTCTGCAAAATGGTTTCCTGCAAAGGAGACTGATGAATGAGTCGTCTCTGAATTCTGCAAGACAGTCAACACATTTAATTTAACTGGACTTTCTTGCTTAGCGAGATCTAACCCCAATATCAGCAATAGTGGTGGAAGCGGTGTAACTAGCATCAGGTTATGTATAACTGTGAGTATAACCCAGTGCTCTTGGGTGAGGAACAGACATGCCAAGTCAGAAAAGAGCATCATCATACGGGTGTTGCACATCTGCTAGAGTCTTTTAATGATCAATACAACTTCTAGAGCTCATTAAGGTTGATATTAGTTACTAGAACTTTTACAGCTGTTCCTTAGGCATAAGAATAAAGCGTAGAAGTGAAGGGAAGTCTTACAGAGGTTTAATCTTCTTTTTTTTTTCCTGAAAAATGAAAAATTTATGTGATGCTGCTAGTTCTGAAAGTTGTAGTTGTAAATTATGTAGTGACGGTAACTAGGCAAATCTAAACTTTATGAAGGTATGCAAAAGCAATACGCTTGTTCCACAAGAAACTAAAGGTCTTTCACTCCATTAGGACTTGTTTTTTCCTCTCTGTCCTAGTAGTCTGTGATCTGACATTTCTGCAATACCTCTCATGCCACTGCCTCTCAAATAGTTTAGATTGTTCCGCCATCTGGCATGTGCATGTATATGGGTGTGTGTAGCAGATTGTATTACTCAGCGTATGAAATAGATTTCTGTTTGTGCTTTAAAATTCACAGAAAAATGCAGAAAAGACTGAGTGAAGTTTCACTATGGTCAATGTTGCTATGTTTTATTAAATTAAATACTATAATTTATCATAATTATACCATTCTAAACCATCTTCTTTTACATTTGTTACTTTTTTAGGGCTGAATTCTCCATGTGTTCTCTCAGCTGAAAAGATTGTTTTTCTTTTTGTTATTTAGTTTGAGTAAAATAAGCTCTTGTCTTTCTGAGCTTTTAAGTACATATTTCATTTAAACAAGTTTAATTCATTGCTTTCAATCAAAATGGTGGTATTCACATAGATAAAATATAACTAGAACATAAAGTTTCAATTCCTCAATTATTTTCGTATTTCTCTTTCATGAAAATGCAAGGGAATCCAAGTTCAAAAGCTTGGCTGGGTATTTTTAGGGTCTGGGCATGTCAAGCTTTTCTGTTTGCACAAGAGTATTTAAATGTTTTTTTGTTTTGTTTCTTATCTAGAAGTAGGTTAGAATGTAAACATGTGCAAATGATAACAGTTCACAGTGCCTTCCCCAAGACTTTGTTTGTAGATGTTTGTGACTAAGATTCTTCTTGAAATCCAGGATAGCCAGAAACTAGGTCAAAAAGCCTTAAGAAGAGCTTTTGTTTAGGGAAATCTCATAGCAAATGTGAAATAACTAGTGGTAAAAATGACAGTCAAAATGGCTTTGACTTCCTGGTTCATCCTTGATAGTATCATACTCCTCAAATATAGCTACCATGCAGAAGGCTAGTGGTCATCTGGTGTCTTGCTTTCCTAAGCACCTTCAAAACTATGTTTCTTCTGTGACCCTTCAAAAAGTAGGGGACCCTGTACAGCACTGGGGAGCTGCATACTCTGACCATGAGAACTTCAGCCTCAACATCCCTAGTGTAGCCAGTAGCATTTCAAGATCATGTTCATCTTAAAAAATTCATCGAGTTTTGGGTATCATCTGCAGTGTCGTTGAATCCCACAAGTTGTTTTCCAGTTCTCAACTTGCATTTTATCTCTTCCTTCTATATAGCAGTTAAATCTGCTAACATTAAATACCTTACTGATGATCAATGGACATCACTACAAGCATAGTCCTAACCTTCTTGTCTGAGAGACTTGACAAGTATCTGAGTGCATTTAAGGAGTCAAGGAGTAGACAGGTAGCCTACCCATAGGTGACTAAGAGTATTTTAGATGCCCTGGAATATCCCTATCCCATCTCCAGCTACTGTTCAGAAAGGTGTAAGAGTCTGTATGTCCCATGTCATATACACCACCTCCATGAAGACAGTCTAGGAAGCCCTTTAGTATCTAAAATGACATGGATACCATCCTCCCTCCACCCCTGTATAGGCTTCTTGCATTTCCTTGTCTTGGAAGCTAGGTTTTTCAGCCACTCTTCATAGCAGATCCCTGGGGATATTTGCACAGGCTGTTTTATTGCCTAGACTAGGTCTAGGAGCTGTCAGGAGAAATCACTTTTACCATGATTCACTCCTTAGAGCTTAGGTGAGGGCAGTGCTCCATTGTCCACCACTGAGAATCATAATTTCCTCAAGAGGGATTTTCCAGTGTAAATGCCTATTTCATCCTTCAATCTTATTGAAGAACATCAGCAAGGAGCTTCTTGCAACACCTTGTGCTCCCATGCTTCCACATCCATGATGAAGTCAGATCAGTCCAGCAGCTACTGGCAAGGTGTAACATGGTCATGGTGAAGTCCTTACAAAAGCACTGGTACTTCTGCCTTGAGGAAAAGGAAATACCTTTGAAACTATGCGGAAGGACTAAGGACTCTTGTAGCTGGCACCTCCAGCCATGATTATGATACTTATACGAACTCTTCGGATAAAGGATCTTAGGCAACTGTGGCTTCATATAATCCAGAAAAGCTGCAAGCCAGCCATTTGTCTCACAAGGCATTTTTGCTTTTTGTTCTGGCACCTTTCCTCAGATCCTACTGCTTGTACCGTGAACCACTCCTATGATCACCTTATTTGAAAGACACCAAGTGTAGGCACTTTTCCAATCCTGTCTCTGAGGACACACATTCCTTTCCTGCATGTGCGGTCCATTTCAAAGTCTCCAAGTCACGTTAGTTGTGTTTCTGAATCTCCAAGGCATTATTTCATAGAGATGAGACTTGATGGAAAACAAGAATCTTGTGACCTTGTATCTGACAGACTTTTTAAAATTTTGTGGACTGAAGCTTTCCGTTAGGTCTTTAGCAAAACTTGACCCAGAACAGAAAAATCTACTTGAAAGAAGCACCAAACAAAGCGGAAGGTTTTTCTTTTGCGGTCCCTTAGGCGCTTCTATTCCACCTGCCTTTCACTAGTCCTTGGAGGAGACTCTCCGCTCTCTGAGAAGGAATTTGGCTGCCTTATTCTGGTATCATCTACCAGGTGAAAACTGGCCAATGTTTTTCTTCCCCGTGGTACTGAGGTTTTCAAAAGGCCTGAGTCATGCATCTATGCTAGAAGAGCAACTGCTCATGTGTGGGGTTTGAATACAACATTCCTACCTTTGAATCAATGGTCACTGTATCTTTGTTTTCTAAAACAGTGATTTTGGTGAGCTCACCCTGGGGAAATTCAGCCTGGATGTTCTCCGTGCGCTGTATTTGGGCAGATGCTGTGCAGCTGAATTTTTTCCTGTTCACTCAGTTGTATTTTTCCTTGTGACTTTCAGGCAGAGGCTAAGCTACACATGCTAGATATTCTTAAAGCTCTTTTCTTTTATCTTTGCAGAACAAAGTAATTTTGTAAATCATCTGGACTTTTTGTGACTTTTGGTGATAAATGTAAATGAATACTCTTTCCTCGCAAAGGCTGTATGGATTACAAAGTACATGGCAGTTTTCTGTACATTAACTTAACTATGTCTTCTCTCCCGAGATACCTTTGTCAAAATCAAGCCCCGACTTGTAATGAACTTCTGAATACAGCATGGGGCTGGTAGGTCCCACTGTTTTCCCTTCTCACTTCCTTTCGTTTGCCAGATATTGGTGTTCCATGTGTCATTTTACCCCTGTAAAAAGTGCCAAACATTGCTACTGAATGTTAGATCCTGAAGCCCAGCCTGCAGATCTTCTCTACAATTATTTCATGCCCATTTTTTTTGTTAAGTTTATAATTTGCTTGAATCAGCAAAACGAAAACTAATTAATTGATTATTTGAAGGGAAATCTGTCTTTTCTGTACAATAGTAGACTGGCAAAACATTTTTCTTTCTGGCAGAGATTTTGTAGAAGAAAAGCTTGGCAGTAAATATGTGGTAGGGAGATGCCTGGATTTTGCAACAACCTTTGAGGAATCAGGACCTGCAACCCCAGTGTTTTTTATCCTGTCCCCAGGAGTCGACCCATTGAAGGATGTGGAGAAACAAGGTAAATAAATCATGTCCCTAGGCATACCATAGCATTGCTTTTTATCTTCTGCATAATTATCTTGGAATGACATTCTTGTTCTGTTTTTTTTCCTCATCTCTTTGTAGATAATGGAGTAATCTGTTAAAAATAGATAATTGTGAGAGGATGTGATTGTTTCTTTTCTTTTTTTTCTTTTTTTTTCTTAAAGGTTTTTGGATTTTCATATAAAGTTTAAATTAAACTTGCTTCTTTCCTGCATTGCCTGGATTCCCAGTGTGGTTCACACTGCAATGATTTCTGAGTTGGTCTTGTACACAACCTATGATTTATGTCAGAGATATCTAACATGCTGTCAGATAGCTAAAAATAAGCAGCAGCTCCCTATAATATTCTGTTGGTTAGTGGCCGATTTTCCAGTTTTTAATCCCATCTTTCCTGAGTTGGTTTTGGTGCGGATGGTCAGATGTAGTGCTTTCAGCTGGCTTCAAAGCAAAGGGGTTTCTCTAAGGTGCCTTGTTTGAGAAGGCGGTGATTTCTGTTCTGCACTGACTGCTATAGTCAGTGCCTGTGCTCTAAAGGTGCCAATGTGCAGAATTTGCTCTGAGTCTCGGCTCCACTGTGGAAGAATTACTATTTTCAGCCTGAACATGGCAATTACAGTAGGTCTGGAAATGGGGTTACTGCTGACTGTCGAACACAGGTCGCTGCAGTCGCTTCTTTTGAGACGGTTACAACAGAGGGGCTCCATCCCCTGGAGCAGATGGGTCAGATGCCTCTGGGTACGGCGTTAGGGCTGCTCCAGTTTGCTGTCTGCTCATCAGATGTCTTTTCTTTTTCTCCAGCAATGCACTACACATATCTCCAAGACCATGACTTGTGGTCAAGCTCCGATGCTCCTGGAAGCGGGGACTGTAGTGTATTTAAATGGTTTGAAATAGACTAGACTAGACTAGACTAGATTAGACTAGAATAATTCAGTTGGAAGAAGCCTACAACAATCATCTAGTCCAACGGCCTGACCACTTTGGGGTTGACCAAAAGTTAAAGCATGCTATTAAAGCCATTGTCGAAATGCCTTTGAAACACTGACAGGCACGTAATTCGTAATACCACAGTAGAGCTGCTGGCTGGTTTTTAGCAGGCAGGTCTCCAGACTAAACATTAGCAAGGCTGGCAGCCCCAGGAGAGAAACCAGTAACACTGAACTAAGCCATCACCCAGGTGAGTGGTGGAAGCATGCTGACCTGTGGATTTCTTTTCCTCTCTATGATGCACCTTCTGGGACACCCCAAAATATCGTTTGAGTCACTCTTCACCTGCATTCCCACAAGCAGCCTTCAGAGGTGTTAAAGCCCCGAGCAGCCTGAGCCACAGGCCAGGTGAAGGTCTCAGTCGTGGAGAGTCCCTGGACTTTGCATTGTGTTCCGAGCTCTTTCTGCCCTGACATCAGGTCTCATTACTGTGAATTGAAGGGGACTCTCCTGAGGAAGGTCTTATCATGTGCCTGGCTTCCCTTTGGAGCCATGTCAGTGATCTTGTCTCTCACTGTGTTGTTTTCCTGAATGGGAAATGAAACACTAAAATCCAACCATTAATGTTTTAATTGGAATGATAAAGATGTGTGTGGCTGAGCACCTGGGGTTAGTCAGACAGAAAAGTTTCAGCAAGTAAAAGTTAAAAAAATCTAATGAAATAAAAACATTGCTTCAGTGCAGCTGCACTGGCCTTAAAGTCTCCCTTGCTGGGGTTCGGATCGGATTCATTGTTCGATATTTTCTCTACCCTTCCACCAGCTTTTATTAAAGTGCAAGTCTGGCTAGATAATTCTTGTGAATGAAAGCTATTTTCTTCCACACGCTGCCCACTCATGGGACCTTTCCTTGGGGACATGGGGAGGACCCTGCAGCAAACGCTGTTGGGCTCGGAAAGGTCCCCCCCTCGCTGCCAAGGGCAGCCTGCCTGCACTGTGCCCTCTCCTCTCCGAGTCAGCAAGGAGGGAGACTGGCATCGCCTTCGGTGAGGTAGCAAGCACAGACTCACTGTGTGTCCCTCTGCAGTCCTGTTCCTACCTGTGAAGCAGAAATAACAACTGATATTAATTTTATTATTAATCATCTGGTTTGGGGTAGTGCCCTGCCTTCTGTAAGTTTGCCCCATCCATTCTTGAGAGGATGGGGTCTTGAAGGCAGAGGAGGAGATTAGCAGCTCTTAAAGTTGGCAGCCGCCAGAGATGGTGAGAAAGAAAACTGGAAACTCTCAAATGGTGAGAAAGAAAACTGGAAACTCCTAAATATGGAGAGAGCTGCATCTCAGGGGGCTGCTGTAGTAAGGCAGAGAGCTCAAGCAACTGGAAGAGTTTGGATGTTTGTTTTACTTATGGCCATCTGTTTCCAATATTGTACCAAAAGCTGAATCCTAAGTCTTGCAAGACAAATCTTTTCCTCATTTGACTGTAAAACTTGCCTGCTTTTATCAGAAACCAGGAATTAAGGGTGCGCCTTCTGGATGAAGGCAAATCTGCATGCAGAGATAATTGTAGGCAATCCCAAGAGATCAACACGTGAGGACATGTGTACTGACTCCCCAGCTGAGCTGAATGCGTCTTGCTGTGATGCGTGGAGCCAGCCTGGATGTTTGTCAGGCTGCTTCCCTCCATCCACACAAACTGGTGCTCATCTGCTGAGGAGCACACAGCAGAGATACCTTGCTCCAGGCAGTTGCTTTTCCTGTGGGGCGAGGAGCAACTGGTGTCCTCTGTCTTTGGATGACAGTTAGATTCAGAAAACAAAGCAGGAGATCTTCGGCCATGATCACTTAAAGGATCTGAGGCACTGGGATGCTACAGAAAAACCAGGGGAGTCCGAAAGGGTATCACAGACTAAATGAAGAAACACTAAATAGCTGCCATCCGTCCTCCAGAGCAGGACAGTAAATGACAAGGGGTTTGGGGTTCCCACCCTTCACCATGCAGAAAGGGATGTAGAAGGGACAGTAGGAGATGGTCTGCAGTGACCCCTGGAGCACCCCTTCCCATGGGCTCTGCTGCAGCCCACTGACCATGGGCCTTCCCAGAAGCATTGTGGTGCACCCAGGGGCATCTCCACACCTGCTGAAGCCCATGATGATCCATGAGAAATCTGGAGGGCTGACTGATCTCTAGCTCCAAGAAACCTGGGAGGTCTTGGTCAAGGCCACAGGAAGCTCACACAGATTTCATTTCAGCTGTCTTAAATCTGAATGGGTTCCTAACTTTACTGCTGGTTCTAGCATGGTGCATTTCGCCACCGAATGATGTCTTGTTCAAAGCCTATTTAATCAGCAGGAAATGATTTTAATTTCCTATCGTTGTAAAATATGTTTTTACACAAGATTGCAGGGGAATAATGTTCTTTAAACAAGAGGCACTTTGTAATAATGTACCTTTGTGTTGATGCCATTCTGTAATTAAAAGTAGTTTGCAAGAAGCTACTGCTGTTTTCAATGCTTTGGCAAGGAGTGTGTGAGAGACAAGATAACTATTGTAAGAAGTGCGATAAGTCTTCTGTGAGGGTTTTTGATAAGGCTGAACTCTGCCTCGCTGCTGCCGCCTGAGCTCAGCTGTGCTGCGTGCCATTCTGGGTAAAAGTGCTGAACATAGCTCTTTTTTTCTTTTAGGAAAGAAACTCGGTTATACATTTAACAACAGGAATTTCCACAATGTTTCCCTTGGACAAGGTCAAGAGGTAGTTGCTGAACAAGCTCTAGATCTGGCTGCAAAGGAGGGTCACTGGGTCATCCTCCAGGTATGGTGTCTTTGGAAACAGTCCTGCCGTTCCCTCGGGTTACCTGGTGCCAATCACCTTAGCGAGAGCTGTCTATCATTCTTATCTGGTGTGAGATGGGACAAGGTGTCATCTGTGTGTCCAAACCAGCCACCTTCTAACTGTTTCTTGCTGCTATCTATTGCTTTTATCGGGCATTGTTGTTTTGGTTTTCTTGCTCTTTGAGCCTTTTGTAGGGTGTGTAGTTGTAGGGAGTCCTCTGAGGGAAGGTTGTGCTACATTTTCCCATGCTTTTATTTGCTTCATGAATAAATAAAGAGCTTTGTTCTTAAGAGCTGTTAGACTAGTTCTCTTACTACCCTTCAAAACTTAGCATGTATTTAAATGAGCAATGGGAACATGCACACCACCGCAGGAAAGGCAGAGGCTGTCTGTAGTGGTACCAATTCCTTTATGCATTCCAAAACAGGAAAGTGTTTCAAGCTCTTATCAATAACTTGGCAAAATGTTTCAGAGCCTTTTGGGGTGCAAAGGGAGCTCTGTCAAGTGCTTCCTGGAGACACTTAGTGAGTGCTTGGGTTTACTAATATGCGGAGTCAGTGATGCCAGCTCTCATTACAGGTCTTGGGAACACCTCTGATTTCCTTGATGTGGATTTTATAAATGTTTATTATCACTGAATTGTTTGGATATTAATTATTATTATATTATATATAATATATAATAGTCTGTATAATAATATATAATGTATTATTATATATTATAATAATATAATATATAATAATACAATATATTATATCATAATTATTAATAATATATTAATTAATCTGATTAGATTAAGACAAAGCTTTGAGTCCTGATCTCAGCCTACAGGCCTAATTTTGGATGTAAATTAAATGCCATTGATATTTTGATCTTAATTTTTGCTTTGTTTGCGTGATCCCTTTAAGGTAGACATTGCTGAGCTTTTCAAGAGCTTTTAATACAAATAGCTGCAATATTGGCATCTGTCTTTGAGATGGTGAGGAAGAAAATATGCAGTTTTTTGAGACGTATTTCATTCAGTAATGCAAAGTGAAGGGTTCTTTTTTACAATGATGGTTAACATGGTCTGTTATCTATGTCAGCTTCCATGTCCGTTGCTTCAGTGCTAGCAGATGAGTACTGTGAGCCTGAGGTATTTTTATTTCATCCATTTACATCCTCTTTGGTGGTCAGAGCAATCAATAAGAGATCTCAGCAAACTCTGAAGTTTAAATCAGAAGAGCTCAGAAATTAGATTTATATGAAAGAACTGTTTGGGCTAACTGGTTTTCCAGCAATGCTTGCAGAGTGTGACGATCTCTGGTGGCCCAGAGCAGACAGGTTCCCCGTGAGTTTAGAGAGGAGCTTAATCCAGCTGGCCACTAGCAGGTTTTGATGCAAACTGCATGGGGCAAACTCAGCAGTCACAGCAGTGGCCATTAGGACAGGCTACCTGGTGCCAATGTTGGGTCTCCTCAGGGTCAGTCAGTCATCTGGGATTTTCTATGGGGTTATCACAAAACTGATAAAACTTTGTACATGTAAATATTCTAGTTCTGTGTTGTGCTTGGCTTGGAATAAGACAATATAGGCAAGGCTGATTCAACACAGAGATCAGAGGTCTTTCGTCCTTTGTTTTTATAGTCATAGACCTTCTGAGCAAGCCAGGTAGTGAGGGCCCCACTAGGAGACTGGAGTCATGCCTTGGTGACACTTCACTCTCGGGACAGACTTGGAAAAATCCAGCAGATGTCTGAGGCAGGCAGTACTATTTCTCTCCAGTTTCTGCATTTGGTGTCTCGTTTAGGCAAGTGGAGCGACAGCAAAGCAGTGGAACTTAATTGTCACCCAGAATGGCCAAGCTGCTCAGCTCCACAATCTGTCTCTGTATCCCACTTAGTGATCCCATTTCCTTCCAAGGGCTGGAGCTTCATGTAAAATGAGAAAGAGGGAGAGCAGCCTGAGGGGTTAGACATGTGTCCCCTACATTGACAGACAAGGCTCCCCTAGTCAAAAAAAACCTCTTTTTATGGTTAGCGGACCTCCACCTGAAAGGAAATCACCCTCTAGACAAACTATTTTTAACAAGGGTGGACAAACCATTTTCACAAGGCTGAAACTCTGTCCTCTCCAGATACCGGTAAAATCAGTATCCAGACTCTGCACAGCAGGAGTCAATGGGTAAGATTCCCATAAAGGATTCTTCCATCATTACAGTCATAGGTGAATCAGAGCAAATATCTTCCATATGGCAGTTTATTTGTAAAGTTCTTTCCTGCAAGACTTTTGATGACAAAGACCTTGCAAAAGGTTTCAGGAGTGTTTGTATACCAGTTGCACAGGATCTGGAATGACACAGACAACTCAATTTACAAAAGGGTCTCAGCATTTGTGGTTCATTGTATTAATAATAAAAGAGAGGATAGAGCAGATCTCTAAAGGCAGTCAGGGTAATTTTACCCAGATTAATCAAATTCATTATTTGGAATCTGTAGCCCACCCACAGGACATCTATACTCAGGCTTTTGAGCAGACAAGAAGCAACTGTTAGGTACACCTCTATTTTGCTATCCATTGAACGTCCTCAGCTCACACGTAGTAGAGCTCCCTTTCCATCTTCTGAATTTGCTGTCTGATACCAATTCATACAGACATTCTCCAAGATATGATCACCTAGGTGGCTTTTACGCCACTAGGCAGTAATGAACAACTAGTTCATTACTGGTCTTTGATTTGAACCAGAAATAATGACACTCAAGTACTTTGAGCAATAATGAGTTGGGGAATTAGGTCTGTGGGAATTGGTTGTTAAGCAATATTGAAACAGTTGGGAAGTCCTTATTGGATTACAGAAGCAGGATCACTGTTGTGTTGGGAAGGGCTTGTGTCCTGGGACCAATTCCTCCTCAATTGTATTGACCAGCCAGCACTGCCTTCTGACATCATAGGAGGCAAAATAAAGAAAACAGCATCCATGCCTCTCCTGGGAAAATGAAAGTTTTTCAACTCACTATGAAAATGGAGATTTTAATGAATTACTAATTTTATAAGAGAGAACAGAAACCCACCCAACCATTCATTCCCATGGAAAGAAACTCACTCTCACCCTGGCAGAGCCTGAGCAGTGCAGCTTCCTGCTCCTCTTGCATCAGTCTTGTACTCATCCGGTAGCTTCAGCTTTGCTGGGCTCCTACCTCTTGCCATCACAGTACCCACATTGGTAGTATTTGATGACACAGATGATGAGAGAATGAAGTCCATGGATAAAATTATTCTCTACAAATACAGATGGTCCAACTACAAAATAGGAGCCCCCTATGGCAAAAGCACGGTTGTCTGAAGGAGAATTTGTTACTTGAGGGCTGCAGAGACAAACCCCAACACAAGCCCAGCAGCTGTTCTTTTCTAAATTGTTGGCATTGAAGAGCTGAGGCTGATCTTTGAGCTCCACAAAAATCCATTTGATACCAGGTTCAGCCTCTGGGTCTCCTTAGAAACAGTTCATAGGTTTGGAGGGTTTTAAACCAGATTTTTCTGGCCATAATAAGGGCACGGAATTTGGATCTGATACTTTTACTTCAGTACAGCATCTAACCACTTGGCATTGAGCTTCCAAAGTCATCTATCAAATGTAGTTTGAAGTGTTAGTAACAACTGGTGGAAAGGCTTCTGCTGTGGAGGTAGGACAACAATGAAACAGCATCTTGAAATACTGAAGAAAGTTTTACACAGATTTAAATTTTTGTATTATCACATAGTCACATTTTTCTCAAGATGCTTTTTGTTGCCAGGAGGATTTGGACCTGCCTTTTAGGTAAGCCCTTTTTGTAACTATGTTGTCCACAGTCTGTAGTAGAAGATTTAAGGAAAAGGCTGCACAAATGCTTTGTGGTAGCTGTAATGCAGTTGACAGAGCAGGTCAAATCAAGGATTGTTCTTTTGTTGACCCTCAGCAGCATGTTTACCAGTAGAACTGATCATAGGGTCTGTGAAACTGCTACACCATTCCTGGTTAACATGTTGATTGATGATTACAAGATAGAAGCAGCAGAAAAAGTGGATACCGAAAATGCAAGAGTCGTTTTTAAGTATGTATTCAGACTGGGTGGCAGCAGTCATGGCTGCTCCAATGGGCTGGAAGGGCTGAGGTGTGCGAGGGAACCTGAGGAAAGTGCATGACCAACCCCATTCCTGAAAATGTTTAAGTCCCACAAATGGGAGTCACGTGCATGAAACGTCTCTAGGAATCACAGCTCCTATATGACCAGTTTCTCTTCTGCATCAGTCAGCATTTCTATTATTTTGGTGCTTTTTCATTTTTATTTTTTGAATCTTTATTTTCTCCCTCATTAACTGCCATTT
This sequence comes from Phaethon aethereus, assembly GCF_964289735.1. Classification (NCBI taxonomy): domain Eukaryota; kingdom Metazoa; phylum Chordata; class Aves; order Phaethontiformes; family Phaethontidae; genus Phaethon; species Phaethon aethereus. The sequence continues at coordinate 1,925,091 of NC_138594.1, forward strand.
CTTAGCAAATGAGTCAGGATTAGCTGGCTGAGGTTGTGATGGGTTTCTACTACAGACCATCTGATCAGAAAGAGGAAGTAGATGAGGCTGCTTTCAGACAACTGAAGGAAGCCTCACTTTCCAGGCCGTGCACCTCATGGCGGGGCCTCAACCACCCTAATGTCTGCTGGTGGGATAACACAGCAGGACATTGGCAATCCAGAAGGTTTCTGGAGTACATTGATGACAAAGTCCTGGCACAGGCGATTGAGGAGCCGATAAGGGGAGGTTGTCCGCTGGACCTGATGTGCATAAACAAGGAAAACTGGTTGATGATGTGTAGGTCAGGAGCGGCCTTGGCTGCAGTGACCATGAAATGGTGGAGTTTAGGATCCTAAGAGAAGGGAACAAAGCAAAAAAGAAAATCACAAGCCTGGATTTCAGGAGAGCAGACTGTTCAGTGATCTGGTTGGATGAATCCTGTGGGATGTGGTTCTAGAGATAAGAGGGGTCCAGGACAGCTCATTGATATTCAGATATCATCTCCTCTAAGCTCAAGACTGGTTTATCAGCAGCATGAAGTCCAGCTGGAGGCAATTCACTAGTGGTATACCCCAGGGGTTGGTAGTGGGTACTATACTGTCAAACACTTTCGTTAATGACCTGGATGATGGGACAGAGTGCACCCTCAGCAAGTTTGCAGATAATGTAAAAGTGCTGAGAAGTGATTGATAGACTAGATGGGTGTCCTGCCATTCAGAGGGACATGGACAGGCTGGAGCATTGGCCTAGCAGGAACTTCATGATATCCAATAAAAAGAAAAGTCAAGTCCTGCACCTGAGGAGGAATAACCCCATGCACCAATATACTCTGGGGACCAAATGCCTGGAAAGCAGCTTTGCAAGAAAAGAGCTTGGGAGTCCCAGTGCACAAGAAGCTGAACGTGATCCAGCAGTGTGCCATTGCAGCAAAGGAGGTCACCAATGTCCTGGGCTACATTAGGAAGAGCATTGCTGGCAGGTCAGGGAGGTAGTCCTTCACTCTGCCCAGCTCTGGTGAGACACATCTGGCTGGGTCCAGTGCTGGGGATTGTTCAGCCTCAAGAAGAGACAACTTGGGGATTTTATCAATCATCAACACTTGATGGTAGGGAGTGAAGACTGGACTCTTCTCAGTGGACTCTAGTGACAGGACTAGGGGCAATGGGGACAACTTGAAATACAGGAAATTCCATTTAAATATAAGTACAATCATTTTTACTGTATGGGTGGACAAACACTGAAAAAAGTTGCCCAGAGAGTTTGTGGAGTCTTCATCCTTGAAGATATCCAAACCCAGTTGAGCACAGTCCTGGGCAACCTGATCTACCTGACCCTGCTTTGAGCAGCAGGTGAGGACTAGATGATCCCCAGAGATGTCTCCAACCTCAGTGATTCTGTGATCTCTCCTTTCCCACTGCCAAGTTAGCCAGGAATATGGTTTCTCTGATGCATGTAGTCTCCTTTGTGTAGGGAGGAAAGAGCTTTGCACATCAGGGAGCACCAAGCTATGACCTAGCATAAACTGTGTCTGCTTGGTTTCCCTCTCTGGGCCTGCTTGAAAGCTTTTTGCTAAGACAGTGACCATCTCCGTCACCAAATTATATTTATCAACTTAATAGCAGAGAAAGAGAGAAATTTGTTTACATTTTTATAGATGCATATCTGAATGAACTGATGCAGGGAAAAGTTCAGACATTTGATATTCCCAATTTAATTGTAGTCTTCATCCATTAACCAAAATGTCACTTCCCTCTCTTTGTGATCAAGTTAATTTAATTTGTGAATGTCTTTCCATTTTCATAGGTTGTTGCTTCACTGAGTCAGGTTCATGTACTAAACTGAATAACAGTGAGCTCCTAGAGCAAAACTGTATGATATTCAGATATTGGCAGAGCCTTTCTTATTGCATCATAATTACGATGGAGCCTTTTTCTCTACACTTCACAACTAGTCCTAGCTACAAGCAAAAGAGATATGTTGTCCTCTATGAGATATATTGTCCATTCAATGCACACGTAAGCACTTGGCACTAAGTGTCTGCTTCAGTAAAGAGGAGACTACTTTTCCTTCCAGCCACAGGATCTTTTCATTCCTAGATGTACATAAAAGGAGAAATACCCACTCTTCCTCCAGTTCTCCTTCATGATTCTTGGATAAATACTCTGATGAAGAAAGGTATTGGATTTCAGACAGCTATTTTCCTTCCTGCCTCATGTCACAACAGCCATTCCCAAGTTTTTCCAATTGCAAATCCACTTACAGACCAGCAAGTAATCCAGATATTGATCTGGGATGGAATTAAGTTTCTGCAGGGCTTTCAATACCTTTGTAGCTACTGCAGTCCCAGTTTTGTTGTACTGCTGCTCTGAAAACCTCTGTCTCAGGACTTATTTTGGGTTAAAACACAAATGTAACGGAGTCCTCCTGAAAATAAAGTTTATTTTCCTCCATTTCTTGAGATTAATCAAGCAATTGTCCTTTTTTGTGCATTTCATCTGCTCATCTTTACCTAACTTTACATCTTTGTATCTTATGGAGTAAATTTTGATAAGTTAAACTCCAACACTGTCTTTAAAACTTTGGGGAGTTCAGGTCAGTCCAGATTTTCGGTAGTTCATGTTTATTTGCTCTCTGGCCTGGCAAATCCCAGCAGGTTCCCATACCACTAACGGCTGCATTTGGGCTGAGGTTCAGATCTCAGCTCCAGACTGTGGGGTTCAAGCAAAGGCTGAAGCACTCGATTGTTTGGAAGACAGATGAGGACAAACTCAAATGCCTTCCTGAGCCTTAAATTGTGTCAGATTCTCTGTAAATACAACTGGATCCATGTGATGCCTGGTTTTCTGTTGTCATGTTTGATCAAAAGAAAGACGGGATCAGAGAGACCCATGCTAGTAGTTACCATTGCAGAAATGGTTTCAGTGCACCGCTTCAGAAGAGGCAATGTCGTGCCACCATCTCTCCCCCGAATGCCCTCTCCTATCTGACCATAGACTGCTGAGTAGAGCTGACCTGTTTCTCCTGGGTCCTACCAGCCTCTCATTAGACCCCCATCATGCTCTATTCAATTATTCAGCTCCCTTTTACTCTCATCCTGAGGCAATGTCTGCATGTGTCAGAGTGCCAGGAGACATTTGTGGGGTGGACCTCAGCTGTCTGTCCTGTCTCATTGTCAGCACAGGTTCTGTTCCTGGTGTTGGATGAAGAGGACTGGTGCTCTCCTTGACAGTTCAGGAGTGAGGATAGGCCAAGGATCATTTCCAGCAGACATCTCAGATAGATCACCCATCATATTTTGGAGAGTAAAACTGGTCAATAATGTAGAAAGGGGCAACTGTGAACAAATTGGCTCAAGAACGGTCCTAGGCATATTTCATTTACTATTATCAGCATTAAGGCACATCTATGCTAGAAGAACATGCAAAATATATTGCACTTCATTCCAAAAATTGCCTTAAAAACAATCAGATGCTTGCTGACATCCTGGAAGTGCTGCGAAAATTTCAGACCAGCCCTCTTTGGGTTTTGTCTTCTGTTCCCTTTTCCACTTGATTATGCCTTCTGTGTACCTTGAACAGTGAAAGGGTCATAGCACAGCCTGGTTTTGCTCAATTTCTAGAAGAAGAGGGCTAGGTTCTTATTTGGAGCAGGGACTGCAGTGGATGTGGGTATATGTAAGTCCTGAGAGCCATGAAGTTGTTACAGCACAGCTTTAGCATGGGGCCAGTGGTGGCCTCGGCAAGATCCTCAGTGTTAATAGAGGTGTAAAGCCCCCTCTGATTCTTGTACTGGCTTGACTCAGCATTGCCAGACCAGTGCTGCTTCTGTGTCTATATTGGTGAAATCACACTGCAAATTGCGGAGGAGGCACATCCACAAACAGAGGAGAGCAATAGGTGCACGGTTTTTAGTGCAGCAAAAGGCAGAGTGGTGCCATCATGTTCCTAATCGCTTGGTGGCTAAGGCGGTGAGCAGAGAAGCGACACTGTAGATGACAGAATTATTTAGTCTGGCCTTGCCTAAGTAAGATGATGGGGAACTTCATAGGGCCCAACAACACAAGAGGAACAGGCAGTGTGCTCAGAGGTGAGGCTGAAAGACAACAAATTAATTGCACTTGCTATTACGTGCTGTAATCCTCCCCCCGACTGTGTGTGGAGAGGCTTGATGGGGGTTAAGAGCTTCAGGGAGGGATCAGATAGTGCTGACTCTGCAAGGATCAGATGTGTTCTTCCCTGTCAGTTGTGCCCACGGAGTGAGGTCTGAAAAAGCCTTGGGTGGAACTGCAGAAATACAAGCACTTCAGAGAGGTGGGAATGTGATGCAGCCCTCACTGCCTGCCAAGTGGGGCACCTTTGGTAAGTTGTCTGCCATAAATTCTCAGGTAGGGGAAAGCACATGCCAGAGACTTCGCTGGTGCTTCCAGAGCTGTGAGGTTGGTCTCTCCACATCAAGCAACAGCAAGCTTGTTGATCAGAAATAGCTCGGTCTTTTAGACACAGGTGTCGGTGGTAGGGACTGTGCTTATGCATTTTGGTCTCTGAGTCCTGCAGTAGTATTCACATGATCATAGGGCTGGCTGTGGAAAGATGGAGTTGTTCCTGAGTGTTTCTGACATCTTCTCATGTGATGAAACCTCGTGCTACCATTGACATTAAGCATGGCCAAGGGAAGAGACTCTCTGCAGTGCCCCCTCCCTGTTCCTTTTTATACACCAACACAATGCAGTGAGTACTAAAGTGTTGGGCTGTCTCTGGACTGTAAAGCCTAGCCTTCAGATTTACTGTAAAAGCAGTGACTACTTTCTGAGAGCATCTCCCAAGAGAATGAGGCTTTGTAAAAACAACTAATTCTCATTGCTCCAGGAAGTGATTTGTGATAAGGCATGAAGAAAAGAGCCACTTTCAGAAATGTGAAGGGTCTCCAGTTGCTGTCAGCAAAGGGAGTGCATTGTGGAGTGTGTGCTGGTTTATATATGTATGGTGCTATTTCTGATGGTTACCATAGCAACACTTGCATCCTGTGATATATGTTCTGCTTTGTGAAGTACAAACATGCAGAAGGGCTTGGAAATGAATTCCCAAAGAAAAGCCTCTGGTGCTCCCACGTTCCTGCATGTGCTCTCTAGCCCAGCTCTGGGCGCCAACCCTCATCCTCCGCTACCTGCTCTCAGTCACTCGTGCTCCGTAACTCAAAGTGGGCTACAGTACTGTGGGCAAGGTACTGTGGTAACAGTCAGTGCGCATGGGAAGGTGTTTCAGATTTCTTTTTTGCCTTCTTTTCAGCAGTTTGCATTATAGCAGGATTTGGCCCCCACCCTTCATTCATAAAGCAGAGTAATGAACTTGAAACCATTGCCTATTTCTGCCTTCAACACAGATGTAGACATGAGCTGTGAAAAAACAGAGATTCTAGGGAGTTGTCTTTTACTCTTGCACAGCAGCTCTTTCATAGACTTCAAAATCTGGATAGGAAAAAATGTAATAAAGCAATGAATTACCTTGCTGTGGTGTGGTTAAATGTGTCTTCAGGGGAATAAGACATGGAACTGGTGCTGTGTAAACTGTACAGTGTGGTTTAGGGAGGTAGTATTGGGAGTGCATGAAGCCCTGAGCCACAGGAAGGTAGACAGCCTGGATTATGCCCTCTTCCTCCTTCATAAGATCCAGAGGTAGCCCATGAAATTGGTGGGAGGCAGGAGGAGGTGGTTCTTTGATCAACATGTAGCTCAGCTGTGATTGGTGTTAATGCAGCATTGTCTGTGTTATGTTGTTACTGATAATTGACATATCATTCAGTTATTATGACCGCATATGTTGTCATTAGCCATGTTCTGTCAAGTTTTGTTATCTGACTGCTGAGAATTAATTTGCAAAGTTTCCTTCAAACCTGCGAATCCCCTCCATAGCATCTCTGTCTGTTTTTTGCAGACATATTCATTTGATCAAGTCATGAATTCTTAACACCAGCCCATGTTCTGCTGCATATATTCCTCTTTTCCATCCCTTCTATCGCAAAAGGACAGTATATAAATGCACTCAATTATCATTAGAGTAGAAATATTCCCGAAGTCGGCTGTTAGAAGGCAGTGATACTGACAAATAATGATCATCAGTGTCATGTCAACACAAGCTAAAGCAATTATTTTTCAGCCATCTAACACCACAAAAGCAGATGTAGGAAGAAACTACCAATTAAAGATGAAAATGCTTAAGGTCAGGTATGTAGTCTATGATTAAACTGATATTTAACGCACAATTTTTCTTCTGCTATTTTGTTGAGTTTTTTCCCTATACACTAAATTTCTGTGACTGTTTGAAACTCTTTGGTTACAGGTTTTGGTCCCGTCCTACTTTATTATCAGATTTACGTTTTTAGAGTGAGTTGTTTGCCTGGACCTAGGGAATTACCTCATCTCTTCGAATCCTAAATGCATCAGGGAAGCACTGGTGCACCAGTAGTCAGATATAATTGCATTTTGCCTACTGTCCTTCACACGGTCATTGTTAACGACAAAGCAACACTTCCCCAGAGCATGAATATTTTGCTCAGGCACGTCCTCCTTGTCACCCCCCCCACCCAAAACTCCATTTCATCCATGTAACATGAGCACAATCCTAAATCCTTTTGGGGAAATAGACTGAATTTATGCAGTTCTAAATAAGAAATGTTGTTCCCAGCCATGTAAATCAGATTTGCGGCAACAGGACTTGAGGGAGCAAGGTGTCCATGGCTTCCCCAAACAGTCCCTGAAATGGGTTTGATGGGTGGACTGTTGGGGGGATGAGGAATTGCTTGGATGGTCACATTGAGAAGGTAGTGGTCAATGGCTCAATGTCCAGATGGAGATCAGTGACAAGTCGTGTCCCTCAGGGGTCTGTACTGGGACCAGTACTCTTTAAAATTTTCATCAATGACATAGACAGTGGGATCGAGAGTACCCACAGCAAGTTTGCAGATGACACCAAGCTGCATGGTGCAGTTGACATGCCTGAGGGACGGGATGCCATCCAGAGGGACCTGGACAAGCTTGAGGAACAGGCCTGTGTGAACCTCATGCTCTGAGCCGGGGCAACCCTCGGTATCAGCACAGGCTGGGGGATGAAGGGACGGAGAGCAGCCCCATGGAGAAGGACTTGGGGGTCCTGGTGGATGAAAAGCTGGACATGAGACGGCAATGTGCCAGCCCAGAAGGCCAACCATGTCCTGGGCTGCACCCAAAGCCACGTGCCCAGCAGGGCGAGGGAGGGGATTCTGCCCCTCTGCCCCGCTCTGGGGAGACCCCCCTGCAGTGCTGCGTCCAGCTCTGGAGCCCTCAGCACAGGAGAGACATGGACCTGCTGGAGCGGGGCCAGAGAAGGCCCCAGCAATGCTCCGAGGGCTGGAACAGCTCTGCTGGGAGGACAGGCTGGGAGAGCTGGGGGGGCTCAGCCTGGAGCAGAGGAAGCTCCAAGGAGACCTTACTGCAGCTGCCGGGGCTGAGAGGGGCTGATAGGAAAGATGGGGACAGACTTCTTAGCAGGGCCTGTAGCAATAAGACAAGGGGTAATGGTTTTAAACTAAAAGAGGGCAGAGTTTGACTGGATATAAGGAAGAAATTTTTCACAATGAGGGTGGTGAAACCCTGTCCCAGGTTGCCCAGAGAGGTGGTCAATGCTCCATCCCTGGAAAGATTCCAGGTCAGGTTGGATGGGGCTCTGAGCAACCTTCTCTAGTTGAAGATGTCCCTGCTCATGGCAGGGGGTTGGACTAGATAGCCTTAAAAGGTCCTTTTGAACCCAAAGGTTCTATGATTCTATGAATAATTCTCCTGACTGATGTTTCTGCAGCACCTCAAGAGACAGAGGCTTGACCTCTGGCAGGAGTCATTTAGCAATTTATTTGACATGGGGCATCAAGACAGCCCCATAAAATCCTGTGCAAAAGAGGACAATATTGAAGTTACCAAGCAGCAGAGAATGTGGTATTTACATCTAAAACACAGGGGTCTTGTGTAAGGAGACAGAAGCACAGGAGCTTTTCCTGAGTTCTTGGTACACTTTCTACCCAGTCCCATAGAGAGTAAGAAAATGGAAATAGTTAAGTGTGTCTTTTTAAAAGACATTATAGTCTTGAAAAGAACAGTTGCACACTTGTTGTATTATTTCCTGATACTCCTGAAGTCAGTGAGAGTAATGTACCTCCCGTATTACCAGACGGTTTCTGAAAGCACTACCCATCCCCTTTAACTTCAGCTGCCTGCAATAACAACCCCACCGGACCCAGTCACCGCAGCCCCCTTTCCCAAACCAGGGGGAGAGCTGAGCGCTTTCATCAGAGCGATCCGTCGGATGCACGGCACGCATCTCTTTTAGGATAAGATGACCTACCTTCTCCATGACCCTCCGATGGGATGGCTAGTTCAGCCGCAGACACCTGTGCTCAGACATACCTGTATCCAGTGCTCCTGAAAACTGGTACAGATCCAGAGGCAGAAAACCATTCTTGAAGGCAACTTGTATTGCAGTTGTGCTTGTGCAACCAAGAACAGACGAGAGCTTTGTGACACCTGAGAGGGGAGTTTCTCTCTGAAGGAGGTAAGCAGGCCTGCTAGTCCAGCGGCTTATAGAGGCTGGGTGGCACTGCTTGCAGAGCCAAGACTCGGATCTACATACATTGCTGTCACTATTAGGAATCTTGAAGTCAGCCTTCACCATGATGTCTACATATATGAATAGGTCAAAAAAAAGTATAGTCGAGATACCAAATGTAAACATGCCAATCCTTAGCAGGATTCCTCTGCAATAGTGAGAGGTGACACTGATTTTTGCACCCAGGACTTGGCAAGGACATGGCAGTGTGCAAGGACAGACACTGATGTGCAAGGGGGGCTGTTCCCGGCTGTGACTGAGTTTTCAGTCTCTTCTCTCCTGAGGCACCCCAGCTCCCCTGGAGAGATGTATCACCACCTGGTCGTTCCTGCCTTGTGGTCCATGTCTGAGTGCTGACCCAACCCTCCAGCATCTGCAAGTACTGCTAATAGTCTGTGAGAGCAGCCACTGCTCTGTCCCAAACCATGACTAACAGACCTCAGCTTTTCCTTTTCTGCCACTGTTCGTCCTCTTCTCCAGCCCTGGCTGGGATCCCTCCATAAGTAGCTCATGAGAGCCACCTGAAACCTCCAACAGAAAGGCCAGAAGAGCACTTCTGTGTTCTCATGAGGGAGCTCCCTTGACGTTCCTGTCTGGCATCAGTCTATAAAAGCACCATACTGGGGCAGACCAAAGCACTGCCAGCCCAGCTCCCTCCGTCTGAAAAGGCACATCCAGAATCTGAGGGGAAGGGTGTATAAACAGTGCCAGTGTGCAGGGATGTTTCTCTCCTTGGATCTAAGCTCAGCTTTGTTCTGTGATTCTCTCAACTTCCACTAAACCATGAGGCAATAAATTCACAGTTTAGTTATGTGTCATATGAAAACGTACTTCCACTTACTCTTTTTAAACTTGCAGTCTGCTCTATTCATTCCTCCATTCTTGTTCTTCACTCCCCCCCTCCACCTCGATCTCCTCTCTCTCCAAATTGGTGAGTCCGTATCAGTTTAGTGTCTCCTTGTATAGAAACTATAGCCTTTTGGGGCTAGAGAAGTGAGAACTGGGTATTGTTTTCAAGATGAAGGCCCACCATAGATTTATGGAGTGGCATAATGTTTGCAGTTCTATCCTCTGTTGCTTTGCTGACATTTGATTGCTTTCACATTGTTAACCATGGAACAGTTATTTGCAGGAAATAACTGTAAGGACTCCAAGATCTCTTCCCTGAGTGGTAGTAGCTAATTCTGAACCCATTATTGTTTATATCTATAGCTAGGGTTGTTTTTCTGTGTGCATTACTTTGCATCTATCAACACCGAATTTCTTCTGCCATATTATTGCCAGTTGCTTAGAATGATGGCATACTTTTGCTGTACTTTACCACCAGATTTTATTTTCAGTGCTTCAAATTACTTTGTCTTATGACTGATTTTGTCAGCTCACTAATCATTTGCTCTTTCAGGTGGTTTTTGAATATGGTGAGTGGCTCAAGCTCCATCAGTAGCTTCCCACCCCCAGTTTCCTGTGTCTTAACCAGTTGGTAGCCTATGAGATCTTTCCTCTTACCTGCAATAATGCTGGCAACTGAAAGATAAATCACAGAATCACAGAATCATTAAGGTTGGAAAAGACCTTTAAGTTCATCAAGTCCAACCACCAGCCCAACACCACCATGCCCACTGAACCATGTCCCAAAGTGCCACGCCACACATTTTTTAAACACTTCCAGTGATGGTGACTCCACCACCTCCCTAGGCAGCCTGTTCCAGTGCTTGACCACTCTGTCAGTAAAGAAACTTTTCCTAATATCTAGTGTAAATCTCCCCTGGTGCAACTTGAGACCATTTCCTCTCATCCTATCACTGGTTACTTGGGAGAAGAGACCAACACCCTCATCGCCACAACCCCCTTTCAGGTAGTTGTAGAGAGCGATGAGGTCTCCCCTCAGCCTCCTCTTCTCCAGACTGAACATGCCCAGTTCCCTCAGCCACTCCTCATCAGACTTGTGCTCCAGACCCCTCACCAGCTCCGTTGCCCTTCTCTGGACACGCTCCAGCACCTCAACGTCCTTCTTGTAGTGAGGGGCCCAACACTGAACACAGGATTCGAGGTGCGGCCTCACCAGTGCCAAGTCCAGGGGCACGATCCCTGCCCTGCTCCTGCTGGCCACACTATTTCTGATACAGGCCAGGACGCTGTCAGCCTTCTTGGCCACCTGGGCACACTGCTGGCTCATGTTTGTGGCTGTCAACAACCACCTTTTCCCTGTGCAGCTCCTCCCCAAGCCTGTAGCGTTGCATGGGGTTGTTGTGACCCAAGTGCAGGACCCAGCACTTGGCCTTGTTAAGCCTCGTACAGTTGACCTCGGCCCATCAATCCAGCCTGTCCAGATCCCTCCACAGGGATAGCTGATACTGATGAAAATCCAACCATGGAGATACACTGGTCCCATGGAGGCAACGCCTCCACTGTCCAGGGCGGTGCCTGAAGCCAGTGTGGTTAGTTGCCTGCTAGAGCTCACCTTTCCAGCAACTGCAAAAGAAATTTATGGTGACAAGCTCAGATTTGAATATCCCTCTATCTAAAATGGGTTGGAAATTTTAGATTCCTGGTTTTCTCTAACACATACTCTTTGTTTGTTAATTCATGGTTTATTAGAGCCCCTGCGAGTTTGCCTAGTGCATACCGAGGAGTAACACAGCACCTCCATATCTGGGTTTCTTTAGGGTGGACACCATCTGGTCCTAATAAATTGTTATTATTAGTTTATCAATTTTTCTGAAAAACTCATCTACTGCTTCAGTTTAAGAGTCTTTCCAATGATTAATTGATTGGAGCATCTGTCGTATGAGGAAAGGCTGAGAGAGCTGGGATTATTTAACCTCCAAAAGCAATGGCTCAGAGGGGTTTATCAGTGTATTTAAATACCTCAGGTAGGGGAAGTAGAGAAGATGGAACCAGAATTTTCGCAATGTTTCCCCGTGAAAGAGCAAGAGGAAATGGGCAGAAATTTGAGGGTTGTTCAGCCTGGAGAAGAGAAGTCTCTGGAGAGACCTTATAGCAGCCTGACAGTACTTAAAGGAGCTGATAAGAAAGATGGGGACAGACTTTTCAACAGGGTCTGTAGTGATAGGACAAGGGGTAATGGTTTTAAACTAAAAGAGGGCAGATTTTTACTAGATATAAAGAAGAAATTTTTCACAATGACGGTGGTGAACCACTGTCCCAGGTTGCCCAGAGAGGTGGTAGATGCCCCATCCCTGGAAAGATTCCAGGTCAGGTTGGACGGGGCTCTGAGCAACCTGCTCTAGTTGAAGATGTCCCTGCTTATGGCAGGGGGGTTGGACTAGATGGCCTTGAAAGGTCCCTTTGAACCCAAAGATTCTGTGATACTATGATTCTATGAAATTGAAATACAGATTTCCCTTAAACACAATTATTCTATTCTATTCTATTCTATTCTATTCTATTCTATTCTATTCTATTCTATTCTATTCTATTCTATTCTATTCTATTCTATTCTATTCTATTCTATTCTATTCTATATGGTAAAGGTGGTTGAACACTGGCACAGGTTGCCCAGATATGTTGTGGAGGCTCCAACCTTGGACATATCCAAAATCCCAAGTGGATGCAGTTATCAACCTGCTCTAGCTGACCCTGCTTCGAGCAGTAGGGTTGGATGGATGATCTCCAGAGGTGTCTCCAGCTTTAGTGTTTGAGTGATACCACCATGTAACACAGGCTGTAACGGTGAAAACCTCCCCAAGCTCTGCAGTGAATATTCCTGCAAATATGAGCTGGTTTGTGATGGCTTTGGCTTCCTTGGGGACACCCTGTACACCTTGATAATCTTTTAGTTTTATAGGCTCTCTGGTAGGTTTCTGGCTTCTGGACAAGATTGTATTAGTGGTTTTTATGGTTTTCAGGATATTGCTTCTTAAAACCTTTTTTGGCCTTACCATGACTGGATATTGTGTTGTTTTCTGTTTTTCTCATTTGGACACAATTTCCACTTTGTGAAGAATGTCATTTTACTCCTAATAGTCTCCATTACTCTGCTATTTAATCATGAGAGCTCCTTTCTGGTCCTTTTTATAGGTGACATATATTTATTCTAAGCATCTGATATAGTTCCTTTATGCAATTTCCTTGCCACCTCTGAAGAGTTTATCTTGTTGGCAGTTGCTTTTAATTTAATTTTAGCAAGTTCCTTGTCCTGTCTTTGATTGGGATAAATCACCTTCCATGGTCGCTGTTAACACAGTCAACTTGGATTACATGCCTAACTTTAAAATGAAAGTAGTTTTAGACCACAAATCCCTGCTGTGTGTGATCTGCCCCATTCCTAATATCTGTTTTCTTGCCTGGAAACTACAGCACTGTATAGGACTTCAGCTGAAAAACTGAGGTTTGTCTTTATCCTTTGACCATCTCCGCATAATACTGCTTAATTTTCTGTCAGATATATCTAAATAGTTCCATGAATAAATAAATATTTTATGTTAAGGGTCTTTGTAAAACCACCTGCTTGAATTTTTTCCCAGTAACTGATATTGAGGGTCCTCACTGTTATTCTGTTAAAAATGATCAAACATTTTCATTTGAGCTTGGTAGTTCTGGGAGAATAACTCTACTTTGTCAGCTGTACATTACTGTAACAAGAAAGAGAGTATGATCACCGAGAACTCAAACAGCCCGATAGCTGCTTGCTTCATTGCTGGTGATTTATATTGATTATTTTGAATTTAAATGTGTACTTGATGTAACTGGATATTTGGGACTGTGAATTGCACACAGGCACTTACTGGGATAAGTACCAAATTTTAGAGCATAGTAGCGTTGGTGGGTGCTGTTCATTGGTGTGATGGATTCCATGCCTGCTCAGCGTGGGTGTAAATGCAAGGAGACTGATGAAGCCTTGTCGCCTTTGTCCCTGCCAGAACATCCACCTGGTGGCCAAGTGGCTGAGTTCTCTGGAGAAGAAGCTGGAGCAGCACAGTGAGGGCAGCCACCAGGATTTCCGTGTCTTCATTAGCGCAGAGCCGGCACCCTCCCCTGACAGCCACATCATTCCCCAGGGCATCCTGGAGAACTCCATCAAAATCACCAATGAGGCCCCGACCGGGATGCAGGCAAACCTGCACAAAGCCCTCGACAACTTCAACCAGGTAGGGTCACAGGGCGCTCGTGCCGGCGACAGGACGGTAGGTCGTCTTGGAGCTGCTGGAGCCCCATGTAGAGTGTGATGTGTGTGGACATTGCTGCTCCCAGGCAGCAGACGTGCGAGACCCTCTGCACCATGTAGTCTCTGGATCCAACAACCCCCTCCTCTCTTCTCCAGGAGCTGGGCTGTATCTGTAGATACAGAGAAGAGATCTGTATCTCTTTCCAAGTGCTGATCTTCACAAGAGAGGGCTCAGGCAATCCTGAATGGTCTCTTTCTTGCAAGAGGTCACAAGATACCAGCCTTCTGCCCAGTTTAATCATTTTCTCACCAATGTATGATCCTTAGAAAGACTGTTTTGTTACAGAATGAAATGTCGGAATAGACTTTTGTCATGTTTTGAGTTGATTTCTGTGTTTGTGTCACTCCTTTTGGGGCTGGTGAGTGACTCCTAATACCTAAAGACATGGAGAGGAGAGCAGGTTAAACCTTGCTTTTTTGCCCTTCTTTTTAACTGGGGTTAGAGGTTCAGAACTGCGGATACAGTCACATCCCACATCACTCTTCAGAGCAACGCAGGGGTGCTCGGTGGTGTGTGCACAAAGGCCATTCAGCTCCAAACCTTGCTGGCATCAGAAGTGCTGTAAATTCGAGCTGAAACCTCCCTGCTGCGAGGACTTCTTTGCCAGGCAAGGGTAAAGTAGGCCATCTTGAAAACTGCTGGCCCAAGAAGAATAGCTGATGGCAGGTTGCTTGTCGCTTTTATTGCACAGTGACCACATACACGCACTCCCGCTGCAGCGGCCACCGTCCCCACTCCTTGCTGCTGCAGCTACAGCTGAGTCCCTTCTGAAGGGGACACAAAAGCAAGGAGAGTGGAAATGATGGGAAATACTCTTTTCTTGGTGCTGCAGAGAGCAGGGATCAGTGTTAGAACTGTCGTAACACAGTGGTGAAACAAACCCGCATTGTGGCCGCCCCGGCCACTGTGGGCAGCGCAGGGCAGGAGGCTGCCAGCGCCGCGGGGCAGGGACCAGGTGCCCGCGGCCCCCCGGGAGCAGCCTGTGCCGAGGCACGCTGGAGCCGGGCACGTCTCACTGCTGGAGGCGGCCGTGCTCCTGCCGACCCCGTTTTCCACCTGACACGAAAGGACGAGAGCTAACGACTCGCGTCTATGATGATAGCTTTCCCAGAGACACAGACCATTGCGTTCTGCTGCCCGGAATGTCCATTACCTGCATTCGCACAGGGTCCCTGCCTCGGCGTGCCGAGCTCTCGCAGCAAGACCCTGGCTGTTAAACCTAGAGCAGCCAGAAGGGCCTGAAGGTCCTTTCACTCCCCTGACTGCCTTTTCACATCGCTAGTGCTGAAGCTACGATGGCCTCTCTGCTCCACCGGTGACTGTGCTGGGAGCAAGAGGGGCGAACCTTGCGGGACTGCTCTTTCATACAGCCCCTTGTCACCCGGGACCAGGCAGGAGCAGCCCCAGCCTCTCGTGGACCCCAGGCACTGGTCCGTGGGGCAGAGAAATGGGGGCAGCTCAGAGCTGGTTTTGCGCTTACACATCGGTGTGGAGGGAGTCTTGAGAGCAGAAGCTGACATTGCTGAGCAGGTGAGGTGCGGAGGCACCGCACAAGGATTAATGCGAGTACTCAGGGAAGATTATCCCATTTTATCTGCTGTCATTCATCATCCTGACCTCCATGAAGCGTCCTGGAGAGCAAGGGAGGGGAGAAACTTCACCCCAAGTAACATTTCTGTCCTGTCTCTGCTCATTTCAATCAGATAGTAATTAGCATTTTCTAAATTGCCGGAGTATTATAAAACTCTTATCAGAAATCCTGGAGCAAGTGGGTGGGGCCCCTTTACACCTCATTTCCCTGCTTTGTACAGAATGGATGTTCAAATTTAGCTTTCAGCTGAAAGCCACAAAGAAGGCTTCTGTGTGCGGAATATTGTTCTGCTTTGTAGCTGAAGAAAAATGCACAACTAAATAGAGAGGCCAAATGAGACTGAGCTGGATTCTTACTCCGTGTTCACTCAGCCAAGCTCCCCTTGAAGTCCAGGGGCATTTTCTAAAATGAAAAAGGTGCTTAGCATGTATCTGAAGCAATTCTTCATCAGGTTGCTAACAATAAAGGGAGCTTAAAGTGCTGTCTAGTCAAGGGGAAAACAGGGTTTGGGATGTTCTTGATCATCTTATACAGTTAGTCAAGGTCTTGCATACTTTAGACTAATGGATTCCCCTTTTTCAGCACAGACGCTGAGCTCTGTTATGCTCCCCAGCTGATTAGAGGTCTAACTTTGTATTTTTTTAAGATAAAGACAATGAAGGTAATTCACACAGGCACCCTTTGTAGTCTTTGTCACATAACAGAGTGGACTTAAAGGGGCTGTCCCTGGGGAGGGAGGATGGAGAGATTGGTGTAGCTACTCCCTCCTTGCTCAGTCACTTGCTCAGCTGTGCAGGTCAGAGCCACCGTACTCCGGATATTCCTGGAGAGTGTTTGCAGAGACCAGGGTGGAGGTGCAGGCAAGCCCTACCCAACATGTTCATGTCCCAGGTCTGGGGAGATCTATATTGTTGGCCATGGGACATCCCATCGGGTTCTGGCCATGGGCAGGGGTTCCGCTGCTCAGCCACAGCGCTCTTGCCAACACAGAGTGAGGGCCAGAGCTTTCCAAGCCTCTGCCTGGCTTCAATCACAGAAAGGGGGTTCAGCTTCACCCATGAGAGCCGAGCTTCAACTTCATGCCATGCGCACAGCTCCATCCCTTCATCCCTTCTGCTGCTCTGCTCTCCTGTAACGCTGATGCTGACGCTGCTGGGAACAGGCATGGCTGCCCAGGCTTCTCCTTGGAGCCTGCTGCTGAGACGCTACTCCCAGCACCATTCAGTGTTCTTTGGAGACTGGTTCCCTTTGATCATTTTCATTGATTAAATGACTCAGGCTCCCACCCCTCCACCTCCGACATCATGATTCTGCCTACTGGTTTGTAGATATTCAAACTTCAAGTGTCACCTGGAAGTTGGGAAAGGAAGCACCCGTTGCTGTGCTGGCTTTTAAAGGGCTGTATTGGATTTTTTTTTTTTTGCAAGCGTTTGCTTGGATTTTTGGCAGTTTCTCACATCCCTGCTTTAGTGTGCTGTGCAAGGTTGTGTGGTCAGTGAATACGCTGCTGCAGCGCATGGCTGGGCTGGCTCTGAGCAGAGGGCCCCAGCAGCGGGGCTGTAGCCTTTCTGGGATAACTCCCCACTGCTTCAGCCCTGCAGCACAAAGAACTGCTGCCGCAGGGAAACATTTTGTACTCAAGGGGCAGGATGGAATTTAGTTCTTCCAGGTGCAGTTGTCTTCGGCAGGAGCCTTGCCATGGTCATGGTCCTGCTGCTGGCACACTTGCCCTGTGTAGTGCCTGTATCAGCGATAGTGTGGCCAGCAGGAGCAGGGCAGGGATTGTGCCCCTGTTCTTGGCACTGGTGAGGCCGCAACTGTTCAGTGTTGGGCCCCTCACTACAAGAAGGACGTTGAGGTGCTGGAGCGTGTCCAGAGAAGGGCAATGAAGCTGGTGAGGGGTCTGGAGCACAAGTCTGATGAGGAGTGGCTGAGGGAACTGGGGGTGTTCAGTCTGGAGAAGAGGAGGCTGAGGGGAGCCCTCATTGCTCTCTACAACTACCTGAAAGGGGGTTGTGGTGAGGTGGGTGTTGGTCTCTTCTCCCAAGTAACCAGTGATAGGATGAGAGGAAATGGCCTCAGGTTGCACCAGGGGAGGTTTAGACTAGATATTAGGAAAAGTTTCTTTACGGAGAGAGTGGTCAAGCATTGGAACAGGCTGCCCAGGGAGGTGGTGGAGTCACCATCACTGGAAGTGTTCAAAAAACATGTGGAGTGGCACTTCAGGACATGGTTTAGTGGGCATGGTGGGTTGGGTTGATGGTTGGACTTGATGATCTTAAAGGTCTTTTCCAACCTTAATGATTGTGATTCTGTGATTCTGTGCCTCTCTCCATCTGCCTGCTGTGGGATGTGGGGTATGTTCAGGTGTAGGGCATTGGGTGGATACACGTGTCCTTCCCTTCTTGGCTGTCAGTATGTGTTCCTGTGCAAAGCTACTTTGAGTTGGAAAAGAAAACATTAATTTGGAAAATATGCGTCAGAACCTTCTGATGAATTTGCCATGCAAAGCCGCTAACTTAGAAAAGTAGCGAATGTGTATATGACACAGAAATTAACTGATTGGGCAAGTCAATTCACCCGTGTCCAAAGTTCAGTGTATTTGGGAGGCCCTGGTTGTCGCTGAGTCAGAGGCCAGTGCGGACTTCCCCAGCCCTGCCTCTCGCCTGTATTGCAGGATACCCTGGAGATGTGCACCCGGGAGAATGAGTTCAAGAGCATCCTGTTTGCCCTCTGCTACTTCCATGCTGTGGTGGCTGAAAGGCGCAAGTTTGGCCCCCAAGGCTGGAACCGTTCCTACCCCTTTAACACTGGAGACCTCACTATCTCTGTGAACGTGCTGTATAATTACCTGGAGGCCAGCTCAAAGGTGCGTGAATCAAAGGTGGGACTGTTTGGTGGCTTGTAACCACTAGTGATGGACTGGCTAGTGCTGAAACTCCTGCGAAGTCTCCTTAAATGCCATTTCCTTGTTATCTTTGGTTTCATAACTTCACAGTTCAGTATAGCTTTGTGGTGAGATGAGAAGCTTCAGTGCCACTCCCATCTGTAGCAGCTTACGAATCACAGCAAATAGTGCCTGTGGTCTTTATTCATTGAAAATACATAGTGGTCTTTGGTTTAACAGAAGTTAGAATAAACTTGCATTTCAGTGGGAAACGGCAGGAAATCTGTGCTGTGATCCAGTTTTCCTTGGACAGGTTTTAACTATTACCTAACATTTGTTTACTTAGAAAACTGAAATAGTGAAGTGGGAGCACTCACTGTGCAGATCAGTGCTTAGTGCTGTAGCCTGCAGCTGAACGAGACGGCTGGTGGAGCTCTGGCTGTCTGCACTCCTTCATGCCTTCCTGGTTCATTCTTCAGGTCCCGTATGATGATTTACGCTACCTCTTTGGTGAGATTATGTATGGAGGTCACATTACAGATGACTGGGACAGGCGGCTTTGCAAAACCTATTTGGAAGAGTTTATTAAGCCAGAAATGCTGGAGGGAGAGCTCCTCCTTGCTCCAGGATTCCCCCTCCCAGGCAACATGGACTATAATGGCTATCATCAGGTAAGCTCTTTGTTTTCTGACATTATACACATAAATGTAATGCCTTCCACAACAGCCCTATAATTTGTCTTAGGAGGCAGTGAATACGACTGCAGTTTTTCAACATACGTCCTGTTATTTCCCATTATGTTCTGTTTCTGTAGACGTTTCAGCATTCCCTTGGATGAACCAAGTCTAATGGTAATTTGCTACTTCATCATGGACTCATTCTGTTCATGCATGAATAGAACAACTGTATTGGTTCTTGAGACTTGAGCGACGCTCCTGGAAAATTACATCCACATACTGTTTGCTAAAATGGCCCTTTCAAGCTCCTTTTATCATCAGTTTTGATGAGAAACACTGAAGGGTCTTGTTGATCTACATGCTGATCTCATCTGTTCTTTGTACACAAATGCAGAAACGGAGATAGACATATTAGGCTGCTTTTGTTCGTAAAACTTAACTACTGGAAGCTAAATTGCCACAAGAGCTTTGAGGATATTGATGCTGAAATGCACAGTGGATAATTGCTAGAGAAGGTCCAGGCCTGAGATATGTAGCCAAGCCAAACTTTAGCAATTACTAAATTTTCACAGCAGGAGTAGAGGCAGTTCTGTAAACAATTGTACGCTCCTTTCTGCCATCAGCTCACTGGTATTTCAGCCCCAAGCAGAGTTGTATCAGCCTGGGCTTACTTACTCGGGTGGGTGATAATTCCACTGCTATGAACTCTGCAGGCAAAGTGCCCTGGACTCTGTATCTAACCTGAACCTGAATTTCTCTGTACAGTACATAGATGATGCCTTGCCTCCGGAATCTCCTTATCTGTACGGCCTCCATCCCAATGCAGAGATTGGCTTCCTTACCCAGACCTCAGAAAAGCTCTTCCGCGTCGTGCTGGAGATGCAGCCCTGGGACACCAGCATGGGCGAAGGAGGAGTGGCGACCAGGGAAGAAACGGTGAGAGTGGTAGAGGAAGGAGCTGTTGAATTTTGATACCTATCTTGTTTGTAAGTAGTCCTGTCCAGCTCAGGATTGTCTCACAACTGCTTCTTATAAGGTGATTTGTCTTTGCTGGATACAAACCGAGTGTCTAAAACCACTAGCTTCATATTATGCAGAATGTCAGCAGAACCCCCCCAGAAATGGTGGGATGTAACTGGAATATTGTCAGTAGTAGGACAGTGGCTTTTAATTACCCCCTGAACTTCAGCGCCGTCATTATCATCCTGTGGAGGTGTCGCAAATAAACCTTCTGTGGCCTCCACTGTCTCTGAACCACTGGTTGCCGTGCACCATGCTGTGACTGGCATACCCACGGGCTCCCTGAGCACCCCGTCCACCAGGCATGATGTGCCACCCGGAGCTCAGCCCACCTCGTACCGCTGCCACCAGGTCCCATCCTGCTCCCAGGCTCCCAGAGGCCTTGTTATTCCTTATTTCCAGCTGAACTCCTTTGCTATGCCTATGTACCAGGCTTTACTCAGCCCTACCTCTCAACACTCACAGCTCATTAAAATCTGGCCCAAGCCTTCATAACAGGATCTGAAGTCAGCCAACACTTGCTCAGCCTCTCATTTCTGTAGTCTTAAAAGCCCAGCTAGATATTTCAAGCTTTGCAAATTAATGAATGGCCAATAGAAAGCGTATATGAAGTCTGTGGTTTCACACATGCTTCCTTTGGCTTAATGTGGAGCTGGGGAACTCACTGCCTTTGCCTAAGGGGCTCTTAGAAGTGCTGGGCATGTTCAGTTTTCAGTTCATACCAGAATTTGAGGTGAGGGGAATAATCCAGAGGTAACAAACCAAAGGAGATGCTCAAAGACAGCAAACATGACTACCTCTTCTCCCCTCCCAGTCCTTTCGCTATTGAAATGCAATTGAACTGCTTGGCCAGAGAAGCAAAATTATCAGTGAGTGATCCAGCAGTGGTGTCACAGAGCATGGCTACCCTGCAAACTCCTGGTGACAGCCAAGACGACTGTCACAGGAGCACAGAAGTCCTCATGGCTTTCGTGATGTCTCTGAGAAGAAAAGCTGCCTGAAAGCAAACTGAGTGTGGCCCCACTGCCCCGCGTTGTGCCTGGGGGGATGCTCCCCCAGCTAATTTTCTTCTGGAGATGCTCGGTCTCATTATCTGAGCTTTAACTGGCACTGGCTGTATCCCTTTCACTTGGTCCTTGATTAAGAGTGAGTTACGAGTTTTCTCTTAGCTCCTCTGTTTAAGGATTCCTAGCCCCTGTGTTGGCTGAGGCAGTTTTAGGGAGTTTGCAGAGAAACTGCGAGCCTGTCATTTTCCTGAGGCTCTGACAAGTCCAGTTACTCCCACAGGTTTCTGAGGCCACGTTACAGAAAATACAGAAAATGAGCTGCAACTGTTGTGAAAAAATCAGACCCAAAGGGATTTTCAGGGGAATTTCAAATTAGAGGATATTTCGATACTGCACTGAGGTGCAGCTGAAGAGCTTTTCCAGCCGAGCTTTAACTTCAGCCACCGAGCTGGGTGCAGTGACAGCCTACACATTGTCACCTCTTCGTAACATCTGATGCAAATGTGGAGGGTTTGGAAGAGCAGCAATGGGAGGAAATTGGAGTACGGAGTCCCAAGTACAAGTGCTGGAGGGCAGGGTAATAGAATTACCCTGGGCTGCCTCTGTCACTGGCTGGTAGCTGCCGCTGGCACCCGCACACCAGCTTTTGCGCATTGGATCACGGAATTGTAGCTGTGCGTTACGTGTTCCTGAAAAACCCCCAGGAAGCAGAAGTCTTGCCCAGGTTCCAGCACAGAAGTAAAGCAAAACATTATGTGAGAGACTTCCAGACAGAGTTGCCTAACACTCAGATAAACCTGAGAGATACAGCTGATCCCGTGAAGATTAGGGTCTTCATGCCTCATTGTCAATCAGAAAAGTTTTTGTCAGTTTTATTTCTTTTTCAGACACTGGAAATATCCTGCTGCATTGGAGCTTTCCCTGTTTAGTATTTAGAGATATAAAGCCGTTTCCAAATCAAGCTGTAATGTTGACCAGAAAATAATTTTGTTTCATTTTCTTCCACGGCTCTATTAGTTCAGAATGCCAAATTCAGCTTAAAATTCAATTTTATATAATCACCTCTCTCGATCAATATACCACAGAAAAACAACTCATAAGCTCAGTTGTCCTGAGGCTCATCTGAGGCTATAGCCCCATCCGTCTTCTTGCATTGAATCTGACCTTAGGAGAAGTAAGAATACAAGCTCTAAGACCCAAGAAGAAAGGAGGCTGCTACATGTCACGGTGACATTTTTCAACCATCATTTTGAAAGCTTCTCATCTGACATTAACTTTTGTAAGCATTTGAATTTTAATAGGATGGGGCAAGCTCTTTGAAAGGTTCCATGCCCAGCGCGGCTGACACTGATTGTTTTCGGAGACACTAACTGGCAGATGACGTTTTCATCCCGTCGTCAAGGCAGCTGTCAGCTGAGGAAGCCCAGTGGGTCGTTCATTAACATCCCTCTCTCTTTTCCCTTTGGCACACAGGTGAAAGCTCTTCTGGAAGAGATGTTAGAGAAATTGGTTGATGAGTTTAACATTGCAGAACTGATGGCAAAGGTGGAGGAGAGGACGCCGTACGTTGTGGTTGCCTTCCAGGAATGTGAGCGCATGAACATCCTCACCAGTGAAATAAAGCGCTCCCTCAAGGAACTGGATCTGGGGCTGAAGGTAAGAGCTCTGGATGCTTGCAACTAGCAGCGTCGTAAAATCTTGATGAATGGAAAAGGTGCTCAGGGAATAAAAGGGGTCACACTCTGTATTCAGCACTGCTGGCTGCAAAACCAACTTGACTCCATGGGGAAGGGTTCACTGATGGATTTCAAATGGCACATTGTCCGCAGGCCACGAGTGCAGGTGCTGGGAGAGGTTAAAGAAACACATAGCAATGACTGCCTTTGGAAATAGAGAGCAAGTGCTTCTGTCCACCCGATATTGTAGCACAGCAACACTAGGTCACTCAGAAATTGAGACGTGGCCTATTTAAAGGGAAGCCAAAAAATGACACCCTTTCACAAAATGCCCAGTTACTGGGGGGAACCTGTAACAAAGTGTCATTAAAGGCACAAGTTGAGCTGAAATCAAAGGAAAGTTCGGTCGTGTGCAAGGACATAAAATATCCAGAGCTATAAGAGAAAAAGCCTAAAAACTCAAGAGTTTTGGAAGGAATGAAACTTCCCTTGCTGGGTGTGAGTCATCTGCTCATGGAGGAGGGTCAGGAGCAGACCTTCCCTCTGGAGATACTGTCCGTGATTTCTCCACCCACAGTTGCTTCTCCACCCTGGTAAGACACTAGACTCTGCTCCAGAAAGGTGATGTCTGTGTCCCTCTGGGTGGTGGCTTTGGCCACTGCTTGTGGAGAACAGTGAGGAGCTGTCCCAGAGCTGGCAGGACATACCAGGTAAGATGCAAATTTCTGAGCTCAGCAGGATGAGCAAGAGGGCTGTGCTTTGAGGTTGCATCCACTGGTAGGGAGGTCATCTGCTGAATCCCCTCCCGGGCAGTTGGTGGGACAAAATGGAAAAGGTTACTGACTGCCCATTAGGGGACAAACCAGCATAGATCAGACCACACTGCAGGTGAGGACCTGCCTAGCCAGTCCTGGTGCCTTGTAGCAACACTTGCCCTTCACCTCGTCACCCCAAAAGGCTCTTCACCGTAGCCAAGTGCTGTTGTCCTGTTTCGGTTGGGATGGAGTTGTTTTTTCTTCCCGATAGTTGGTATAGTGATGTGCTTTGGAGTTGGCTGTGTGGTGCTTAACTGCTGGCTGGGGCGAAACCACGACAGCTGAACATCCTTTGGAAAGGCCTAAGTGTAGCAGAGGAATGCTGCCTGGAGCATGCAGCACAAAGCTGGTGGGTTCAAGGCTACCCCAAAGCCTTCCGGGCGTTATTGACACAAAGGTGTTCCCTGGGTGATTTCATGGTGTGGAGCAGCAGTCAAGGACACTTAGTTGCTGGGCATTCCCTGTCCATCATTTCCCAAATGACAAGTTGCCATCCCATTTCACCAAAAAGCTCAGCTCACAAAAATACTTGGCATAGCATGGGAAGTATCGCATTGGAAGGAATTGCAGCTACTTTGTATGAGCCCCTTAGCAGAAAGAGCTGACAGGCGGACAAGGAGGACCTGTCTTGAGACTGAATGACAATCCCAAACCTCTCCTGAGGGCAGCTTTGAAGAAAGGTCTTCAAAGGAGATATGTGCAGCATACACGCGGAGGTGCTAGGGTTGGCTCTGGGATTTCAGGTAGCTGCAGCTCTGCAAGGGTAGGACTAGGCTGCTTGTAAAACCCAGCTGTGCTGGTCTGTACGCTGTGAACCTCACAGCTGGGGTCCATGCTGGCTCAGACACCTCTGCGTTGCCTTTGCTGCTGATGCTCATTGTCTTGGTTAAAGAGAGAGACATATCCTATGCAATTCGTGGTGGCCCACTATGAACAATCCATTTTAAAATAGGCTGATATTTATGCAGTCAATTATTATAAACAGATTTCCTTTATTTTCTAGCATAAGGAAGTAGAATTGAAAATTCTGTTTCCTGAGATAGGTAAACAGAATTGATTTAATGTTTCAGTCCTGGAGCACCAAACATGATATAATTGGAACTGGGACAATGTGTAGCAATTAGATTTAATTGTGGAGAAGAATAAGCTATTTAATGTTGGTAGGGGGAATGAGTGGATGCATGGACTTAAAAAAATCATAGATGAAATGAACCACAGAAATCAGGCTATACCAGAGGGTGCAAATTTCTCCCCCAAACCCTGACACAAATCACGTCAGGGAAGTGAGATGATACCTTCAGGAAAGGTATCTCTAATGACTACATAGGTTGGTCCCTACAGCCTCAGTAGGCAGATTCAGAGACACCTCAGGGCCAGGACTTAAGGACTACTGAAGGGCAGGTGAGTAGCGGTATCCATTCGTGTTAACGTTTCTTCATCTTGTGTATGCTGAAGAGACAGATTTGAAGGGTCTGAGATACCACCAGTGGGCAATTCTTCTGTGCCTGCAAGCGAGGGTCGCATGCCAGTCCCCGCAGAGCTGAGTTAGATGTCGTGTGTGACCCACACCCCTGCCCAGCATCCCCCGGCGGGCCCTTCCCACGCCTTGGGTGACGGCCAAGGGGGATGCTTGGCGCTGCTGTTGGCTCTTTCTGTAGGCAGTGATGCTGTCCTGACCTGACAGCTAGGTCTCACGCTCCATTTGGGAGAGAAATCGTTCTTTAGTTGTTCCTTCTGAGAGCGGCTCCTATGAGAATTGTTAATGCACGTTAATCTCTGGGATTGGGGATCTTTACCGACAGCACTCAGAGGAGGAGAGTTTACGTAACAGGAACCACAGATCTCAGAATAGAATAAATAAAACACAGAGGAAGCAAGTCTTATTGTTTTTAACCGACTATCTGCTAAAAGGCGGTGATTTGGAAACGACATGCCTAATTTGAATTTTTGAATAATTCATTGTGTCTGTATAGCGAAAAGTGATTGTTTGGTCCAAAAATAGGAGACATCCCATTAAGAGGGAGAGAAATTGCAATAGACTGGTAGCCATCAAAAATAACTGGCATGTTGCATTTCAAAGCCCTTTGTTCTGGATTACTTTGGTGAGACCAGAGGCTAGGCTGAAACACTTGCATGTTAATGTTGTACCCAGTGTAATTTTTGCAAGCAGATTTTCCATTTTGCAACTTCAGTGAAGGATAAGCCTCCAAAATGAGGATAATAAATATTATAAAAGGATAAAGTAAACCCAAATTTTGTGAGGATAGCAGGGTATTTCACTGTATCAAGTGAAAATAACCTTAACCAAGAAAACAATTTGTGGCAATAGTCTGCTCATCTTGAGGGAATGTCTGCAGGCTGGTTAGGATTTCCTTCAAGGGTGTCTTTAATGAAAATTACTCCCAGGATTTTCAGAAAAAAAAAAAAAAAAAAGAAAATGTAACTTGAATCATTCCGGGTGCACTTTAGTATTCAGCATCTGAAATGCAAATTTATGCATAATTATGTTTGGACAACTATATGAGATAGCTGCTATAGATGCTTTGAACCCTCACAGGAGATTCCAACAAGCATGCTTGAATGTGCAGGCTTTAAAAATTGCTTTTCTTAAGCCTTCCTGGGAATTATATTTGCTAATTCATTTGTTTTCTGAAAATAAAACTAGACAGGATATATGATCCTGAGGGTTGTCTTTAAATCAATTTGACTGCTTGCACATATTTTGCAATATTTTTACCTGCTTTAAAACCTTTCCAGGAGTGCAAAATACTTCTGACTGTCACTGTCCCTGTGGTTCTCAGTGTCCTGCTGTGACCAGTGCAGTATTGCCCCTCAGACTTTTTTTCTTCCTACATGGTCTTGCCATGTCTTTAGCCAGAGACCAGCTTATGGAATAGGTCCTCTCAGGGTCTAAGTTCTCCTGGGATGGGAGATAGTGACCCATGTGATATGAATGAAGAAGGAACCACAATGGTACTTCAGAGTTTGTGTGCCAACAGAAGTTCTTCAAACAGAAAGCCATGGCAACTGCCCCCTAATGAGGTCAAATAATTTTGACAGCCTTGTGAAGCTCATTACCAGACCCTCTGATCTGACATGGCCATGCTTTTGTGTTGTGTGGGTCAGTAAGTTGTCTTAAAGTGTGTTATAGATAAAGAGAAACAGCTCAGGTACCTCAGAGGAAATGCATGGGGCATATGTATTTCTTTGTCACTTCATGGAAAATACCAAAATGAGAAATCTTCAGTTTGTGTTTGTCCCTTGTGCTTGGAATTACCCAGGACATTAAAGACCTTTTACCAGGTAACTCATCATTTTGAGATTCCCTACAGATTAAAATAATTGTATATAAATAATGAGATGATTTACTGGCAGAGACCCACCTGGTCCCTGCTCACATGAAATGGCAGAAGGTGATGTGTGTTTCGAAAGGTGGTTACCGCTGTTCCTCATGTTTTAGGGCTAATTGCAAATAGTCCTGCTTCCACCTTTTAATTTAACCCTATTTGTTGTTTTTAGCTTCAAGCATATTAAAAAAAACCTAAAGAAACACTACCTTAAAACCTTTGTACAGATGATTTTCTCTGTCCATCAGAAATCTGTCCTCCATGGGGAAACCCAGCAGGTTCAGACGCTTGTTGCCTTTAAAAGCTTACTACTTTTAACAAGTCACCTATGGAGCAGATGTTTACTAATGCGTTGTACCAATCCTGTTGAGAGATGAACATTTCCCAGGAGGGAACCACAGATCTACTGATGGATGAAAAGCTGGACATGAGCCGGCATGTCTGATCGCAGCCGAAAGGTCAACCACGTCCTGGGCTGCCCCCAAAGCCACGTGCCCAGCAGGGAGAGGGGGGCTTTTGCCCCTCTTCCCCGCTCTGGGGAGACCCCCCTGCAATGCTGCATCCAGCTCTGGAGCCCTCAGCACAGGAGAGACACGGACCTGCTGGAGCGGGGCCAGAGGAGGCCCCAGCAATGCTCCGAGGGCTGGAACAGCTCTGCTGGGAGGACAGGCTGGGAGAGCTGGGGGGGCTCAGCCTGGAGAAGAGAAGGCTCCGGGGAGACCTTCCTGCAGCTGAGAGGCACTGAGGAGAAAGATGGGGACAGACTTTTCACCAGGGCCTGTAGCGATAGGACAAGGGGTAACGGTTTTAAACTAAAAGAGGGGAGATTTTGACTGGATATAAGGAAGACATTTTTGACAAAGTGAGAGTGGTGAAACCCTGTCCCAGGTTGCCCAGAGAGGTGGTCGATGCCCCGTCCCTGGAAAGATTCCAGGTCAGGCTGGACAGGGCTCTGAGCAGCCTGCTCGAGTTGAAGATGTCCCTGCTCACTGCAGGGGTGTTGGGCTAGATGGCTTTAAAAGGTCCCTTCTAACCCAAACTATTCTATGATTCTGTGATCTCTGGGGAGAAGCTCTGAATGGGGATCTCAGGGCTGCAGTGGCTTCCAGGCATGGGGACAGCACAAAAGTGCTCTCAGCTCTGATTTGAATTGGTGGGTGCTGGGGAGACACACCCCCTTGAAGTACTGCCCTTGCTTATTGCCAGATAAAATGAATTTTATTGTGGATGGTTAGAAACCTTCACAGGGGGAAAATAAAAATGGAGGGGTGCAGGGCAGGGGGAGATAAGTGTTGCTAAAAATCCAGAAGTGCCAGAGTGGACATTTCCAGTGCCTGAATCCACCTGAGAACCTTCCTCCCTCTGATAGGAGACAGTTAGTGGGGTAGATGTGCATTCAAGCCCTTTGTTTTAGCTGTCATCCAGCAGCTCTGAGTGTTGTGTTCGCAACAGTGTGGTTATCTCAGAGGTTTCCTGTTCTGATGAGATGTTGTCTTCCAAGCCCAGGAGTCTCTGGCCTCTTCTCAGCATACGACCCTTGAGAAAACGCTTGCTGACCCGAGAGCGCAGGCATGTTAGTTTGACCTAAGCCTTCACTCAGCCCTGAGCCCACTCCCACTTGTTAGTGCCAGATGCAGCATGGGCCATCAGCAAGGGCACTCGCTACTGCTCTCCCATGGTCTGGCTGGGTGTCTAGCTGTGATCTTGTCCTACTGTAGCCTGTCAGTGTGACCTGCAGATCAGAGCTCTGCGGGGCATGGTCAGCGTAGGAATAAACTGCAAAAATTTTTAACTGCAGGACTTGGACAAGGATTACTAAACATGTGGTTGTGTTGCTTTAAGTGGATTTCAACTTTTGCTAAAGCTTCATAGATTTTTGTGGCCCCAGTAAAGGACACCTCTGCTGACCTCATTGGCTGGAGGCACTGAAGTCCTGTGAAAGAACAGTTGGAATTTTTTAATGTGAATAGACTGACCCAATTCCCTCACCCTCGTTCTCAGCAACGGCTCAGCTGATTTCAGTTAATCTTTCCAAAAACATTCAGCCTGAGGCAAAGAGAAATTGTAAGTCAGATAAATTTTGGCAAAATGATAGGGGGACAAACAAAAGTATTTATAATGGAAACCAGTGATCAACATTAAGTCTTCAAACTGCTATGGTGTGTTGTACCCCTCGAGCTCAGCATGGAGCACGCAAAAAGGTCATTATGTACCTGTAGAAGCTGAGTCTGCATTTCCAAGTTTTTGTCTTTGTAGATTGCTTGGCTTGAGTGTCACAGAATCACAGATTAGTTGTTCTGGAGTTGTCTGAGAGATTCTGCTCAAAGCAGGATCAGGTAGAGCAGGTTGCCCTGGATCACACCCTGCTGGGTTTTGAAAATTTCCAAGGGTGGAGACTCCACAGCCTCGCTGGGTAACCTGTTCAAGGTCCCACCACCCTCACAGTAACCACACTCATGGTCAACTTGCTGTCCACCAGGACTCTCAGGTTCTTTCCTGCAACTGCTTTCCAGGCAATTGGTCACCAGTGTGTACTGGTGCATGGGGTTATTCCTATTCAGGTGCAAGACTCAACATTTACCTCTGTTGAACTTCATGAGGTTCCTCTCAGCTCAATTCTCCAGCCTGCCCAGGTCCCTCTGAATGACAGCACACCCATCTTTGGGTATCATTGGTGGTCCTGTGGAAGAGTGTGAGGGAGTAAGTAAGTCTGAAGGCTGGACAAACCTCAGCAGTCTTTCAACAGTCCTGATCCAAGCTCCCAGCATGGAGTAAATGTCCCCAGACAGCAAGACAGGTTGGAAGATGGGGGCCTCTGTCCTCTGCAGCAGGGAGTCACCTTGCTGATCTCTCTTGTGCTGCTGCCTGGCTCAGGCTCCATTGGCATTGACGTCTGTTCATTGACTCGTCTGTTCTGACAAGTTCCCAACCTCTCATCTCCTCCCTGGTCACTGAACCTATTCTGTAGCTGCAGATCTGCAGGAGGAACAGAAGCCTTACTCCTGTTGCTGGTAGTCACAAGCTTCCAGCCTTTGCCATCATGGGAGTCTCCCTTTCCCAGGCAGATAGGCACAGACTGCCTGCCTGCCTTCAATACTGCTGGGGTCCTCTTGTACCTGCAGGGTCTCAGACAAGATCCATTTGGTCTCTTTCTCATCATATCTGATGCTAAACAGTTTGCTGGACTCCTCCTGAAGATCCTTTACTTGGTGGCACAGGTCCTCCAGCAGCACACATCTACAGGCAAGGAGACAGCCTCCCAGCCCCAGGCTGGGTGAGAGGCTGCAGGCACTGCCTGCAGCCCCAGATGTGATGAGGTGCAGCCTCTCTTGGGAGCTTGGTCTGATCTGAGGCCTGGACAGTTGCTTCAGATGGCGCTGGGGAGGATGCCCCACAGCAAGTCACCACCATTGCTAAGCAAGTGTACGCTGCCCTTGGCAGAGTTCGTGAGCCCCATCTGTGTGCCCCTCTGCGCAACCTGCTGCATCTCTTAATGGCTTCTCTTAGCTGTCCTTTCAACACTGGTACCATCCAGGCATCTCTTGCTTAGTTTTAATGTAATTTCATCTGGATACAGCAGGAATCTTCTTAATTTTACATGAGCAGACCCTGGGGACCCTCTGCAGAGTACCAGCAGTTCAAGACAGATGCTGTTATTGCTGCTCAGAAGCCTTTTTTGGCCATGCAGTGATGTTCCAGCTCTTCTCCTGCCTGAGCATAACTGATACAGGTTTCTAAAAGATTTAAAAATAATCAATTGCTGGGTAAATGAAAAGCCAAACCTCTCTCTATATCTCGCTTGGCTGAATCATATCTTAATTTGTTGTATGTTTCCCTGCTGTGAAAGAAACTGTGATTAAATTTGCAGACTACATGTGAAGTCAAAAAGAAAGACTTGTACTGCAAAGTAATAAAGGAGGAGGGGAGCAAGGGGAAGTGGAGGAGAGGAGAAGGGAGAAGAGAAGAGGGGAGGAGAGGAGAGGGATAGGACTTGATGTAACAAACATTTGGACAGTTTTGGAGTGGATCATCAGAGACTCCAGTATCCTGCCCTGGCAGCGTGAGTGAGAACACATCTGAGCTTTGGTTTTTTGAGAACACATGAGCTTTGCACATCTGAAAATCTGCCCTATAAAGATCTTCAGTCAATGAGAGGAAACAGAAACAACACTGGGACAACTGAAGGACAACTATGCTTGCTGTCACTTTGTTACACATCTTTTCCTCCAAGTAGTATTTTTACGGTAGGGAGGATCAGGATACAGGAATGTGCAACATTCAATGCCAATTCACTTTGTGAACACTCATGACTGTGTAGGGTGTCATGCTTTTCCACACTTCCTAGCTCAGCCGCTGCTTTCAAGAAGGCTTTGTTCAGGTTAAACAGTTGTCAGTGCTAATTATACCCTTTCTCACTCAGGGAGAACTGACCATGACAAGCGACATGGAAAACTTGCAGAATGCCCTCTTCTTGGACATGGTGCCTGAGTCCTGGATAAAGAGGGCTTACCCTTCCACAGCCAGCCTGGGTACATGGTTTGCTGACCTCCTCACTCGCATCAAGGAGCTGGAGGCCTGGACAGCAGACTTTTCCTTACCCTCTGCAGTGTGGCTTGCTGGGTTCTTCAATCCCCAGTCTTTCCTGACAGCCATCATGCAGTCCACAGCCCGAAAGAATGAGTGGCCTTTGGACAAGATGACCTTGCAGTGTGATGTGACGAAAAAGAACAGAGAAGATTTTGCCAGTCCTCCTCGGGAAGGCGCATATGTGCATGGTTTGTTCATGGAGGGTGCACGCTGGGACACACAGGTGAGCTCACCAAGGATCTTGTGTTGAGAAAGAGGCCATGGATGTTGTGCCCTTGTTGCTTGGTACTATACTCTGGGGAACTTCTCAGTCCAGCCAGGCACTCATCTAAAATAGTCATTTGAGCTGCCTCTTCAGGAATAGGAAAGATGTGAAAGATGGGCCTCCCCTCTACAGCCTGCAGTGGGTATCCAAGGTAGTCAGATGGATCACACCTTGGACTCGTCCGTTTCATGGCTGTGAAGGGAGTTCAGGGTG
This sequence comes from Phaethon aethereus, assembly GCF_964289735.1. Taxonomy (NCBI): domain Eukaryota; kingdom Metazoa; phylum Chordata; class Aves; order Phaethontiformes; family Phaethontidae; genus Phaethon; species Phaethon aethereus. The sequence goes on from NC_138594.1 coordinate 1,957,016, forward strand.
GCCAACTTGGACTGGTAAATCTAGTTTTTACAAGGTGAATCTCAACCTCAGTGTACATTGACTAAACTGAGGTTGGTACTCATGGTGTTACTACAGACAGAAAACATAGGGACCCCTCGGGGCTGTATTGTCCCTGCACCTTTGCATGGTTGTGATTTCACTGCTGCCTCCAAAAGTGACATGGCAGACTTCTGCATTGTCATTACTCTGTCACCTGTTCAGCAGCAGTGAGGAGAAAGGAGAGGATTCTAATTTCCTACATGTCCCCAGATCTAAATGTGACAAATCTGGACCGCTGCCCTTCCACTGTTGGGTGCTGCAGGATGTCATCTGCATGGGCAGAGCTTGTGGCCAAAAATTAATCACAACCTTTACCTATCCCTTCAGGGTGGCAAATAAAGCTTGTGTGAAAGTCTAACCTGTACGGTCAACACAGACTCAGGCTGATTGCTCAGCGGTGGGGGTGGCAGGCTGATCCTGGACAAACAAAACAAACAGTGTGGTTGGCCCTCGCTCTTCTTCCTTCCTCTTCTGGATGTGACCCAATACCTTTCAGCTGTAGCACAGCCAGCCTCAGGGCAGCCAAGGGGAGAACCATACCCTCCAAGCGGACAGCTGAAGGGAAACTTCTACGCTTGCTATTCCCTGCCCATATAGCTCTCAGCGCTCCTCTTGCAGTGCACCTCTCAGAGCAGCATCCCAGAGGAGCACGATTGTCCCTGTCATTCCTCCTGACAGTTGTCAGCTGTTAGGAGTGCAGTCTGCAGAGCGAGAGCCGTTAGGCTGACAAATCCCCACTGGGCTTGGTCCTCCGAGTTGCCTGGCCTGTGGTACCATGACTCCCAATTTGTGCTGCGTGTGAGAATTAAATGACAGTGATTCATGCAGCTCTTACTCTGGGCAGCCGGCACGATGCTCTTGCTGCCAGTGATCTGTGAGAGAGTGAGGGCTGATCAAAGTGGGTCACCCAGAACTTACTTATCTGTGTCAAATTTACCCCTTTGCTTCCTGCAAAAGGCTTTTATTTCAGAGGCAGCTTTTTAGAGTCTTAACCTTGCAGATCCTCCTTTATCTGTTGGGGGGCTTGGAGGTAGGATGCTGAGGAGAGAGGCCATGCCTGTTACATACCATACCCCAGCCTGACCTTGCAATTCAGATCTAATACTCTCCACTTATTTTTCTGCTCCCTCTCTGAAATAATTTTCCATGAAGGGCAGGAAATTAAGCAAAGCTTTGAACTCACTGGCTGATGGCATCCAGTGCCTTTTGTCACAAGTCCTTGGGAAGGTCAAGGCTCCATTTTCTCTCTGGAAATGGATTGATGTGCGCATTGGGTCTGGAAAGCCACAGGCAGTCAGGAACATCGTCAAAGGCTCTGTCAGAAGGTTGCAGTAAAGGTCTCTTGTGGGTACAAGGTCAGATCTCCTGCCTCACTGGTTTTGGCTCTGCTAATAGCAGAAGTCACAGTAGCAGAACAGAGACCAGCTCAGTCCATTTCCCAAGCCCTGGTCCTACAATTCCCTGCCTATTCCCTTGTCTAAGCCTTTGCTGTGGCTGCTGTACAAAACCCCTTGCAGCTGTTGGAGATCGCAACCCCTTACTACAGGGAGCACTGGATTTCAGTTACCCTCAAAAACTGACCTTTTAAGCTGATACAAATCAGCTGGACACGACAGTACAGAGAAAGTTTTTAAAAATTCCTGGTCTTGCCTATCGAATACCCCATGGAAAAGAGATTCCAGCGGCTGCTGTTTTCCTTCACCATCATTACAACCATTACTAGAAAATACAATGGTCAAAATGGCTGAGTTCTGCCTAGATTTTACCTATCCCCAAGTGGTAATGGAAGAGTAGGAAGTTTTGGCAGTGCAAAGCCAGAAATCTTTTGGGAAATGCATGGCTTCTCCCCTTGCCTCCCTCCAATAACTCGTACGGGTGATTGCATTCAGCAGTGAGGTTTGTCTTCAGAGACCACCCAGACTTTAGTAAATGTGTTTTTCTGGTTACATTTTCCTCATGATTGAAAGATACTGAGCAATTACATTTATAGAACCATTCATAATCTCCGGGTATCATACTTCAATTTATATCAGAAAGGAAAAGAATATTTTCATATGTTGCTGCTCACACTGAAATATCATTTCCACCTAGTGGAACTATTCATTTTGCCTCTAATCCAGTGAGCACCAGTATATATTAATGGATGCAGCATTTTTAAAACAGGTGCACAGTTCTCTTGGGTTGTATGCTCCAAATTTATCCTCTGATAAGAATAGCAGGGCATGTTTAGAACTCCTCTGGGGAACACTTCCACCTTTAAAAGAGTATTTCACATGTAGATTGTGCCTCCAAAAAGGAAACAGTCCCTCTATGTTCTGCTACTCACATTTTTCTATTTATTTAAACATTTATGTTTGCCCTTGGGTGTCTTAAATTTATAAAACATTCATTACAAAACAGCAGACAGCTATTAGATGGAATGAAACCAAGCAGGTTATTTTGGGTCCAAATGATCTGTCGCTGTAGCACTGTTAAAGTCAGTGGGACTTGGTGAGAGAGAGTTTGACTGGTGACACTATGAGACATTTTATCTCAAGCCATGGGAGATTCCTGACTGATGGATTCCTGGCTTTCCTGCTCCCAGCAATGGAGAGATTGATGCCAAGTACGTGCCCTGCTGCTCACCAAGGGTACTGGAGCATGATGGCACAAGGGGCGAGGTAGGTTTTGCACCACATGTGCCACAAGAAGCTTTGCCACGTGTGGACAGCACGCCACTTTGTCCTTGGAAGAGATGGGCAATCAGTGCACAGCCCAGTTCTGGTGCCACAGTCCCAAACATCACAGCTTGTCGTGTTCTTCTGCAGAGGCACCAAGTACACCAAATCTCATACATGAAAGATTGAAAGTTTTCCTGGAGGAGTGAGCTGGGACATCGTATGAAGCCTTTTTCTGTAGATGTTAACTGTTAGTAATGCCCATGTATTTGTGAGCTATGAGTGTGATAGTAGGATGTGGCTCAAGGTGAAGTCTCCAGTGATAAACTTACAATGCAGCCATGGAGGGGACACTTGCAAATTGTGCTGTGAACAGCCAGTCTCTTACTTATGGTTGTTTTGAAAAATTAATAGCTTGGCAAACTCTTGTCCATCTGTATCTCAACTTTTAAACTACTCATTTGGCTTTACTGGATAGCACATCATTAGGTCGTCTTCACTGCGTGCTCCACAGGTGGCTCTTTTTCTCGTTCCCCATGTCCAGTTGAAGCCACTAACCCCAGCAATCTCTGGACCACCTTAGAGCGATGTTGCCTGCTGGCTACACTGCTGGTCAGATCACCACCTGCAAGCAGAGTTTGCACCTTCCCTGCAAACAGAGGCAACTCTATCTGAAAGACAACCAAGCCGTGCTGAAGGTTTTTAAGCCAACTGAACCTAAATTAGCCGCGGTGCAGGTCTGCCTGTGCTAGTAACACCTCAAAATGCAGTTGAGCAGGACGAGGTGTTGGCTTACTGCATATGTACTTGGGTCCATCTATTAGCATTCCTGGCCTGTGACAGCGGTTTTGTGTCTTTGGACCCGTTGATATGTGGCAACGTAATATGTTCGCTCTTCAAATCACTTGTTGAGAAGCCAGGACAAGCAGAAGTGGAGACTTCTTTAGGGTCTGAGGCCTGAGCTCTCTGAGCACAGAACAGTGGCTTTTCACCAGGTATGCTGTGCCAGTAGTCAGGGAAAAATGCTTTCAGAGTAGAACTAGTTTCTAATGATGAGAGCAATAAAATATGCAAATGCAAATCAGCCCAGACATAACACAATGATATGCTCCACAGAGATACCTCAGGAAGATTTCAACTCTTGTTAACCCAGAAATAGGTAGAATATATCTTGGAAATTTGATCTGAAGTATTGTCAGTGGTAAAAAGAGATCTGATCAAAATCCAGCCTCAGAAATGAAAGGTGTGGATTTAAAAAGAGTGCATAATAATACTTGATAAATAGCTTCTTTGCCAGGTATTATAAGAATTATTTAATGTTTGTTCAGCATGTTGGAAGTATAAAATCCTAAATCAGAGTTGCATTTATCACAGCTTAGTATAACAGATGGCATTAGTACAATTAAACTGAGGTGTGTCGCAAGAGGGTTTATTTTTATTCACTCATTTGCAGAACTAAATGAACTACTAGAGAGGTTGAATCTCATCCCACAAGTCTGATCTAAGACCATTTGAAATAATAATATGATATGTGAAGCTAAACTGCAGTGAGAGGCAGTTTCTTTAACACTGATAAGTTTTATTTCCATTTCTTCATTTGTTTTCATTTCGTCTCTCTAGCTTCCATTAAGCAATTTTGCAGGCTTTGATAATATTCCCTCAGGAATAGTCCTTCTGAATTCCCCTTGTTGGTGTGAGCACCTGTGAGAGTGGAAAAGCCTGTGGTGCCTTTTGGGCCCACACAAAACATTGAGTGCATTCGTTGCACAGACAGGCGTATCCCAGGTCATGTTCAAATTTTGGTGGTGTGGCGGAAGACTGACTTGGTGCCTTTTAGGCTTTTCTCAGGTAAGCGTTGTTCTCCACCCTGAGCCCTGTTCAGGTGCTCACAATTGGTCCTAGCACAAGCAACCCTTCCCACAAGATGGTTCTGGTCTTGCAAAACCTTGACCAAGAGCAGCACGAGGATGATGTGGCTGGACATAGCCAGGAACATTGTTCCCCTGCAAAGTCCAGCTCAGGTATGTGTGAGTTTGGGCATCTGATGAGAGCAGGCATCTCTTCTTGCCCCTTGGAATAAGCTACACTTGAGGGAGGCTTCTGACAGAACAGGATAGGTGTTTGATCCAGACCCTCCTTTACCTAAAATAGACTCATCCAACCCCCTTGATCTCAGAAAAGGTGCTTGCACTTGCCCAATAAGTCCAGCTTGCATAAACATTACAGAGGATCATGTGTACTGGGATACAGCTGATGGTTATCTTGGAAATCTAACTAAGACTTTGTCTTCTTTCCTTTGTAGACTGGGATAATCACAGATGCCAGGCTCAAGGAACTAACCCCAGCCATGCCTGTCATTTTCATCAAAGCCATTCCTGCTGACAAACAAGATATCCGTAGTACATACCCATGTCCTGTATACAAAACACGCCAAAGAGGACCGACTTACGTGTGGACTTTTAACCTTAAAACTAGAGAAAATCCTTCCAAGTGGGTGCTCGCTGGTGTGGCATTGCTGCTGCAGATCTAGGCTCACCAGCAGAGCACCTCATTTGCAAATCCCTAACAATGTCTTTCTCAGACAATTAAAAAAATAATATCCTGAGATCGAAGCCAAGCTCCATCTCTCTGTGTACCAGGCACTTAACCTAAACAGAGCCTGCAAGGAGGGGACAGAGGTGGAAAGGTACACAGGGACCAGATTCTTCGCTGCTGTAAATCAATGTCCTGCTCAGTGTTCCTACAGTGTTGCTGCACTGGAGCATTGAAAGATCCCAACTCACAGCCCGATCTTCCACACCTAGAGAGTTCTAAGCTCAAATCTGAATCTAATGTTTATTTCTCTTCTGTATTCAAAGTAGTTTTAAAGTCAGTGGCCTTCTCCCATTTCCTTAGATAGTTCAGTGACGTGTGAAATTCTTTAGACCTAGTTCCTCTCTATACATGAGTGTTTCTTCATCATATGTGTAATGTTGAAAGTTAGAGCATCAGCAGGGGTTGAGATATGAACTGTTTTTTGCTAATATTCCTGTAAATTTAAAAAACATTAAAAATACTGTTAATATCCAATGTGCTTATTGTAATCAACAGTAAAAATACAGCACAGGGATTATTTAAGAATATTTCATAATGATAGAAATTTACTAATAAAAATCATTATTGCTGGACTAGTCTCAAAATTGCCTGGAGGCCTGGATCACACAAAGAGTGGATGCAGGTCAGGTGGGACAAACGCAGCCATTTGGATAGTTCCACTTACAATTACAAATGCTGTGGGTGAGAACTGATGTGTTTCTAGCGCAGAAAACACAGAGAGGGATGAGTGGGGTGTACATTATCTTAATGAGCCAGACACACAGAGCGTTGCTCTGGACTGCAGAAGCTGAGCACTTGGGAGGTAGAAAATGTGAGAAGTGAGGTTGCCTGGGGAAATGGAGCTGTGCCGCGCTCTCCGTGCCATCTACAATGCTTCGTTGCACAGCACAGGACCTTGACTCTGTCTAATATTTGCTGTTTCTTTTCCTCATATGGTGCACAGTATTGTCCTGCCCTTCACCATGCAAGCTGCGATGAGTTTTTAATCTGTGGGGTCCACTGCCACCTCTGAGCTCACTGCAGGTATCAGCCTGGGTGCCTACAAGGGAGCCTGTGTAGGATGGAAGGGGAAGATGGCAGATGTGCAGAGGATTTGGCTTCAGTGGAATTGGCACTGATGAACACCTCCAAACTTTCCTACTCTAACCCAACACCAGGTCACAATCTCACAGCCACGCTCAGGTCTCTGTCAGGGACTGTGACCCTCCTTCGGGAACACTAAAAACCCTGTTACTCAAGATGAATCCCCAAAGTCAATAAGCACTTCAACAAACACTGCCTTATCTTGAGAGGTTCCCCACTCACCAGAGTTGGCTCTGAATGGGCTCAGGGGTCTAGCCTGAGCTAAACTGGGGAAAGGGGAGCATCACCAACCAGCTCTGTTCCCACTGCCTACATGGTGGCATTGAAACTTCCAGGATCTTGTTTCCAGGCAGCCGTGGGGTTCATAGGTGGGATTCCACAGCCTGGAGAGACCTGCAGGTCTGAGTGGGTCACCTCAAGCTGCCCTGATACTCCATGAGGGACTTGGTGCTCCCACTTCATCCTGCACTGGTCATCAATGATTGGTCAGACCTGGCTCTCATTTCCCTGTGCTTACTGTGAAGAAATGGAGTGAGTAACTCAGACCAAGATGTTTAACTTCTAGACTTCTTAAATTAGGTGAGCTGGACTTGATCAGCCTGTGGTATGGCCACTGCAACCATGGGAGAAGGATCTAGCTCCAGGTTTGAAATTGTGCTTCCCAGCTAAGTTTGGAGCTCAGCATCACGAGAGTCTTTACACACCAATAGGTAGGAAAGGGTAGTGGATTGGCAAGGGCTGTACCTCCCATGTGCCATGTCTTCTGGGTCACCCAGCAATGTCTTTGCACCTGGGACTAGCAGCAGCAGTCCAAGACACTCTATTGGCCTGAAATGCAGCTGTGGTTCTTGTGCAGTGCTCGGGATGGTGGAGCGGATCTTGGAAGGAATATGGGTAAGAAAGAGGCTCATGTACAAACCACAAAGGGTATCTGAGAATTACTTGCTGTGTTATACTGAGCCGACTCTGACCTGCCATATGTCAAAAAACCTGGGCCAAACCCATTGCTGTGTCTCAATGAACAGGAGTCCACCAGCACCACCTGAGAGCTCTACAAAGAAAGGTCTCCAGAGAAGCCTATACGTCAGAGATTTCAACAGACTGTTTGTTCCTCAGCTAGAGTATCCTAAAGAAGCAGGTAAGTATGAAATCCTCTAACAAACAGAAAGCCAAAATCCAGGAAGCAACAGAGCTGATGACCCCCTCTGAGCTCTACTGTGCTCCATGTGTTCAGTGCCGGGAAGCATGGGTGTGTTTCATGCCATGCCCCAAGAAATTTCCAGCATGCACCACAGTCATGCCTTTTCTATCTCCGTATAACATATTCTACCACCCTTCCCTGGCCTGCTGGGAAATGCTCCATGTCCAGGGCAGCTCTGCACAGCTCTGTGTGCCATTCACCTATCAAGGGGAATGCTTGCAAGGACTCATCCAGTTCTCTATTAAACTGAGGCTTGGGGAGAGCCCGATCCTGGGCCATGAACAAAAGGATGATTCAACTTGTGGCCGAGGAGTGGATCCACATTTTGGTCAACTTTAACCCCTCTCACTTGCATCCTGCCACTCTTGAAGGTCTTGCTGTACATTAAGGATGTAATTAGAGCCTTGAAAAGATGGATGTGTACAGCTGTACTGGTTTTGGCTGCAACAGAGTTCATTTTCTTCATAGTAGCCAGTATGGGGCTGTGTTTTACATTTGTCACGGAAACAGTGTTGATAATACAAAGATGTTTTAGTTATTGCTGAGCAGTGCTTCTACCACCTCTGTTTCTTACACTGCCCCACAGCAAGTAGGCTGGGGGTGCACAGGAAGGTGGGAGGGGACACAACTGGGACAGCTGACTCCAGCTGACCGAAGGGATATTCCATGCCATATGACATCATGCCAGCAATAAAAGCTGGAGGAAGAAGGAGGAAGGGGGGACAGCTGAAGTGATGGCATTTGTCTTCCCAAGTAGCCGTTACCTGCGATGGAGCCTGGCTTTCCTGGAGATGGCTGCCTGCTGATGGGAAGTGGTGAATGAATTCCTTCTTTTTCTTTGCTTGTGTGTGTGGCTTTTGCTTTACCTGTTGAATTGTCTTTATCTCGACCCATGAGTTTTCTCACTTTTATGCTTCCGACTCTCTCCCCCATCCCACTGGGAGGGAGTGAACAAGTGGATGTATGGTGCGTGGCTGCCTACCATGACAGCATCTCTGCAGGTAATGTTTGGTTTCTCAGCCTCATATCAAACTGAACAACTTTATGAGTGGCCTCAGCACACCCTGATGGGGACACGGTCAACGCCCTGCCAGTCCAGCATATCAGCTTTCCACAGTGCGTTGTCCTCCTACCCAGAGTAATGTAGGAGGGTAAAGTCCTCAGGCTTTGCAGGAGATCCACCGTAACTCTCTTGGTCTAGGCAACACAGCAGCTGTCTTCCTGCAGGAATGAGGAGGTGCAAAATCCTTGTCTTTGCAGTCCTGGAGAACAACGACCTTCTGGACTAAGGCAGGGTGGGAAAACTTTCTTGTAATAACTTTGTTTAATTGCTAAGCAGCATCTCCAAGGCATAGCCTCCCAAAATTAATGATGAAGCAGCTAGTTACGGCTTAGAAAAAGACATCTGCAAATATCTAATGCAAGGGAGAAAGCTGTCTTAAGATTCCTATTTTAAAATGCCTCAACCCATAAATGGGTTAACACATTGTGTAGGCTACTCCACATAATGAGTATCTGGCTAGGAGAGGTCTGTTAGCTAGGGAAAGCTGTGCTATTTAATTAAATCCCTGACAATTTAAATGAAAACTTGCCAATTAGATATGTAATATAAACTGGTCGCTTCCCACAACTTTGCAAAGTTAGGTGCATTAAATTTTCCATGTATTTCACCATGCAGGAAGTTTGGTTGAATAAACAAAGCACTGCTGAATTAAACATATAAAAGCAGGACCAGGATGTATAGTAAGTGCATTGTGCTCTACATAACATTGCAGGATTAGTCCTTCTTTAGTATTTCTTCAATGCTTCTTTCGCCACAAGTGAAAGTGCCCCATATGTAGGATTTCCTGCCATTCTGGAGATTAGTTACTGTCCTAAACTTCGTACTTCTCTTTTAAAACCCATCTTCCTTTTCCCAGCATACTAGGGCCTCTCTGCTCCGTGTTGCCCTCCAACGTGCCCCTGTGCCTACAGGAAAGGACAAGTTCAGTAATTCCCCAGGTACTGCTTGCTCTTTCCAGATCAAAAGCCTGGGCTGTTCTCTTGCCAGCTGAAGAAGAATGGGATATTGACAGCAAAAGGGATCCGATTGTTTTATTATATATATCTTCCTGCATAATTCACCAGTTGGGCAGGCAGGGTAGTGGGGAGATATTTATAGATACTAGAAATGTCACCAGGGTGCTCATTCTTCATCTTTTGAAAATCATCACAGGAAAGAGTTGGCTGCAAAATGCTACAAGACGATAGTGAATAATTTGATGCTTCAGGGGGAGAAAAAAAATCTGGCAAGCGTGTGATTTTCCAGCCATATCTGCCTAAACCAGGCCATTAAATACAGCTGGCCGGGCTATTCATTAGGAGCGATGCATTAGTCAAAGGTGAGCATTTTCTGTTTGTGAGCTCTTGGAGACAGCTGCCCACTTGTCGTTTCCAGTCCACACCTTCCTTCCCACTCTCTGCCCTTGTTTGAGTGGAAGGGACTGAGCAGCGAGGAACCACGTTCCCAAAGCTGGCACAGCCCAGTGCTGAGGCTCCAGGGCTGGCGGAGCTGCAGCACTTTGGATGACACCCAAGGCAGAACTGAGGTTGGTCCGGAACAGGGCAGGCAGCGCAGGCAGGGCAGGCAGCTGGGGCAGTCGGGCAGTGCTGTGCAGATGCGGCAGCGGGGCAATAGGACAGTAGGCCAGTTCAGGGCAGTTTGGTAGCAGGGACCCATGTGGTTGCTCATTTTTAAGGAAAGCTGGAGACCCTGTGAAGTGACTTTTCCACCACTGGAAAAAAATCTCATGAGACCAGTCTCCAGGCCCAGCCCTGAGGCTGCTCTCCTGCCCTACAGCACCTCTCCTTCATCCCTCTCCTTCATCCCAGCTTCAGCACTCACTTTCCCAAGCCTGCTGCAACCCCAACTTTTCCTTCTCCACAAAACCTAACACTGGCCACAAACGGAGTAAATACGAAGATTTTTAAAAAGCAGGTAAATGTTTCTGAATCAAAGAAATGCCCCTTGCAAGCGGAGTTTTGCTCCTGAAGGAGGGGGATCCCTGTGGCCACCCGTTCTCTGGTGTTCACACATCACCCTCCAATTAGGGAATCACTGCTTGCAGGACCTGGGTTTTAGCTGGAGGCTGGCAAAAGTGAGAAGTCAGGGTTCCTCATGCAAAAAGTGGCCACGGGTTTTCAGAATGACTTTTCTTTCAGACTAAGGTGATCTTTCTCACATTTTATATATGCCCCACCAGCCAGATTGTGTTTGCTGCAGCTTGTGTTCTCCCTGAGCACCCGCATGAAAAATGAGGGTGAGCTCCTCGTAAACACCTAGGAAAAAGGCCCTCTGGCTTTTGGCAAAGTGCTGAGTGCCAGCAGAAGCCAATGATGGTGGGGTTGAGGACCCAGGTAAGTTCATCCTCCAAATCATTTGCCGGTGCTTAAGCCGGGGGGCTGGTACTTTCTCCTGGGAAGTGAGTGTTCAGCCCCTCATGGCAGGACCTGGTGATTTCAGAGAGCAGGGTGATGCCACTCTTCTGGTTGAAGGAAGCTGTGTGTCTTTGTAAGACTTGCAGCAGGTCAGAGCCTGGAGCAATAGCATTTTGCTTGGGCTTGGGCATGGCATCCGTCAGGGCAAAGCCCAGTGTATGCCCTCCACGTCTCCTGCACAACTAAAGTCTGAGACAGCAGACGTGTGTGCAAAGCTGCACTGAGTGGGGATTTTCCAGCTGCAAAGGAGTTACTGATAGAAACCATACGTTTGGGCAAATCACATCTCAATTTTTGTCAAGGAAAAATAAAAATCTAGTCCTTTTTTTGTTTGCATTGTCCCAGCTTTGCCCCTTTTACATCAGCAGGAAGTTTGAGCACAAAGTCAGTGCAGACTATCACCCCTTGCTCACTAGCTGCAATCTCATCACACCATTCATGTGCCCTGACTTTAGGCACTGGAAAGGTAAGTGTCATAATTCGTGTTAGTCTCTGAGCACTGTTTATAGCCAACAGAAAGAAACGGGCTCAAGTAGTGAGTGGTTCACCTGACCATGAGTGATCTCATGGTAAAATCAGGATCTGCCAAAGTGTCCTGGGTCTCTTTGCCAACGGCACATGGAGCCTAGGAGTCACCAGGTCAGACTGAGATGGGGAGATTTCTTACACTTAAGATCAGGCCTATGTGTCCTTCCCTTTTGCCCTGTCCCAGGAATTCAGCCAGATCCTGCATCCTATGATTTCACGTGCAAGGCCACATATTGGATGCCCAGGGGTCCCAGATTAGCTCTCATCCTTTCTGTATATCTCTGCAGCTGCTGACACTTCACAGCACCCTGTGGGGCTGTGCCGGGCCTGGATCCTCAAAAGGTCTGTGGTCAATTAGTTAACTCAAAACTGGTGACATTTTCCAAAGGGATGAAAGTAAAAGAAGGAAAATTGTGCTATTGAACACTAAATATTGGCTAAAATTGAACGGGCTCTTCTGGGACAGAGAAATGGCTTTTCATAACCTGGGAGTGTCGTACCTGCTACGATTTATAATTGGCAGAAGAGCACATTTCAAAGTAAAGTCTTCACAAATGTTTTGTAATGGTGTCTTATAATTTGGGGTTAACCAGCTCCATTCTACGGCAACTGTTTCTCACAGAGCAAAGGAAAATGTAGACTAGACACATAAGAGGAGAACCTGGTTGGTAGTCAGTAGATTTGCCCACTGGGGCAAATTTATTGCAACTATTATCGGGCACTGGCAATGCCCAGTGATGCAAATTCTGCATGTATCACGGCTTGATTATTTACAGAACAAAACTAGCTGTAACGTATCAGCTAGATGCATTCATTTTATAAAATGGCATTAATACATTTAATTAGCAATGGCTTATTAGATTCATGTCCGTTATTATGCATTGTTTTTTAAATGACTGTAATTGCCCAAAGAATTCTACAAATGTATTTGCCTTGTTAATGGTTGTGAACCTCATTTAAAAAGCTTTTAGATTGTAGAAGACGTTCATGAAGTTATAAGCAGCCCTTCTCATTTGAGTACTAGCGTGCCTGTTAGTGCAGAAGGATTGTTTGGGGCTATAAATGCATTGTCTAAAGTCTCAGGAGCTCACTTACCTGTATGCAAACTTTAAGGTTCACTTTTAGGACACTCTCACAGTGTTCATTTTGGTTAGTGCCAAAAGCTATGAGGCGAAACCCCAAGCCTGCATTCAGTATCTTGGCTCAATGTTTCCAAGAGAACAGAGGAGCTGGGATAGGACGAGCTGTGTGCTGTGATAATTCCAGTGTATGCAACACCTCCAGCTTCTGGGAAGAGTTATTTTTCATGTACCCTAGCCTCACTGTTGAAAAATGCTGACTTGGAAAAATCAGAATATTTGTAGTATTGTGTGAGGTTTGATGAAAGCTACACAAGGAAAAGTGGCGCACATCCATGACGAAAGTTTTGTCCAAGTCAGCAGAGATGCCCCACAGCCCTGGAGACCCTGGAATTTAGGGTATTCACATGGGAATCTGTCTTGAGACTTTACATTGGGCTGGAATAAGGATTTGAGTGCTGATCTCCAGGTGCCTGGGTCTCACCACCAGGCTGTTAGGCATTCAGGAAAGGAAGATTTGTGTGAGGACGTCTCTCCTGTGAGAACAACACAAGCAATTGGCTGTTCCCAGGTGCACAGTCTTCAGCATGGCACTGCTCCATTCAGTGGAACAGCATCAGCAAAGCTCTTGCTCCTATTTCTCATGAAAAAGGTAGAAAGGTCTTGGGATAACCCAAATATAGAATGGCAATAAATTCCAAGATTTTTCTGACTCACTCCTCAGGGGTGCAGAAGCTGAGGAATTTCTTTTTGGCCCAGAGAACTTATCTGGTCTTGGATAAGCACTGGGGAGGGCTGGGGGCTGCAGGGTCTCAGAGCAGCAGGCAGTGAAGCATCCTCCTTCCCTTCCAGCATAAGGTGATTGGCCAAAACCTTAGCGCTTACACCACCACCTGCCCTGGGAAGAACCAAATCCATTATTGTTGCTGATCCCGCACTCTTTTTGCCCACCATGAATTTCAGTTTCCTAACTCAATGGTCCTAAGCTGATGTGGGTTTTGCACTCACTCTTGTTGGCATCTGGGGCACACCCCTATGGTCAGATCCGGACCTTAACAAACTTGCATTAAACCACTGGCCCATCAGTCTACTGTGGACAAGAGTTGCGTGTTTCTTTTTGTAGGTTGCGGTTCTCCTCTGCACCCACAGCACGGAGTGTCAGAGTACCTTGCTCCAGCTGCCTGCATAACTCCTCCTTGCTGGTATCAGAAAGTGGTGGGTGATGCTCTGCTGGACAGGGTGCTCGGACTTACCGCTGAGAGCTGGACAGGCGGTGGGACGTTATGGACTACTGTGGGGCACCCAGGGTTTCTGCTGAAGACAAACCCTAGCTGTATGATGCATCATCCGCTGTGCTTAACAGAGATTTTACTGCAGAATCATACTTGAGAGTCATCAAAACACCTGGTACATGTGGGACTGCATAAATGGGGAAATTATTATGAAACAAGCGGTGTTCAAAGGGCCTTAGAAAATTACACAGAGAATGCATAATTGTTGAAGTGAAATAAGAGTTTTGTTAGCTGCAGCCTGGCAGATTAGTTGGCTAGATGTGTCTGTTCAGTTTGTCAGAATAGAGACAGGATAAATCTGAACAAAACAATCTTTGGAAAGCCTGCCCCGCTTCCCATCTGCCATCGCTGTGTGCTTTTTATGGAACTGGACTGTTATGACATTGCCTACACTTCAACTGTGTGCTGTCTACTTAACAAGTGTTTCAATTAATTGCTGTGATGTTATTATTGGGAAGAAGCATCAGATAGGAACAAAATGATTAGATAATGAAAAAAAAATTGCTATCTATGGTGTCTTGCTGAACACATTGGTTTACTTCTCTTCAGAAAGTTATTCAATAACGGATGGAGGCAGTGGCTGCCCGTGAGTGATGGGACGTCTGCTCAGACTGGAGCTAGGAGAAGATGCTGGTGGTACACAAGTGGAGACACCTCCACCCAAGGAAGCCGGTACAAGCTGAGGTAATTAGTCTCCTTATTGGAATACCTACCTGGGAAGCTGGCATGACTTGAGCAGCGTATACACAAGAGCTGTTCCTCCTTGTGCAGACCTGAACATTCCTGCTCTCACACCAGCCTCCTGCGCAGGAGTCCTCACCTGCATCACATCTGGGAGTTGCATCCCACAGTGCCTCACTGGCTGCACCACCAGCCCCTCCAGGAAGGCAGCATGGCCAGACAGTATATGAGAGGGCAGAGCTGGACTTGGTGCATCCTGCCCACTCTGCCTCCATATTCAAGGGCTCACCCAGCTTGCAGACAGCACCTGGTCCAGGCCTGTGTTCAACAAGCCTGGGTGGATGGCAAGGCTCTTCCCAGGCTCAAACTTTAAAGACAATGTCATGGAAGGCCCTCAGAGCTGGGCCCTTTGAGCCTTGAGATCCCATGTGCGCTGGCAAGTACAGCAGAAGACAATGGTCTGTGGGGGAATGATGGTCTCTGGGGGAATGAAGGGTCATGGGGGAGTGACGAGGCTTTGAGTAACAATGGGCCCCATGAGGGAATGATGGACTGACCATCTCCCACATACTGCCCTACTGGGATGGGGATGGTGCATCCTTGCTCCAGCCAGAGGAGATCACGCTGACGTAGATGATGTCCTGCCCCTCCATCACATTTGCTATTACAACGCAGGAGAAGGGCGTGTGTAATATTATTATGGCTGTATGTGCCTCAGTTTCTCCAGCGTGTGCTGTTGCGCCTAGGAGGTGGCTGTGTTAGCATCCCTCTTTGGCAGGGCCAGCTTGAGGGCAGGTGAGCCTACAGAAGTGTGTGGTTGGGTAGGGATCAGGCCACCCGGAGCTGAGTGTCGCTATCCGTGTGGATGGCAGCGGGTGTGGTAATGCCTCACTGTCGGCACGGATGTGAGGCTCAAAGGCAGCAGAGCTGTAAGCTGCCAAAATATCAGTAGGGATGCAGACCCTGGGAGTTGGGGCTGCCTGGGCACCCCCACCAGTGAGAACTCTGCCGGCTGCACTGCAGGTCTCCAGTGGCCCCAGGGACTGGAGCAGACTGGCTGCCAACAGGCACAAGTTTGCTGTTCGTGTTAATCCCTCTGGAGCAGCTGAGGTTTGGGCTGGCAGAAGTGTAGCCAGAAGCAGAGGATGGCTTTCCCCAAAAACCCGTTCTTAGCTGGGGATTAACCCTGCTGTGGAAGGTCTCATGGGCTCAAGGGTGCAAGGGAAACCTGCCCCAGCTGCGTCCCACTCCCGGCTCCCCACAGGTCCCAGGTACCCAAGAGAGACCAGGGCTGTCCTGGGGCAGTGGGTCGGGAGCTGACTGGGGGTAGGATGGGGGGTGTGGTGCTTTCAGGCAAGGATTAGCTCGTGTACCTTAAGGTAATGACCAGCATGATCACTAATTTTCTTGTGAGGCTCAGGGGCAAGCTCTGCTCTCTGCAGCCAGCTCGTACAGCTCTATTCCCACCACTGCTGGGCAATCAGTGACAGATCACACAGGCCACAGCTTCTTTCGAGTGCTACAGGTCTCCCACCACCATCACCACATCCAGAGCACCAGAGAAGAGGGGGAGTCCTGTGGGATGCCCACACACACCTTGTGAGAGGCAGGCGCCAGTCAAGGTGCTGGGGGTCATACAAGATGCCCATGACCTCTGTCTCGTCTTTGGTGTCCGACGTGGCAGGATGTCCCTGAGCTGCTCCTGCCGGGCTCCAAGCTGCAGTTTTAGTGGAAAGCTGCTGGGGTAACCCAGGACTTCCGAGCTCGGGCTGCAGCGGCGACACTGGCACGCCAAAACCAGCTCGCGTCTCACCCCAGGCAGTGCTGCCTGGGGCCCGTGCTGACCAGCCTCTTGCGTTAGAGCATCCTGCTCTTCCAGCTCCCCGGGCTACCAGCACCACCCCGTCCAGAACATCAGCCAGCACCGGCTGGCTGGGCTGACCGTGCCACAGAGCTGCTGGCCTGCCTGCGTGAGTGGCCATGCTTCAGGTCCAGCTCTGCAGGGCAGGGTGAGGCGCTGAAGAGGAAGACGCTTTCCATGCACAGCCGAACTTGGACTTTGGAGGAGCTGGGGACCGCGGAGGCTCAGGGGCCTGGTTTTGCCTGGCACATTTTGTGGGGCGGAGGTGAGGACGTTCCCTCTGCTCCATCCATTGAACCCGTTAAAAGGTTTAGCTCGTGCTTGGACCAGGCTGAGAGCCGGGGATCTGTCAGCTATTCACCAGGAAACAGGCTTGTTGCTGGCACACTTTTCAATTTGTTACCGAAATGGGGAGATTCCAGCACCCCTCCTGCCAGTCGTGCCCCTAATCTGTGCATCACGCTCTGCCCCGCAAGACCCTCCCATTGCGGGAGCGTTTCACACTGCTGGTTGCATAAAGCGTGGCAAGGGGAGAGGTTCTGCCACAGCATGTGCTGCCCAGGAGACGTGCTGGAGGCCACGAGCAGAAAGCTGAAAGCCTCACGAGATCCAGTCCTCACTTTCCAGCACAAAAGGTACCGCTCAGGGGGCAAGGGAACACGGGTGTGGATCTGGTTACAGTGGAGAAAGATGTCAGCCCTGGAAATTAATTATCTGTTCTTCAAAAGGATCATATTCTCCAAATTAAAAATAATTATTAATAGAAAATTGTAGAAGGGAAAATTAAAATTAACAAAACCTAAAAATCCTTTAAAGAAAGGTGTGTGGAAGCAAAAAGCCACAAGCAGAGAAGCAGCTCTGACTAAAAGCCTGGAGGATGGACGGTGTTAGCAACTGCAAATAATGCTGAATACAGAGCAACTGAAAAGGAGAAAAAAGAAATTTTCACAAACCAGAACTGTAAGATGTGGGAAATTACTAAGAGATGCTGAAGACACTAGGAGAAAGCCTGTAGCAGGCAAAATTACAGTCAGTCATGGGATTCCTTCCCAGTGGATGAGGTCCCACATCTAAGGGCGGGGAAAACTTCTAGTAGAAATGCAGAAAGGGCAGAACTAAACTGGGAAGATGAAGCCTGTTGTGGTTAGACTGATTTCTTTAGTTTGACGTTTCTGCTCACAGCTTGTGACATGGACTCAGTCTCTGGAATGTGCAGAGACACAAACGCTTCCAGGCTTTATCCGAACTATGACACTGGGTGTAATTTCTAGGGTCAGGTGTGGAAGTGCATCCTCACCATGTGTTAAGGGACGATCAAGACAGGCACAAAGTATCTCCCTCCGCCTGTTCGTGTTTTCCCTACCCTATGATTTCTTTTGGAGGGAGCCTACAGGGAGCCATTACATGTCCTCTGGTCAAGTCCCTGCTTTGGACAGAAGGGCACCAGAGCCTTGTGTTTTTGATGCAATTTTTGCATGTTGGGAGATATTTGCTTGTGTTCACTAAAGTAAGGAAGGGAATGAATCCCACCATCTGTAGCTAGACGAGGGTGCTAATATCTGCTGAGCTCAATGCACTCGGCTGACTCGCCCATGGATCTCCCCAGGCAGAGCTGAGGACGTTGCTCACCCAGCGTTGTTCACACTTGAGCTGCCCTAGAATACCAGGGGATTTCCAAAGGCCCCAAAGTATGTGAACATCATGAAAAGGTCACCTGGGATGACCAAATTAGATGAGGTGCTTAGGAAGAGGAGATGAATGAAAGGATGTATGGAATCCCTCTAAAGCCGAATTAAATGCCAGCAATATCATTATTGCCAGACTTTGAGGTTTTATAGGACATCGGTCTTGTCAAACAAACAAATGACATAATTACAGATTGCGCTGACAAAGGTAACTGCATAAACATAATAGACTTGTGAGAGGCAGGCGCCAGTCAAGGTGCTGGGGGTCACACAAGATGCCCATGACCTCTGTCTCGTCTTTGGTGTCCGACGTGGCAGGATGTCCCTGAGCTGCTCCTGCCGGGCTCCAAGCTGCAGTTTTAGATCTCCCTGTCCCTGCTGGCATAAGGAGGGCAGAGTGCTTGTTTTCACTTCAAGCCATCCCCGTCTGGACTGTGTGCGCTTCGCTCAGCCCTCTGTCTCCTGTGCTTTAGCCCAAAGGGTGAATCAGCTCCTCAGGGAAGGTGTTTCCAAGGTTAATTATAAGAACTAATCCTGGCTCCACGTGGAGATCACAGTGAAGCCAGCACCACCACCACCAGCAGTTCAGAAAGCCTAGCTGTTCGCTTTTCCTGCCCACAGGTCTTTGATCCTGCCCCCTTTTTTGTCTGTACCAGCCGGGCCAGATTCCTTATCTGTTGGCTCTTAGAAGTAATTTGTCCCCTGCTTGTTTGGTTTAGAAACATCTGGGCTGAGTCAATGACAGCATCTGGTGTCAACCCAGGCCAGGTTGGTGGGACAGGATAAACAGGGACCTAGGGTATGTGACTGAGAACTTCTGGAGCAAAGTGTCAGGCTCGCTGCACAGATGATGGTGTGTGGGGAAAGGAACGAGAGGCATCTCTGCAAATTAATGATACATTTGATTGCCAGCTGGGATATACTCGACTTCAGATGACCTCTGCATCTGGGAGCAGTGCCAGTAGGCAGAAGAATAGAATAATTATTATGAGGTGATGCAGATAACCATAAAAAAAGCTCTATTATCACTGACAAGGGATGAGAGTGGAGCAGTGCTTTGTCAGGGGCCACTTCTTCCCCCTCAGTCTCCATGTGCACACAGTGGATTGTCTGCTTTAAGGTTAAATCTGTGTCTAAAGAATAGGCCAGGATGGCTGTTAAGTGAGACACATCAAGAGAGCTTCCTCCCCACCCTGGCCATCATCTATCAGCCACCTATGCATGTTCATCCATCCATGGGCTTATGATGAGGCGATCACAGTATGACAAGGAGCAAAGGTTCCCCCAAACATTCCTTGTGGCCCCATCCTCAAATCTATGCTAAACCCTTCCAGCTCTCCATTGTCTTATATACGTGACATATACATAATAATTATTTATAATTATTTTAATAATGTATGATTTCTAAGACATCATGGCAGCCAAATGGGTTGTTCTGGGATATCAAGATGCATTCAGTTCTTCCCTGGCAGAGGAGTACAGCCTGAGGCAGTCTGCTGCTTCAAACAAGTCAGCAAGCAAATGCTTTCAGTCTTCCTGGAAAATTGTTTTATTGGTTAAGCCTGTAGCAGAACAACGTGGATTTCAGGGAGAGGATCAGCAAGACACTAAGAAAAGGGCAGTCCACAGAGATATCTTCCAAACACCCGTTTGTACCAGAAGCAAGCAAGATGTGTGTTGGCTGTCAGCTCCAGAGGAAGGTCCAGTTCACCAAGAGAGCCTCTGGGGGATGCAGACTTGTCAGGAAGTGGGTGAAGACCATGAGTCCAGCCCTAAAGAGGATTTTGCTGTTTCCCCAGGTCACTGCTGCACAAAAACTTGGTTACTCGGTTCTTTTAGATTCCACAGGAGATCAACTCATCTTTTAACCTCCCCTTGTGAAGAGCGGTCAAGGAAAATGTGTGTATGCACGAATGGACTCTTGGAGCAGGCGGTGGGCTAGCTAAAGTTGAAGTACAAACAATCTCTCTCTGCAAAGCCCATTGGGGAACTGAGGAAGTTCTGGCAGTGCTGTGGGGGCCAGTTGCCATTGCAGGCTGTAGCTAGGGCTACTTCAGTGTGATGGGTGAAACCATACCAGACCAAGCACACACCTTACCCAAAAGGAATACCTTGAAAAAATTAAGAGAGGGAGAGTTCATTAGTTCTGTAGGTCCTTGTTGCTGTACCTTCCTGGTAAAGATCTGCACCTTTTTTTCCATTCTGAATATGCCTGGCTTCAGCTCCCAGACACTGGTCCTGTTATTGTCTTTCCCAGTTTATTGAAGAGCCTTTCAGAGCTTGGTGTTTTTCCACATTAAGTTACTTACATGTTGTAAGCACATTGCCTTTCAAGTGTCTCCTCAATTAGCTAAACAGATCAAGTTTTTAAATCCTTCACTTCAAAGTGTCCTCTCCTTCCCTCAAATCATTTTTATGGCTCTTTTTTGCACTCGCTTACTTTTTTATCATCCCTCTAATGTCTGCATCTGGTCTCAGCAGTCATCCCCAGAGGCTAAAGTCACCTCCCTGCCCTGGTCCCTGTCCTCTGTTGGTACGTCTAAGGACAGTGTTAGCTTTCTTGCTGCTGAGTCATGTTGAGTTGCTGTGCTACTCTGACCCCTAAATCCAGGTCAGTGTTAGTACTTTTGGGATAAGCTTTGGTCACAGCTGCGTCAGCTGTAAAGCCATGCCTGACCTCTCCGCAACAACACCTGGAAGCATAACTAAAAAAAAAAACCGCAAAGAAAAAGTTGCATGAGATGTAACTTGGATCTTGCCTGTGCTCATCGTCTTTAAAGCCAATTGCTTTGAGTTTGCTCCAGTCTGCTGTTACCCCTCCGTTTGGCAGAGCAGAGTGCCTGACAGCTCACTAGAGGCCATGACCACCATTCCCAGCGGAGCTGAGTGAGGGGCAGAGCAGGCACCACTGCCAGACCACCCTGCAGAGTGTCGTCGTTTCCGCAGGAGGACGCGCAGCCCCCAACAGCCTTTGCCAAAGTCCCCCCTCGCAACGCCCGGTCACGTCCCCCCTCGCAACGCCCGGTCACCTCCCCTGACGGTACATGAACATAAAAGGGTCTTCCCATCTCCAACCAAATGCGCTGGTGTGCTGCAACGGCGGGGGCTGGGAGGAGGGCACAGGCGCAGGGGTGTGATCCTTCCCTGGCCTGTTTTCCCCAGCTCCACTGGTTGGGTGCTCCCTGAGCTGGGATTTGCGTCGGAGTCTGCAAGGAGAGCAGAGTGGGAGGGATGCAGGCTGGAAGAAGAACAGAAGGTAGCTTTCCCACAGTTTCGTCCCACCTTGGTTATCACCGTGCCCTGCGATACTCACAGCTGATCCTGCAGTACATCTGCCCTGCTGCTTTCTGGCAGGCTTTGTGCACGTAGGGACCAACATGCCACTGACTCATTTTCCAAAACTGACCAGCAAGCCTTTTAGTAGGTTTTCCTGTCAGGAAGGATGTCCCAGCCTGAATCAGGGAAGACCAAGAGCTCTATAGACACATTTAGAGAAAGTGAAGGAATTGTATCTAGAACTTTTTCAGCTTTCCGTACAGCCAGGACCGGGTACGTGCTGTGAAGTCATCTCCCTCTGTCGTGGTTTAGCCCCAGCCGGCAACTAAGCCCCACGCAGCCACTCTCTCACTCCTCCACGGCGAGGTGGGGGAAAGAATCAGAAGAATAAAAGTGAGAAAACTTGTGGGTTGAGATAAAGAAGGTTTAATGAGTAAAGCAAAAGCCACGCACAGAAGCAAAGCAAAACAAGGAATTCACTCACCACTTCCCATGGGCAGGCGGGGGTTCAGCCATCTCCAGGACAGCAGGGCTCCGTCACGCGTAACAGTTACTTGGGAAGACAAATGGCATCACTCTGAACGTCCCCCCCTTCCTTCTTCTTCCCCCAGCTTGATACGCTGAGCATGACGTCATATGATACAGAATATCCCTTCGATCAGCTGGGGTCAGCTGTCCTGGCCGTGTCCCCTCCCAGCCTCTTGTGCCCCCCGGCCTGCTCGCTGGTGGGGTGGGATGAGAAGCAGAAAAGGCCTTGACTCTGTGTAAGCACTGCTCAGCAGTAACAGAAACATCCCTGTATTATCAGCACTGTTTCCAGCACAAATGTAAAACCCATACTAGCTACTATGAAGAAAATTGACTCTATCCAAGCCAAAACCAGCACACTCCCAAAGATCTCCTTCGCCAAATGCACCTGCATGGATGCTGGTGCTGCCATGATCACAGACCTTTCTTTTCCTTTGGGAGAACAAACCATCTCCCTGTGCCTTGTCCTGAGGTGTGAGTTACCAGTCTGCTCGGATGCACTGTTGAAGAGCCTGTCAGGATTTGGCCTCTGAACTCTGCATGCCCTTTGGGTGGTATCAGGTCTCCTGGGGTATTCTCAGCACTGGCTCCCACCTCCACACACACAAACACAGAGGAGGCCATGTTCTGCAACCTGCTAGTGATGTCCCTTCAGGGCTTTCTACGTGGGATGATGAACATCTGCCTCTAATGAACTTCATAGCAGCTGGGCTTTGGATTGCTCCTGGAAATTCGATTCACAGCTTGGACAAATCAGCCAGGACAAAAATCCTGGCTCCATCCACTTCAGTTGTGGAGGACCTCAGCTGTGCCTGATCCAGCTGTGCTCAGATGTGCCTGGGGTTAAGAACAGGTCCTGTCTGTGTTAGTGCAAGTTCATTAACAGCTTGAGATTCCCCAAGGTCATATGACCACACCCACAACGATCACAATTGCCTATATATCCCCTAAATCTCCATGCCAAAATCCTTTATCGTTTGGTTTAGGGCTACTGGGTTCAACACAGACCTTCTGTGAGGGCAACGCCTACTCTGAGATCCAGTTATCCAGACCACACATATGGCTGATGGGAAGATGCAGCCGTCATGTCCTGGAGAGCATGGCAGGCTGTACAGGCTGGGGGGGGACACATTTGGAAGTGGTGGCTACATGTTGTGGTTATGTAGTGGTTTTGTTAATTACAAACCAAAGCGGCGGCTGCCTGCTTCTGAGACAATGAGAAATTGCCTTATGTTACCCGGAAAGCCTCTGAATTCCAATGTACCAGAGCTCAGACATTGACTAATAGGCTCTCCAACAGGTGCTAATTTGAATTTACCTTGGGAAAAAGATGTGATGTGGAAGGCAGATTAATCACATAATCCAACATTTGACTAAATCCATTTCTTGAGCTCTTTGATCTGTCCAATTACCTGCTACCAGACTGCCTTGGAAAAATATCTTCAAACCATAACAGGGACGGGTGAAAATCATGAATTAGCACCCCCAGCACTCACGGCTGGGCCAGTAAGGGGGGGCAGCAGGTCCAACACAGCCTGGCATGCCTGGAGGATGAGTGATTGCTACTCCTGAAGGTTGCTCCAGCGGTGCCATGTCCCCACCAGCATGCTTCAGGCTCCAGGGGACATGTAAATCTCCACAGTCCTGAAAGGGTCCTTAATTGTGAGGATTTCCCATGCATACATGGAATGAATAAATACCAGTGGACTATCATATTAAGAGTGAATTTGTTCCTGGCAAAGTCATGGAGGATCCCGGGAGCGGGGACACGGGTAAAGGTTACTCTCAGCTGGGGTTGTCCCAGTGGGAAGGCAAAATAAACCCTTTACTGGTGCTGGTTCAGGCACAAAGCTTTGCCTTATGGAGACAGGGGCATCCCTGAGTGCACACACTTTTCCAGTGACAAACGGTTGTAGTGAATGAGCTGAGGGCCTGCTGTGAGAGCTCTCTGGGGAGAGAGCCAGGCCATATGCGACCAGCACCCTCCAGGGCTGCTGAACAGGCAGTCCAGCCAGCGAGCTCGCTGCCTCTGTAGCCGAACCTACAGCCAGCACCCCTGCCAGCAGATGACCGAAACACTTGGCCCCCTTCCTCTGTGCATTGCCCCATGATTGACAGGCAAATGTCTCCCACTCCCCCGCAGGGTTTAAAAGATGTTCTCTGCTGTTGTGAGAGAAGAGAAGATGCAGGAGGAGGATACTCCAGTGGGTTGGGTTTGAATCCTCAGCAGCAAAGTCGCTGGTGTATTAAAAATAATCCTGGGGGTGGTGCTGGGATGGGACTGACTGCACAGCCTGCTGCAGGGGCAGGACCACTGCTAGTGTGCAGCACAGAAAACACCAAGTCAAGACCCCCCCCGAGCCGTGTCCAGCCTCTGCCTTGCAAGGGCTGCAGCAGCAGCCTGCCCTGGGGGCAGAGATAGGAAACCAGTCAGTCCGACAGAGCTCAGCCAGGTCCTAAGACACTTTGGTTCCTCTTCCTCTCCCGCGCCACCCCGGGAAGGGAAGATACGCTGTTTTCCTACCAACTGACTTGCAAATAAAGGTGGCACTGAGCTGGCTGTGTTTTGTGGAAACAGCCCAGCCTGGAGGGACGGGGAGAGCTGACGGGTGACCTAGCTGCAGCACACTGATTCCAGCATGTAAACAGCCTGAGGGGGCTGAGTTAGTGGAGGAGATAAAACCAAAGTCCAAGCCAGCTGCCAGATTCTCCTGGTGGTAAAGCTTTTCCATCACGGATGGCTGACTCTCTTTGTATTTAAAGCCAGCTATGCTTTGTACCCAGGCCGAGCTCCCTCAAACATGGGCAGAGCAGACAGACCATGCTACCCCTGTTCAGGGCTCCCAGGCAGTCCTCATTTACCCACCCGGTCCTTGGAATCCCGGCTGAAAGCAGCTCTTCGATCCCATAGGCAGGGAGATGTTTCTGTGTACACACAGCCACCGAGACAGCCTGGGTAAATGCCTCTTTATTTTGCTCACAGCAGGCAGCTCAATTTGTCTCTAATGAGCACTAATACGTCCTCCTGCTATCACTCATAGCAATTACTCCGGACTCACTAGTTGCATACAGAAAGCTTGGGTAAGCGGCTGAGAGCCTGTGCCACGCAGCATGGCGCGCAGCGGCAATTCCTGATAAACATCGCGACAAGGCCACCGTGACAAGGCCACCGTGCACTTCGGAAGGGGTCAGTCAAGGGCTTAACATGACACAGCAACCTGGGACATGTCATGGGGACGTTGAGTTTCTTGCCTCGGGTGAACGGGCTCCCCTCTAAGCTTGCAGCACCGGAGACGGGAGCTGGCGGCTGCAGCAGTGGCTGAGCACAGGCTGCCGCAGAGCCGAGACACACGCTGGGACCCTGTGCTGGCAGCTGTTACCTTCATCGTGGCTTCCACAGAGGGACAGTAGGTTTTGGGGAGTGGCTGCCAGCCCCAGGCCTTCTTGCAGAGATGTTCTGTGGCAAGAGAAATCAATGGCCTTGCATGCATGTGAGCAGGCAATTTGCTCCCCTTCATTCTAAGGCTTCCTCCCCTGAGATTTTTCTCCTTCATGGGTTTCTTAGCACTGTATAATGAAAAGTTTTCTGCGGTCTGCAGAGGAGCAGTATGGGCAAACAGTTCTCACTTAGATCAGAGGCCAAGGCACATCTCCAGCAAGGAATACTGAGGTCCATTTCTGCTCACAAAGACAAAATTTCTGCCTGTGAATTCCCTTCTTGGCTGAGGATGAGACAGGACCCGGAGATGGGAAGCAAGAGGATGGCTGCCCATGGCCACATGTGCTTCCTTCCCTCCAGCCCACGCCCTGCGACACTGCAGAGGAAGCACTTACGTGGTAGCCCACCACGCGGGCAAGGGGATCCAGGCACGCGCGGAGCTGTAGCCGCTTCAGGTCAAATGCGCAGTGCTGAGAGCAGACCCCGGGGGTAGCTCTACAGCAGGGCTTGAACAGGCTCAGCGTCTTTGTGCTCCTGTCTGTCCAAAAGCACAGGCTTTTGGACAAATCCCTGCAGAGCCACTGCCTATGGGTTCCTGGAGAATTGCTAATGAGTGTTTGAGGAGCTTTTGTCGGTCGCTCTGCATGTCCAGGGCATCCTGTCACTAAGCCCACAGGCACTGGGGGGCTTGCAGCAGTGCCAGCCTCCTGGCGAATGTGAGGATGAGGTGAGCAGGGTCTTTAGCCA
The DNA here is from genome assembly GCF_964289735.1 of Phaethon aethereus. NCBI lineage: Eukaryota > Metazoa > Chordata > Aves > Phaethontiformes > Phaethontidae > Phaethon > Phaethon aethereus. The sequence goes on from NC_138594.1 coordinate 1,983,205, forward strand.
TACACTGGGTGTATTTCAGAGGTATTCCCATTCTGATCTTCAGCTGGTCTAAAGGACAGCTCCACACAAGTAAAAAGAAGATTTGTTGTTCCAGAAACTACTCAAAATATGAAAATAGGTACTCGTAGGTAAGAAAGCACTTGGAGTTCTTTCCCAAACTGCTATCCCAACCTGTATTGCAATATGGGATGTAAAGCTTCATGCATCCTTATTCACAGAGCACACAAGGAGATACACTGCCAAATTAGTTGTTCTAGCTAGCCTGCTGCTTGGAGTACTTTTTATGCCTCCCTCTACACTTGAAAAAGGAAACAGTTAAAACTTTGTGAGAACTGCATTTCTCTTCTCCTGAAGTGCTTGGTTGTCCTGGAGTGCGAAGGCACGAATGAATTTGCCTTCAGCCCTGACCCAAAGTCAGACCTGAGCACAGAATAACAGGTTAGCACCAGCTCTCCTGCCCAAGATTTTTCCTATTAGGGGTTTACAGTCAGGGATATGAAAAATCCTGAATTAATCTTAATATTTATAATGGGCTTCAAAAGAGACGGAGCAGAGCAGCATCATATCAAAGGTGGCTGGTAAAACAGGAAGGCTCCTTGCAGAAGATACCATAATTGATGGCACAGTAATTGCAACAAAGCAATGGCTTCTTGCTAGAAGGAAGGGCTCTAGGTAAGTAACGTGGGGGTTTTGTTACTAATTACATTATGTTTTATAGCAGAGATATTCCAGAATTTAAAGCTACCTCAACTGCTTTTGGTGCTTTCTTTGTCTGCATAGTGCTCTCGTGTAAATCTGCGTGCACTGTCATGGCAGCCGGGGCTTGTGGGAGACGTAATTCTGGCTGCTCGGTATGTCCTGTGTGGAGAGACCCTCTTTTCAGCTGTTTATACTTTTTCCAAACTTCACTGAGAGAGACATTTTTCAGGAAAGATTCTGCATCAAGCTGAAAAAGTTCTCGACAAAATTTGTCGAAAATCTATTTGAAAAAGTTCAGAGGTGTGAACTTTGGGGCTGGGAGCTAGTGGGGACAGGACAGCAGGTTTGGCCAAGTAACAGCCCCAGTGCCACAGATTTTCTATCCTTATGAAAATTCACCCACACTCAGGTGACTTTATAAGCCTTAATATAATAGTTATGCCTTGCTGTTGCCCAGCCTGCCCTTGCTGCCTCCTGACACATGGGCCAACCCAGCACCATCTTCTTTCCCTCTCTTCCTCCCACCAGGTTGGATGGATCAAGGGAGCCAGAAACGAGTGGAGGTTTGCTATCTGTCCTGGGCTTTCATGGAACCCTGTTGAGCCTGCAGAGCACGGGGGGAGGAAGAGGTCTGCTTTGCATGCACAGCATCTCAAACTTGGCTTGCAGGGCGTCAGTGACAAGTGTGGTCGGAGTGGGACAGGAGAGGAACTGGGGTGAACTGGGTAAAGTTATTGGGAGCTGATCAGTATCTAAGCCAGGAGCTGGCATGAGAAAAATAGAGGAGTGTTGGAAGATGTAGCTGGGACTGTATTTATGTGTTTATGTGTTTATTATTAAAAAGAATGAAACTGAAGTGATTCTACAGGATTACACACAGCTCTCAAACAAGTAGGAAATACCAACGCAGAAGCAGCTGTGCAGCCCGAGAACCCATTACGTGATTGCAGATAACTTTTCCTGTGGCCCCACCTCATTCACTGCACAAAAGAGACCTTCTGTAGGGATGAGCCAGGGCTGAGTGCCGAAGGGACACTGCTGCCTATAAATCCCTACCTCAAATTTGGAAGCAGTTTTGGGCAAGGAGCAGGGAAGAGCTACTGGCTGATGTTGGATGGGGTCATGGGCAAAATGCTGCCTGGGAGTTCAATGTCTGTGTCTCCTGTGCTGCCTGGATAATCATTGCCAAATCCAGTGCTGACCGGGTGCCTCATTTGCTGGTTAAGATGGCACATGACTTGCAGGAAAACCCTGAACTCATACCTGCAGCTGAGACTTTTCCTTTAAGCCCCAAAGGTGCTGTATGATGGTAAAACTTCAAAAAAATCAGTTCCTTTTATGAACCCAGCCCTCAGAATACACCAACGCATTTACTCTTGCCTTCCCAAGCCTCAATCCTTTTTCTGTACAATGTGGATAACACCGGCCCTTCACCTGGGTGTCTGGAGATAAACTTACCTTTACACAGCCTCATCTATGCTGGTGATGAATGCCACAGAAAAGACTTCTGGAAATGAGTCATCCCTTTTCCAGTGGAAGGTGACTCTCATCTGCTGTGAATACCAGGCTGATCAGTGAGCGGGGGGACAAGAACAGATGGCAAACAAGAACCATTGAGGCTGGCCATGAATGCAGGTGCACAGGACCTGGGCATTATGAGCTGAGGCATAAGGTATGGGGAACAAAGGTTCACTTTCCCGGGACTTCAGAGACAGCAAGAGCATCAGCCCAGAGACCCCGCTCAGAAGGCACAAGCACCCACCATTTTAAATAAAGAGGGTCACCATCAGCAGAATTAGGTTCTGAGATGTGCCTCTGACCAGTGGACATGGCACTGCACTCACTGGGGTGAGGGAGGCAGTTTAGGCACCTGGATCACAAGGGGTTCTAGCCAATAGTGGAAGCTTCGAAGTCTTTGAATGAAACTTTCTTTCATCTGGACAGGGGCTGATGGCAGAGAAAAGAAGTGTACCTTCTCTTCACAACTAATTTTATGAACTTTTTGATGATAAAAGGAAAAGGAAAAGGAAAAGGAAAAGGAAAAGGAAGAAAGAGAAAAAGAGAGAGAAAAATAGAAAGAGAAAGAGAAAGAAAAAGAAAAAGAGAGAGAAAAATAGAAAGAGAAAGAGAAAGAAAAAGAAAAAGAGAGAGAAAAAGAAAAAGAGAAAGAGAAAGAAAAAGAGAGAGAAAAAGAAAAAGAAAAAGAAAAAGAGAGAGAAAAGGAAAAAGAAAAAGAAAAAGAAAAAGAAAAAGAAAAAGAAAAAGAAAAAGAAAAAGAAAAAGAGAGAGAAAAAGAAAAAGAAAAAGAAAAAGAAAAAGAAAAAGAAAAAGAAAAAGAAAAAGAAAAAGAAAAAGAAAAAGAAAAAGAAAAAGAAAAAGAAAAAGAGAGAGAAAAAGAAAAAGAAAAAGAGAAAAAGAAAAAGAAAAAGAAAAAGAGAAAGAGAAAGAAAAAGAGAGAGAAAAAGAAAAAGAAAAAGAGAAAAAGAAAAAGAAAAAGAAAAAGAAAAAGAAAAAGAAAAAGAAAAAGAAAAAGAAAAAGAAAAAGAAAAGAAAAAGAAAAAGAAAAAGAAAGAAAAAGAAAAAGAAAAAGAAAAAGAAAAAGAAAAAGAAAAAGAAAAAGAGAGAGAAAAAGAGAGAGAAAAAGAGAAAGAAAAAGAGAGAGAAAAAGAGAAAGAAAAAGAGAGAGAAAAAGAAAAAGAAAAAGAGAGAGAAAAAGAAAAAGAAAAAGAGAAAAAGAAAAAGAAAAGAAAAAGAAAAAGAAAAAGAAAAAGAAAAAGAAAAAGAAAAGAAAAAGAAAGAGAAAAAGAAAAAGAAAAAGAGAGAAAATGAAAAAGAGAGAGAAAAAGAAAAAGAAAAAGAAAAAGAAAAAGAAAAAGAAAAAGAGAGAAAAAGAAAAAGAAAAAGAAAAAGAGAGAGAAAAAGAAAAAGAAAAAGAAAAAGAAAAAGAGAGAGAAAAAGAAAAAGAAAAAGAAAAAGAAAAAGAAAAAGAAAAAGAAAAAGAAAAAGAAAAAAAGAAAAAGAAAGGCTTGCTTTCTCTTAGGCAGCATCTTGCCATAATACTAGCTTATTATCACCGCATTGTAGCTGTTTGCTGTGTTTCTGCACAGACGTGGGGCTGCTGGCAGTACATTTCCTCCCTGTGCCTGCCCTGTGTATCTGACCAGCAACGGCCCTGCCCTGCAGAGACAAGTTCATCCCCCCACCCTGAACCACTAAAGCAAACCTCGGCAAACATCATAACGCATGTTCCCTGCTTACACGCTCCACCACAGTCTCCCTGTTGGGGTAAATGTGTTTCAAGTTACATGGAAGGAGCAAAATGGGGACATAAAAGATGATTTACAGGAGTGCTGCAAGCAGCTCCTCTTAGTTCTTTGCATCCTTTCCTCAAGTGATTTGATTTATCAAAGTCTGTAGTCCCTGAGGAACATGGTCGTACCATCACCAGGAGGCACGTGGCTGCCAGCGTACCTGTGTGGACATCTGGTATTGTGGATGGGGCCAATTCAGATCTGAGCTCTTCCAGCCAAGACAATGCTCACTGTGTCTCCTGTGCAGCTGTGATGGCCTTGCAAAGCAGATGCATACTGCTGAGCCAGCTACACAGCAACTCACAGGGGCTACGGAGCTGAGACATAGACGTGATGAAATGGTTGTGGCCCATCCGGCCACCCCAGTCTGTGGCGGGAGCAATGAACACCTAAGGTGTACCGACTGCTACCCAGCACAGACTTACTGTCATCAGAGAGAGGGGATGGATGTCTCCATCTCAGTCCACCCAACAATAACACGATTATCTTTTCCCGGATCTGTTGCTGAAATTTCAGCTGTAGTTAACCAAGCTACATGCCTGAATATTAATTGTTGCTGCCTGCCCCTCATTCATACATGGGATGACTTTGCCCTCCAGAAGCCATCCTGTGAAGTCCCTGGTCCCAGCCAGGGTCTTTCTACTGCTTTGAAGCAAACAGCCACAAAAGGAGCACTGGTGGTTTTAGAGTCTGTTGATGTGCACAGCAGCCATCAGCCCTTGATTATTCCGAGATGGGAAGCCTAGAGCACCTTTCCCTTGCACAGTTCAATGCGGTGACTGTCTCTTGTATTGGTATTGCCACTCAACTTTCCTGGTGGAAGATTCGCCAGTGACCAACCGTCAGCCTTGTGTGCTTTGTGAAAGTGCCTGAGTCACATAGCTCAGCTAGCAACACCTAGAAAGCTGCATGGACCAAAGTAGTCCTTTTCTTGTTAAAGGCCAATAACAAGGTGGAAGAACCTGAATGCTGGACTTAGTCAAAGACAATGACCATCTGGCTGAGTCTGTGATGTAGGTGTGCTCTGTACACATGACCCAGGAGTCAGCACAGGAGCAGCCAGTTTGTTGGTAGGATCAAAGAAGCTTTCAAGTGTTTTCAGGTGTTAGTGTGGGCAAATCCAAACCTCACCATCCTGAAAACATGGCCCAGTTGTTCTTACTCCATTTCCCACTACAGCTTGGAATAGAAACCTCTGTGTAATATTTCACTCTCCTTGGAGGACTCTCCAAATGAAACACTGCTTGCTAGGTAGGCCAGCGCCTGGCAGAACATCCTTCAGCACAGATCCTGCAGCAGCACAGACCCTTCTGACTTCCCAGCACAGCGCTGGATCTACAAAACCCAAGGGTCTGGCTGAGCCAAGTGCTCCCTTGTGCTCAGTCACTGCTTGTGGGGGCAGGTGTGGTAATGACCAAGGTGGCCATACAAACCTATGCCATTCTGACAACAACTCTTCCCTCAGGCTCCTTCAGGCTCCTGCTGCTGTCACTAACACAGAAGATGGGTGAAGTCGTGAGTAAGGACTAGGTAACCTAAGGCTCAGCGTTTTGAGGGCAGCTTGATGGAGCAGACCTGACAGCTGAACTAGGAGAAGCACTCCTTGCTGGGGAAACCTTCGGGATCTGGAGGGCGTGGGTAACCACATCCAGCTAGAGAGAAAGTATGGTGCCTGGGAGACTTCACTGGTGGAAGCTTGAACAGTGCAGTTGTCATTCACCTTTTAAAGATGGCATAATTAGATGCCCCAATCAAAACAAAATCCCTCTGTGGACCTCCCCAGAGGACAACTGGTATTGGGCACCTATTGCAGCTTGCACAGAGACATCTAACTTTCAGCTACTGAAGCAGGGACAGATGAATCCTGGACTGAAAGGACTGAGGTAGCTCCTGAGTTTTGTTGCAACCAAGCAGGATTTTGATCACTGCAGGCACCTCAGTCTGACATCTAACCCTACAAAATCCCTGAGCAGATTCAGCTCCTAAGGAGCCCTGAGGCAGCAGTCTGGCACCAAATCTTTGAACAGACCACTAAGTCAGCCCTTAGTTGATTTCTGACCTGATGTAGTCTTGTGTCAAGCAAGAAGAGACAGCAAGATAAGCAAAAAAAGACTTCCCAGCCATGTTTGGATAGTGAAATGGACGTGTGCTGCAAACCACCTGTTAGATTTGTCCTCTGCCCTCCACTAGGTCTCCCTGTCCCACAGCAACCCTCTGTGGTTATTGCACACTGCTCTTTTGGCAGATGCTGAGCTTTGTTGGCAGCCTGAAGTTCAAATTAAAATAAACAAGAAGTGCTTCCCAAACCTAGAGGCAGAAAAGAAGAGCTGATACCTGGCATTTCAACAGGGGGGGAGATGGGGGACTGCGTCGTATTCCCAGTCTGCTCCTGACTCACTCTGTGACTGGGGTGAGTCACTTCCGAAGGTGTCTCCTTCTAATGTCCTCTCCGCTCCGCAGGGAATGGTAATGCTCTTGAAGCCTCTTGCAAAGCTCCATTAATTATTAAATGCCTTTAAATGTGTTACTGCCTGGGAGGAAACGCCTTGTGGAAACAGATCCCTCCTCCATGGGCAGAAAACACTTCCAAGTTTGAAGTGAGCTTCAACTCACGGAAGAGCTCACCGAGTTGTAGGTTTTGTCTATGAAAATAGCTGAGAGAAAGGTGGTATCCTGTTCAAAGAATTACTGTGGCAATAAGACTTAGCATTAGCAGTCATATAGCATCTATTACAGCAAAAAACATCACCCATCTAGCCTCTTCTTGGTAGTTTGTTCCAGTGATAATCAATCTGGCTTCAACTTCCATCAGATGGTTCTTCTGATGCTGAATTAAAGAGCTTTTCAATACACTACACTTTTCACCCCCTAAAAATGCTTACATCTATTTACCAAGTCACCTCTCAGCCTCTCACTATGAACTAAAATGCTGAACTTTGCAAAAACTTAACCGAAAAACATTTCCCCACCTCAGTTTTGAGTTGGACTGCTTCGCCACTACGGCATCTATACCCATCCCAGAAGCCCTGCTCTAGTTCCTGCAGGTCTGATTTCATTTGCAGTATTATGGCACTTTCTGTTCAAAGGACCCAGTCCACCTTTGACGCTGAACTTTCCTCTTTTGTTGCTCTTTGCATCCCAAACCTCTGTGTCTCCTGAAACTTTTAGCAGCAACAATTTAATCTTTATTTCTGCATTGTTGATCTCAGTGCTGAAAAGTGTGTGCTCTTGTGCTACGTTATGCCAAATGCCACTTACAAGAGCTCTTCAGAGGTAAAACCCAGTGAAACCCACTCTTTGAGATCTGCCAGTTCCCCTCTGCTGCACCCTTTTAACATCGTCTTTCTCAAGGATAAAAATCTTAATCAGATTGTCAAGCAGCACGTGATCCAACACTGTAGAAAAGGCTAAACTCATTGCACCTGCACATCATCCTTGACAGCCCAAATTGTAAGAACATTAGAGAATTAATTCAAGTTTGTTTGATAAGATCTGCTTTTTTTAAACCCATGCTGACAGGTGTTAATTAACCTGCAGTACTTTAATTCTTCATCATTTTTCAACACCTTTCCAAGGCAACTGGGAGCAGTGCTAGTAAACCTTAGGTTTGGGAGACATTCTCATATGTTGTGCTGGAGCCCAGGGAGAGCAGAAGAGCTGCTGGGAAGATGTGACCGATGGAGCAGCTACCCCTCCCACTTGGACGTCTGTCCTCCTTCAGAATTCAGCAACATCTTTGGGGTCTCCCAGCAGTGATTCTGGATTTTGCCTTTCAAGGAGTGGACACAGTCCTGTCTTCTTTCACGTGTGAATATTTTAGCTTACCCAGATGGAGGGATTGCTGCTTTGTTAATTGAATGTTTTGCCTCCCCACAGCTCTGGCTCTGCTTTGTGCCAACACTGGTGTGTGGGGGTGATACCAGGGCCCTACTGTAGGAGTGACCTGTGGCCAAGCCCTCTCCATCAAGGAAAAGAAACGGCTGGCAAAATCCAGCCCTATTGTTCCTCAGGTATCCCCACACCCATACCATCATGCCCATCCCCAACTCCTTCCAGATAAAGGTCTTTCATTTGACAGAGCCCCTGCCCTCAGCTGGTCTTGCCCTTTCTGCGTTCTCTTGCCTCTGGGTCTCCAGTGGGGATATCTGCTGGGTCGGGGGACCTGCTCAGCCTGCCCCTGTCGCAGCAGGCAGGGCTGCCAGGACAGCTCTGCACTGTGCACTGCTCCCCAGGGAGGCGAGGTGGGGCCTTCATCACCACACCTTCCCCCAGGCAGCGCGGGAATGCATTGTGCCATGCTCCGGTCAGCCGCGTGCCGGCGGAGGGCAGGGACCACTGCAGCCTGGGGAGATCCCTGCTGCATTTTCCAGGAGCAGTGCTGGGGTGGGCCAGGCGCTCGCTCTTTTCCATGACATCCACCAAAGTGCTGCTCCAGTCATGCATGTGAAGTCATATCCTGCATTGCAGGGACTGGCTGGCAGGAACCTCATCTGGGGTGGTGCCAGGCTGCCCAGGCCACTGAAGACACCTCTCTGGGCCACCACCAGACATCCTGCAGAGATCACTGAGTGGGGACAGTGAAGACAACTTGAATGAAGGCTGGCTAACAGAGTGCAAGCTCTTCATTAAAGTACTGCAATCAATTATTACAGGAATTGGAAACAGTGGGATTTATTGTCCTTTGAGGTAAAAATTGGCTCCAGCCTCATCTCAGTCATCATTGGCTCTCAACACCATAAATCCTGCTGTTGTCTTCAATACCTTTTATGGGAAGTGGAGGAATTAGCTAATTCTCCATTGCTCCCTCCCTACTTATTAGCGTGACAAAGGATTGGGTAATTATGAATAGAGCTGCCAGGCAAAATGAAACTTCTCCCTTAAAAATGCATTTTAATTAACTCCGCTGGGTTCATGTGTTTTTTAGGCAGTGCTGAATATGCCTTGCTGACTCTGAGCTCTGCTCTTATGGAGATAGGAGACCCCAAGCACTGACCTGGCCAAAGGGCTACAAAAGGGCCTTGTCTTCCCACGGGACCTACCCTGCAAGATAATTGTCTTCTCTTGGCAGTAATGTAGCATTACTCCTGAAAGCACGTTTAAACTATTTAAGCTGAGCAGCAAAGCAACAGAAAGCTATGCCTGAGGAAAGAGTGAAGAGGAGAGCTTGGGGCTTGGTGGGTGAGTGATGGTGATGTGATAACCCCTGCCCCACGTGAAGGCCGTGGTGGGGAGGGATCCCTGGGGCACTAGCCCTGTGATGTTATCTCACAGCACTCCTCTGAAGCTCAGTGCCAGCGCTGCAAGGTGGCAGAGAAGGGATGGGGCAGAGACGTGGCACAGCTGGATGAGGAGAACTTCTCCCAAAGCCCTTGCAGTACAGGGACGGGCTGTCAGCAGCTCCATGCTGGGAGGGAAGCACCACCTGCAGCACCTGGTGGTGCAGGGGTGCTGGTCCACAGCCGGCTGAACATGAACCAGCAGTGTGCCCAGGTGGCCAAGAAGGCCAACAGCATCCTGACCTGTATCAGCACTAGTGTGGCCAGCAGGAGCAGGGCAGGGATCGTGCCCCTGTACTCGGCCCTGGTGAGGCCGCACCTCGAATCCTGTGTTCAGTTTTGGGCCACTCACTACAAGAAGGATGTTGAGGTGCTGGAGCCTGTCCAGAGAAGGGCAATGGAGCTGGTGAGGGGGCTGGAGCACAAGTCTGATGAGGAGTGGCTGAGGGAACTGGGGTTGTTCAGTCTGGAGAAGAGGAGGCTGAGGAGAGCCCTCATCCCTCTCTACAACCACTTGAAAGGGAGCTGTGGCAAGGTGGGTGTTGGTCTCTTCTCCCAAGTAACCAGCAATAGGATGAGAGGAAACAGCCTCAAGTTGCACCAGGGGAGGTTTAGACTGGATATTAGGAAAAGTTTCTTTACAGAGAGAGTGGTCAAGCATTGGAACAGGCTGCCCAGGGAGGTGGTGGACTCACCATCACTGGAAGTGTTCAAAAAATGTGTAGACGTGGCACTTCAGGACATGGTTTAGTGAGCATGGTGGTGTTGGGTTGATGGTTGGACTTGATGATCTTAAAAGTCTTTTCCAGCTTTAATGTTTCTGTGATTCTGTGCCTGCCCTCCTTGGCCTACTGCCAGTGCTGTGCTGTGAAAGGGTGCCGATGCCTCAACTATTTTTGTTTCCAGCAATCCCTCCCAATTACCAGCTATCACATTTTTAACGTAAGAAAATTTGCATAATGCTGAATGCAAATTAATATGAAATATTAATTTAATATGTATAAAATTTGGCATTTCCTCCACAAAAAGCAAGAGAAAAACCCTGCCGGGTTTCTCAGCTAGACATAGTATTAAGAAACCCCAGACTCAGAGGTGGTAGAAATGAAAATGCAGTTTCCCCTACGTGGTAGTAGTGGGGGCCACTTAGTGAGGAACACGCTCTGGCCTCCTTGGAACTTCTCACATCTCGGAAGAATGACGAGGGAAGCTCCTGCGTGTGCAGGATTGCCGATAGCAAGAGCAAAGCCCCTGTTGAAACCTCCAGCGCCGTGGGACATTTCACAAGTTCCGGCTTTGCAATACAAGGCTTTCTAGATACAGAATGAATCATGGCTTATGAATGCAAAATTGAAGAAGGGAAATTTTAAAATAAAATCTTATAGGCTTGCATGACAAAATTTTACAGCAAATAGTAATGTCTCGCTTCTCCCCCTGCTATTTTCTGGCGTGATGATGAAATGCAGTAAATAAATACATAAAAATAATGACTCTTCCAGACCTTGTAGCGTTCATTTTAATAGATGTTATTTAACTACACACAGAAATATAGATATCTACTTTTCAAATGCTGGTTACAAAGATTGGGAAGGCTGCCAAGATGGATGGCCTTTTTTTTTCCCCAATAGATATCAAAAAGAAACAATTTATATGTTGAAATTGCCTTTATTTTTTAATCCATAAATATTTGTTACTGACAAAAGTGGAAAAATCCTTAAGACTCTAAATTTTACTAAACTGATAATATTTTTGTTTACAGTACATACAGAATGTGCTTTTACAGGTAAGTATAACAACAAGAATAATACAGAGAAAAACAGTCAAATACTGCTCATCTTGAAGCTTGTTTAATGGTTAACCAAGAGTCTGTGCAAAGTTACAGATACAAATGTACTTCCTCTTCAGTACTACTGTATAATAAACATGGAATCCATAAACTGGGCTAAAGCACAAAAATATCCACTTAACCCCTCTTAGGAAATAGTGTCCCCCAAACTAAAAATATTACAGTAAGAAGTGTCTTTCTCAGAGCCAAGAAATTCTTGCTACAAAAACGTCTAACGGGATTGCAGACGGAAGGCCAGGAGCGGTTACGAAGCGCACGGGCAGAGGGTCAGGGCGGTGCGACGCACGTCTCCCTGCGGCGTGACGGTGGGGATGGAGACCTCCTGGGCATTGAGCGGTCGTGGCGGGGGCCCGGGACGCTGCTTCGCTCGCTGCTGCGAGCGGAGATCTCTTTCGGATTTACACGAACGTGCTCGAACGGGATCGTCCAACTCTCCCCTCGCCCCCGGACTGCCAGCGGCTGAGGCGTAGGTTGGTTTCCCCAGCTGGGGTTTGGGCTCGGTGAGGGCACCTCCTCAAGAGCCATGAACCAGCTGAGAGAGGAGAATCTGGGGACGATTCCTTCCACCCTCCGCTTACGGACACACAACACGGCCGTGGCTCTTCTCGGAGAAGCAGCCCCAACACAAACTTATTGCTAACAACACTTTTTGTGAAAGTATTTAAGCCCCTTTCTCACATATTTCCCCCGCTGACTTTTCACTCGTCTGAAATATACTTGACCGTGCAACCTGTGTGCGTTAATTATATTTCAGCAGAGCCCCTCCTTCCACATTAAGCACTAAGTCTGAAACAAAACTAAGACAAGCTATTTCTCCATCACATAAACTGAAGATGGCAAATTGATCACAAATTAGAACACTTAACTTCAAACACGGCTAAAGCTACCCTGTTTCGTGACGATTTTGTTTGTTGTGGTGGAAGAAGATGAAGACATCTTCCCAGTTACCAGGAACTACTCATCTCTTACAGAAACCTAATGCCAGGCTCTTGCAGATTCCTGGTGGGAATGCTTCTGACTGATAGACACAAGAACTGAAATACGCATGCAGGAAGCCCAGGTTCATGGGACCGGCTTTGCAGCCAGCCAGGCTAGCAGAACAGTAGACAGAAATGAAATCTAGGCCAGGAGAGGAGGGCTTACTCCTGGGTAACTGTCCCTGTTTCTTCCCACCCACCCACCCCCGTCCCCAAGTATCAGATCATCATTTATAAAAGGAACATTAAAACATTGAAAAATATTTCATTTTTCCTTAAAACACGATTCACTGGCATTAGAAGACTTTTATGATAAAATTTCTGTTCCATGTGGTGATCTGTGTGGTTCATTAAAAATAGTTTTCCACATTTCAAAGAATGATTCAACATAGTTTGGAAGCTTAGGTTGGTACAGGGTCAGTCAGAAATTAACGGTCGCATTTTACAGTATGTATGTGTATGTATGTCTTTGTGTGTGTATACATATACATACATATATCTGTATTGATGAGGGGGTTGTATAAAATCCAGTGCAGCTCATTATTATGTATTGCTGCTTGGGGAATGCAAATAATTATTGGTTTGTAGGAAATAATACAAACTTTTCTATGTTACCCTCCCCCAGTCCCTGCACATGCCCTCTGGGAACTGGACGCTCCACAGATGTGTGTTTCCACCTGTGGGTTGGAGAAAAAGACAGATCAATTCTTCAGAGTATATTAGATTATTCAAGGCAGATTATATTCTGCTGTACAGAAGAATGCGACTGCTTCCTGCTTTTCTCCTGAGTGCGGAACGTTATGGTGACTCAGACATGAGGAGAAGAAAGCAGAAAGGTCAAGGTGCAGGTAACAGCATCCCTTAGAGCTGCTGCCTGCTAGGAACCCTGACCAGAAGGAGAGCAATGGAAAATCTGGGGAACTGCATCCCCCCACCCCAGCACTCTCATTCTGGGCAGACACTGGATTGCAACACATCAAACCTGATGTGGCAGGACAATGGTAATTAATATTAATACATGGTAATAATATTGATAAAAATGCTTTGCTGTTCTACAGTGTCCATTGTGAGAGGGTCTCAAAGCACTTCACAGACATTATGGTATGAAGCCTCATAATGCCTCTGTGGAATAGGAAAGTGTTACCATTATCGTCACATGTTGACCACGGGGACCCGAAGTGCTGGGGACCAGGCTGTCAGTCATGACACCCAGTCCCGGACCAAGTGTCCTTTCAGTGACAAACTCTCAGAATGAGGGATAAGGAAAAAAATCATTTAAGAACACCTGTGTGTGCTGAAATGCCTCTGCTCTAGCTGCCAACCCATTCCAGCACACAAAGCAAGCCATGGGAACACATGGTGCCCGGGAACACATGGTGCCCAGGAACAAATTGTTGCCATCCAGGGCATGGTGCCTTCACAAAGAAATTTGCTGAAATGTGGTGGTGGCAGAGTCCCTGAAGGCATGTGGCCTAGAGAGCCTTTTTGATGTTTATTGTGGGACACATCTGCTTGAAACAGTTGAGTGGGTGGAAAAGACAAAAAAATGGGGCTAAGATTTCTTTGGAGGATTATTGCCCAGGTAGGACAAGTTAGCAGAGGGTCTGTGATATTTGTCAGTCAGAATAAAAGAAGGCTCTGAGGTCAAATGGCCTGGGGCACAGCACAGCATCTGCAGGAGCTACTTGAGTGAAAGATGTCCATATTTTCATCTGGACCAGCAGCTTCTTAGTTCACGAGTGGAACATTTAGATGAAGACTAGAGATTGAGACATACAGCTGTGGAAATGGAAAGAGAGGAGTGTTTACCCACCCATGGCCTCACATGGCCACCTCTGCTCCTTCGGCTCTGCCACCTCAACTCCTGGGAACTCTAGGGTGGACTCTCCTCTCCCACAGTGTTCCCTCTACTTGCAGAGGGGAAGATCCTGGCTTTGCTTGGGCCAAGAGAGAATGGAAGAGCCCCAGAACCTCAGCAGGGACTGCCTACCCATCAGCCATGTGCCTTTCTCTTCTCTTCACAAGAGTCACAAACTTCGGTCTGTGGGAAGGTCAGCAAGGGCAGTATTTTCACACGGATTGTCTTCTGTGAAAAAATATCCGGTGACTGAGCTGAGAAGCTTGGAGGTAGTCAGGGGAGAGAAGTGTCCATCAAGGGAGGGGGGCAGGAGATGAGGTGTGAGCCTTCTCTCTCTCCTCCCTCCCATGCTATGAACTGCCACCCTGATTCACAGACAATTCTGGTTGCCGCCCAGAATGATTTTGCCCAAGGCTGCATGGTAATGACCATCTGAACCATGGAGACTCTTATTTATTCCTTCCCAGATCAGTTTCCATCAAACAAAGACCCAGTACGTCTCACAGGTGGAGTCTTTTCTGAACACAGTCTCCATCAGGCAGGGCAGAAGAAAGCTCGTGAACTAGGACCAGCAGCGCCAGGACAGGCAAAGAGAAAGGCCACATGGCCACCCCACTGAGGCCTACCTCTAAATCCCACCAGGGGAAGATGGCATGCTCCTCCTGCCCACCCTGCACCAGAAAAACCTGGTGCTCCATCTCTACAGAAGACTCAAGCGCACAACACCCTGCAATCATTTTATGCTACAGGATGACGTGTTGAGCTGGGAATGTCATTAAGGCCAGGAGGCAGGAGGTATCTGAGGGGAGGGAGAAGGACAGAGATAATTTAAATGAAGTTTAGTGAAGAGGCGTGTCGGAAAAGACTCAGTGCGGGAATGTAAGACACGAAGCGAGACGTTGTATGGGAATGTGTTTACAGCCTGAAGTCAGTCACCGTTTCACCTGAAGGAGGGAGCGTGCCTGCCGTTCGGCTGTGTGCATGCAGTGAGGCTTTGAGTGCCCACTACGGACGGTGAGTTGCTGAAGAGCGTCCAGCACTAACAGTTATAGCACGGGGTCTGGCTGGCCTTCAAAACCTCTGAGACCCTTTCCTGGCCGCAGAAGTATGTTCTAGTGTGAGTTAGTTCTATAGAATTTGATAGGAACACAAATACAAGGAAAATAAACCCAAACCAAAACCACAAAGCAAAGCCCAATCTGGCTAGAAAGCCAAAGATAAAACCCTCACAAATTCTGGACCCGCGAGTCTGCGTTTTAAAGATTTTACAAATATACAGTATCTAATTAGCATTATATCAGATATACAACATGCCCATTTATTATAATTATGTTGGATATATAATTTATATGCATGAAATGTAACTGTCTTCATGGTTAGGATTGGTACTCAGTGGAATTGGAATTTGGAAGGTTTTCTTGGGGGGCCATTACATGGAGAGAAAATCACGGAAAATTACCGACCTGCTTTTCGGTAGACAGACACCCTCAGCTTTGCTGTGCTTCTGCTAAGGGCTACGAAAAGATTTGCTACATACGGGGTTCTAGGTTGTAACTGAGAGGAGAAAATATGTTCAGAAACAGGGGAACTGGGACCGGTGGAAAATGCTATCAGGAAAATAACTTCTGGGGAGAAATCCAGGCTCGGTGAAATGTGTGGTAGCCCTGCCTTGCAGGGGTCTCGGTGGAGTCAGGACTTCCCCCAGCACAGGTCAGCAGTGTGAAGCTGAACAAATTCCGGCGCTTCTGGTTCAGCAGTGGCAAGAAGCTGGAGGAAGAGAAACCCTATACCTCCTTCCTATTTACATGTTGGAGACACCAAGATACTAGAATGAGTGGAGAAAAGGGTCTAACAAGCATTTCAGCATATTTGTGCTTATTGAACACATCAACCCCACTACTTCCTACACTGAGAGAGCAGGCGATTTGTAGGCACTAGTATATTTTTATCTTATGAGTATATTTAATATAAACTAAAACTTTATTTCTCAGCCAGGCTATTCTTGTCCCTAGATCTGCCAGTCCCCTAGGAAAGTCTGCCCTTGAATTCTCTCCAAGGGTGAGGAAGAACTGATGTATGGATGCTGGCTGATATCGAGTGGTCTGGAGATGATCCCCAGCAGCCAGAAGCTTACTTACTTGCTACAGGAAGGCCAAACATGAGGTCTGGCATGAAGACTGAGAACAGGGCCCCTTCCTGCCAGGATGGGGTGCTGCGTTTCCTCCTCCCTGTCTTGGGCTGCATGAGACTGCTTCTACTTGTAGCGGCAGCAAAGTTCTAAATTCATAAAAACGATGAGATAATGCAGGGTGAGCCCTTGGAAGAAGCCATCTACTGCTATGGCTTTCTTTGACAGAAACTGATGCACGTCAGGAAATTTCCTCTATTATCCCTCACTGTCGTCTGTTTGCTTGCTTGGGTTCTTCTTATGTCACTGATGAAGGGGTGGCTTTAAAAACAACAACGTGGATGGGACTGTCAGAGAAGTCTTTTCAGACACTGAGTTATTAGAGGTTATCTTGGCCTATAAGGCCACTGCAGTATGGGGTGCTGTGGCCACCCCAGTCCTTAATAAGTATCTACAATGCACGAGGTCATATCAAACAGTCACCTCTGTTTTGCTCGCTGTGCGGTAGTGATGATGGTGTCCTGGAATATAATGCAATTGTTCTACCGTGTTGTGCCGTCGGGAGGCGAATGCTTGGCGCTTGGCGGAGGTTGGGTTCATACCTAAGGTATTGTACAAGTTATTTGAGGCACTAGGATGGGAGTGCATTTTTGTCATCCTGTAGCGATCCAAGACAGGTGTTGATACAAAGACATCTGTGTGTGACAATGCCCGTGACATAGACTGCTCGGGGTACCCTGACCGCTCCGGGGAGAGCAGGGGGTCCTGGGAGTGGAGGCGCTCTGCGGACAGAAGCTGCTCGTCTGAGAGGATCCGTTCATAGGACATGCTAAACTCTTCGGGCATGATCCTCTCAGGAGACAGCACTCTGTCCTGGGACATGGCCCTGATGGGACGGCGAGGCCTGTCCCTGTGGTTGGTCTGTTGAGACATTTTGATGACGTTGATAGGGAGCGTGCCCCGGGCTGCCAGGTCAGGTAGGTGTCTCCTCCTCATGTAGTATTCATCAGCCTCTTTGTCAGCTGTGGGAAAGGAAAGGGAACAGTTAGAAATGTCAGAGCATTGTCCCATGGGGTGAAAAGGGGCCGTGTACAGCACACAGCCTTGGAGCAGCATCCTGATGAGACCCAAGGGACAATCTACCAGCAGCTGGACCTGGGCATGGACATCATGGTGCTGCCTATCAGAGAGATGCCAGCCCTGTGTGGGTTGTGTCACCATGGGCTTACGGAAGGCAGAGAGAGTTATAATCGCATGCAGACAGGTATAAGTCCCTGTGCAATGCATCACACCTCGCACCATGACCCAACAGACTCCATACGCTGCCAAGTCCAGACTGTGATATCGCATGATTCACATGAACGGCAAGTTATGGAGAAGTTATCAAATGTCACCTTCACAATACACTTAGAAAGAAAGCACAGAGAAGGTGAGCTGAAGCAGGCGAGTTCCCCATTTGAGGAAACACATACCTTGTTTCTGGCCTCAGGTGTGTATGTGCTCTGGAATCCATGAGTGCCCTCATCACATTTTTAGTTACTATTTTTGAATATTTGTAAGTATGATCACAAAGCAGGTTTGGTGGGCATGGGATGCTCTCTTTGAGACACTGAATCATCTGCCATTTTCCATTTTTTCAGACACCTTGGCTGCTATCATAGAACTTACCCCATGGAACATTTCTTTCTCAGTTTGCTGCTTCTGTGTGTTAAATGATCTCCTTGTTGCACAGGAACTCAGCACACGCACACATACACGTACGACTCTCTTCTTTTCGACTTTTAAATGCCTCAGGCTCAGAGAGGATGTTGGCTGCTGCAGATTGTACCCTAATATATCACTTGAATCCCACAGTAGCTGGAATGATCTAGTTCAACTAATTTGTAGTTTGAAGAAGCAACTCCACAATTACATCAAAAAACAAACAACAGAAACACAAAAACTTTTTGGTAAACCCCTTTGATGTTCATATGCGTTAAATTGGGGTACTGGGATTACGTACCTGGAAGGAGGATTAGAAGTCCTTGGGCTTCAAGCCCAGTGCAGCTTGTGAACTGTCATGATGTGCCTGTGACTGCAGAGGTGTAAAGCACGGAACATCAGTTCCTTACTGGAAGAATACTGTCGTAAGTGGAAGAGCACAGTGCTGGCCTCTGTGGGTCCGGGGATGAAGGCATGTTTAATGCTCAACACTGATCATCTGTATGAGCCTTCCTCCTCATTTCTTTGCCTGAGATATTTTCTTGATGTGTCCAAAAGCATCTCCCATCCTTTCTGGCTCATCAGTGACTTCAGAAGACCTCAGAATGAGACTCATCGGGGATGCCTGGCAGGCAGCTATCCTCTCCTTGGAGAAGACAGCACAACACCCACTGGTGTGCAGGAAGGGGATTCCCCATGCAAAGGTAAAGTAAATTTCTTCACCTTACAGAGGAAAGAAGATCTTTTGCAAATTAACCTTATGGGAGCAGCCTGGCATAGAGACTACAGAGCTGGGAACACACACACATGACCCAATAAATTCTTCCCCTACCAGTCGTGAGCCGAGTGTTAATGCACGAAGACATCATCTCTTATATGAAACACTACAGGCTTGGGGAAGAGTGGCTGGAGAGCTGCCCAGCAGAAAAGGACCTGGGGGTGTTGGTCCACAGCCAGCTGAATGTGAGCCAACAGTGTGCCCAGGTGGCCAAGAAGGCCAACAGCATCCTGGTCTGTATCAGAAATAGTGTGGCCAGCAGGATTAGGGAAGTAATCTCTCCGATAACTTGGTACTGGTGAAGCTGCACCTTGAATATTGTGTTCAGTTTTGGGCCCCTCACTACAAGAAGGACATTGAGGTGCTGGAGCGTGTCCAGAGAAGAGCAACGAAACTGGTGAAGGGTCTAGAGCACAAGTCTTATGAGCAGTGGCTGAGGGAACTGGGGTTGTTTAACCTGAAGAAAAGGAGGCTGAGGGGAGACCTTATCGCTCCCCACAACATTCTTCAGGACATGGTTTAGGGGACATGGTGGCACTGGATTAATGGTTGGACTTGATGATCTTAAAGGTCCTTTCCAACCTAGTGATTGTGTGATTCTGTGATTCTGTGATAACTACCTGAAAGGAGGTTGTGGTGAAGTGGGTGTTGATCTCTTCTCTCAAGTAACAAGGAACGGGACAAAATGAAATGTCTTCAAGTTGCACCAGGGGAGGTTTAGATTGGATATGAGGAAAAATTTCTTCACCAAAAGGATTTCAAATATTGAGACAGGCTGCCCAGGGAAGTGGTTGAATTGCCATCCCTGGAGGTATTTAAAAGACTGTAGATGTGGTACTAAGGGACATGGTTTAGTGGTGGACTTGGTAGTGTTAGATTAATAGTTGGACTCAATGATCTTAAAAGTCTTTTCCAACCTAAATGGTCCTATGATTCTGTATGTCTTGGCCAGCTTCTGAGACCTATCATAAAATTGCTTTGGAAACTCTTGCTTTTAAGACAAATGTGATAAAGATATATGATAATGGTAACAAAGATGAACTCCATTGATTTTCTCAGCTCCAGTATCTCATTCAGTAGTAGGTGATGTAAGAGGGAAAAATATCAGATGGTGGAAGAGGAAAATTTCACATGCATAGAGTTTCTGAGGATGTCTGAGTGATAAAAAGAACAAAGCTTTGCTGCAGGACAGTCTGGGCAATCATGAGGCAGGTGAGGTAGACGGTCCCATTTCTGATGCTTAGAGTCTCTATAGGCATTCAACAGATCTCGCAGTTAAATATGATGTGGAAATTTCCTGTTTCCTCTGACATAGCCATAAATCTGTAGGTTTTATGCACCACATTGTCTCAGAAATGAAGACAATTGGCCAGCTGTCCCATGAGGCAGAGTGCTTTTGGAGGAAATGTCAATGCCTTATGATATGTTATTGGTGCTGACACCATCACAGAAGTTCACAAGACAACATTTACACACTGGTGCCTTAAGGTCTGCAGCCAAACCCTGGAGTGCCATAAGCATCCTGTGCCTGATGATCTCACTCACTAATTTCTTCATCTCCTCTCCCACACAATCAGAGCTCTCTCCAATGCGCTTGGGACCCTGCTCCTCATGGTCCTGCGAACAGGCCACGTAACCCAGAGGATCTGTGAGGATGATGGTTGATCCCCCTGTCTCAGCATCCAAAAGAACAAGCTGAGAACATGTGTGATGAAATTAATGGCCTGTTGGTACTGCTGTTGCGGTCAACCACTTCTTCATAGCCTACACACCAACAAGGCGTGAGGATTGCCCAGAGCTCTCCTCTACTGGCATGCTTGCTGCTGATGGGATTTGATCTCCAGAGTATATATTGTAGGAATGAGTCTTTTTTTTCAATCAAAACCTTCTTGGAAGAGTATCTCATTGCAAATGTCAGACAGCAGTTCCCCTGGCTTCAAACTCTTGTGTCTTTAAAATCACCTTTTAGGAAGCCTCAGAATGACTGGGGAAATTCCGTATGGCCAGAGTCCATTCACACCTCTCAAGTGGATGGATGGCAAGATGGGGACTGGAGGAGCAAAGTCCCTCCCACTGTAAGAGAAGATCAGGTTTGAGACCACCTGAGGAAACCATGCATACACAAGTCCATGGGACCTGAGAGGTTGCATCACAGAGTCCTGAGACAATTGGCTGATGTAGTTGCCAAGCCACTCTCTGTGAAAAGTCCTGGCAGTCAGGTGAAGTCCTCGGAGACTGGAAAAAGGGAAACACTGCACCCATCTTTAAAAAGGGAAGCAAGGAGGACCCGGGGAACTACCGACCCGTCAGCCTCACCTCTGTGCCTGGGAAGATCATGGGACAGGTCATCTTAGAAGCTGTGCTAAGGCACACGGAGGACAGGGAGGTGATTTGAGGCAGCCAGCATGGCTTCATGAAGTGCAAGTCCTGCCTGGCCAACATAGTGGCCTTCTATGATGGAGGCACCACGTCAGTGGACAAGGGACAAGTGGACAAGTCTATCTGGACTTCTGTAAGGCCTTTGACATGGTCCCACACAACATCCTTCTCTCTAAATTGGAGAGAGATGGATTTGATAGGTGGACTGTTGGGTGGATGAGCAATTACAGGATCACAGAATCACAGAATGGTAAATGTTGGAAGGTACCTCTGAAGATCATCTGGTCCAACCCATCTGCCAAAGCAGGATCACCTAGGGCAGGGTGCACAGGAACGTGTCCGGTCGGGTTTGGAAGGTCTCCCAAGGAGGAGACTCCACAACCTCTCTGGGCAGCCTGTTCCAGTGCTCCGTCACCCGCACAGTAAAGAAGTTTTTCCTCATGTTGCGGTGGAACTTCCTGTGTTGCAGTTTATGTTCATTGCCCCTCGTCCCGTCACTGGACACTACTGAAAAGAGACTGGCTCCACCCCCCTGACAACCACCCTTCAGATATTTATAGACATTTATAAGGTCCCCCTCAGCCTTCTCTTCTCCAGACTAAACAGCCCCAGGTCTCTCAGCCTTCCCTCATGCGAGAGACGTTCCAGTCCCTTAACCATCTTCATAGCCCTCCGTTGGATTCTCTCCAGAAGTTCCCTGTCTCTCTTGATCTGGGGAGATCAGAACTGGACACAATACTGCAGATGATGCCTCACCAGCGCAGAGTAGAGGGGGAGGATAACCTCTCTCGACCTGCTAGTCACACTCTTCTTAATGCACCCCAGGACACCATTGGCCCTCTTGGCCACCAGGGCACATTGCTGTCCCATGGATAACTTGTTGTCTACCAGGACTCCAAGGTCCTTCTCCATGGAGCTGCTTTCCAGCAGGTCAACCCCTAACCTGTACTGGTGCATGGGATTCTTCCTCCCCAGGTGCTGCACTTTACACTTGTCCTTGTTCAATTTCATGAAGTTCCCCTCTGCCCAACTCTCCAGTCTGTCCTGATCCCACTGAATGGTGGCACAGCCTCCTGGTGTACCAGCCACTCCTCCCAGTTTTGTATCATCAGCAAACTTGCTGAGGGTACATTCCAGCCCCTCATCTAGGTCATTGATGAAGATGTTGAACAAAAACTGACCCAGTACTCATCCCTGGGAACACCACTAGCTACAGGCCTCCAACTGGACTCTGCGCCACTGACCACAACCCATTGAGCTCTGTTGCTTAGCCAGTTTTTGATCCATCAGTTGGGTGTATGGTCACATCCAGAGGGTAGTGGTCAATGGCTCAATGTCCAGATGGAGATCGGTGATGAGCCATGTCCCTCAGGGCTCCATACTGGGACCAGTACTCTTTAATTTCTTCATCAATGAAATAGACAGTGGGATCGAGTGCACCTGCAGCAAGTTTGCTGAGTGGTGCGGTTGACATGCCTGAGGGACAGGATGCCATCCAGAGGGATCTGGACAAGCTCGAGGAACGGGCCTGTGTGAACCTCATGAGGTTCAACAAGGCCAAGTGCAGGGTCATGCACCTGGATCGGGGCAGTCCCTGGTATCAGCACAGGCTGGGGGATGAAGGGGTGGAGAGCAGCCCCACGGAGAAGGACTTGGGGGTCCTGGTGGACATGAGCCGGCAATGTGCGCTCGCAGCCCAGAAGCCAACCATGCCCTAGGCTGCACCCAAAGCAGCGTGGCCAGCAGGGCAAGGGAGGGGATTCTGCCCCTCTACCCTGCTCTGGGGAGACCCCCCTGCATTGCTGCATCCAGCTCTGGAGCCCTTGGCTCAAGAGAGACATGGACCTGCTGGAGCGGGGCCAGAGGAGGCCCCAGCAATGCTCCGAGGGCTGGAACAGCTCTGCTGGGAGGACAGGCTGGGAGAGCTGGGGGGCTCAGCCTGGAGAAGAGAAGGCTCCGGGGAGACCTTAGTGCAGCTGCCAGGGCTGAGAGGGGCTGATAAGAAAGATGGGGACAGACATTTTACCAGGGCCTGTAGCGATAGGACAAGGGGTAACGGTTTTAAACTAAAAGAGAGCAGATTCAGGTTGGATCTAAGGAAGAAATTTTTTATGATGAAGGTGGTGAAATCCTGGCCCAGGTTGCCCAGAGAGATGCCCTTGGGCATTAAGCCCAGGATAGATGGTAGGTAGATGCCACATGCCTGGAAACATTCCAGGTCAGGTTGGACGGGGCCCTGAGCACCCTGATCTTGAAGATGTCCCTGTTCATTGCAGGGGGGTTGGACAGACTAGATGACCTTTAAAGGTCCCTTCCAAGCCAAAACTATTTTATCTTTCTATGATTTTAATTTTAGACATTTTTATTCTATAATGTGGCCATAGATAGACCTGCACACACTTTGTGTGCACAGGCTTGATAATGATGCTTGAAGCTGGGTGCAGAATAGGAGCTAGGCAATTAGCACTCTGGCACTTGGCCTCTGCCCTGGATGAGAGAAATTGCACTGGATTTGCCCAGGTGAATCTAAACAGATGTAATTAAAGCAGAGAACATCCCAAATGGAGATGTGCTTGGATGCTTGCACCTGGCTATGGTAATTGCCAGCAGGAGCTAAACCAGTTTACATGAGGTTTACAGTGGTCTGAGTCTGCTAGTGAGGCAGCAGAATCATCTGATTGAAAGTGGTTTGAAGTTGTCCCTGCTAATTTGGAGAAAAAATGCAGCATGCTCTACATTTTAAAAGTTTTGCCAATTAGGAGCATTAAAAATATCCTTTCCTTCCCTCTCCCATCCCTGTAAACAGAGCAGAAGTCTGCATGGCCTTTTTGCTGGCAGTGACTAAACCATTCAGGGAACTGATTTAATTTCAAAGGTGTTTCTAAGCTTGTACAGGCTTGTCTCCTCCTGTGATGCTGAGAGACATGTTTAGATGTTGGCACAGCTATTCTGGGAACGTTTTCAGGTGTAGACAAACTTCACATCTCCACCTCAAAGGAATCAAAGCCAAAACGTCAGTTTCCCGTGAGCAACATGCTGGTTTAAGCAGGCACCAGACAGAGATTTAACAGGCTGTTGCCTCTGAAAGGTGGTGTCAGTTCATGAACATTGCTGAACCAGCCATGGAGAATGTAGCTTGATGAGAGGCCACGCTTGCAGCGTCACACGTGCCTTCGTGCCGAGCGGGAAGCCCAGCACAGCCCCGTAACTGCAGCGTTTCTGCGCCCGGGGAAAGCAGCGAAACGAATACAGCTCCAGGCTTGGGAGGTTGGAGGCACCAGGTGCTTCACCCTGTGGGTGGGGGTGGCAACTGTGGACATCTGGTTGCATAGTTTGCTAAAATCAAAATGTGTGCGGCGCCTGAAACCGTCCAGTCTGATTCATCTCACCCTCATTGCACGAGCAAGCTCACTGGGATAGTGAGGCTCTGGTACTGCTACCCCTTATCTTTCCATTGACGCTCATATGAAAACTGACATTTCTAATTTTAGCCAAAATAAAAGTACAACCAAATAAGTTTATCCCTCATGGATGTGCTTAAAAATTCAAGAATATGTCCTAAGTGGATTCCAAAAGGCCATAATTGATCAGCAGACAGAAAGAAATCGCTGCTCTATTGATTGACAGAAATTTCTCTTTTTTTAAGCCAATCTCATACTTCTGGGGTTTCACTAATCTTTTTCAAACATGTGGAAGTCAAATTACTGGAAATGACATTTTCTGCACAATTTCTGTGGCTTTTTTTCATTGTTTATTTGGGGTTTTTTCCTCTTTCTTTCCTCCTTTGGCAATTTCTGGAACATCAACCAGGGCTGGTCTCACCAAAATCCAGGAGTATTTGAGTGCCTCATCTGATGTGGCTTTAAGGTAAGCTGATTTGCCCTCAGGCAGCTTTTTTTCTCTCCTGTTTGATGGGAGAGCCCCAAATGAGTGCTCTTACACACCTCACCTCAACACATCTAAGATGCCATCGCAGAAAGGCAGAGCACAGCTCCTCTGACACGGTAATTAGAGAAATGAGGTACATTTGTGGTGTTCTGGGAAGAGTGTGTAAAAGTGAAGGATATTTTTTCTTCCCATGTTTGTATGTTACATGGTTAAAATCTGTGCACGTGTGTGTGTATGTAAGGCCATCATAGGGATTTCTTTGCTTTTCTTTCTCTGCACTTCCAGTGTATTTCCTCTTGGGGCTTGTCTCTCCTGTTTTAATTGGCTTCAGCATTTTCAAGCTGCCTAGTCATTTGTGATGATTCTTTAGCCAATACCAAGTGGTTTAATATGCCTGAAAATACTCGCTTCCTTCCTGACTGACCTTTCTCACTTAACTGGAAACAGCAATTCCCTGGAGCGCTGGGATAGACAGAATTAATACGTCTGCTCTTGCTGAGCTGCGTGTTCCCACACCCACCCACCACTGCTCTTCCCACGTGCCAGCCTGACAGGGCTCCAGGGCAAAGCCTGCATGGGGCTTCCCACAGAGATGGTACCCTGCCCCTCAGAGATCCTCCTACCTGGCTTCACAGGCAGCAACCCCGGGTGAGTTTCCCATTGTCTGTGCCTTGAAGTAGGAGCTGGGAGGGTAAACAGCCATGGAGGCAGAAAGCTCATTGCGTGCATGGGACCTGGTTCTGCCTGGCTGCTATGCAGCCAGCAACCTGTTTCCTACTGCTCCGTAAAAGGCCTGGACATCTGCAAGCCCTTGCTCTGGAAGGAGAAGAAACCATGGTGCTGCTTTCTCAGTCAAATGCCAGCAGAAGTGAGTGCCTGCCCTGCAAACCCAGCGGTGAGGAGGTCCCCTCCCCAAGCTGGGCACACCCCCCAGGGATGCACTGGTGCAGGCAGCAGGTAGAGCTCATCTCTTCCTTCTTGCACGAATCACTTGAGTGTCCTACAGTGGGATGTGCTTTATTAAGCTCTAGGCATCAAAAATTAGGCTTGTTATCCTGCAAAGAGCTAGGTAGCTTGCCAGTGCAACTCTGGTGTCAATGAAAAACTAGGACTGTCAGAGGTTTTCTCATACTATGGAGATGACTGTCCTTCTTCAATGATTGTAGAGATATCTGCATCCATCAAAGAGACAAGATGCCTGATTGCTGGATGGCTAAAGTAGGGTGAGGTGGATCTGACCATACCCTTGCTGAGCTCTGTCTCCTCGTCTTTGTCAAGGAGGTATGAAATATTCTTTCTTCCTGGGTGTGCTTTGATTATTCAATTTAGATGTTCTTGGGCAGAAACTGTCTTTCACTATTCGTCTCTGCTAACTGTGGGAAAATAAGTGACCTTTAGCTGTCTGGCAAGCCTGAAGAAACCCAGAAAAATAGCTGAAACAGATTAAAAAAGTATCTAACGCCTTTTGTTTTACTCCAATAGAAATATGATGTTTGTTAATGAGCTCTTCAAAACATTTATTTTTTTTAATGATGCCAGGGAGTTCATTAGAAACAAGTATTTTTAAATATGAAAAATAAACCCCCAATAATTCATTTGCAAAACCTGGCATTCAGATATTATTTCTTCCAGATTTTGTATTGCCTTTAGTTCCTTCATATGTGATAAGACAAAGGCATTGCTGGCATTTTACAAGGAAGATCCAGGAGCTGGGTGCCTGTTTTCCTTTGGCTCTGGAGAAGACCAACTATAAGAAAGTGATTCAGTGATTTCTAGAGGTGTTGAGTGGGAGCGTGGAGTGCTTAGCACTTCTAGAGCTGAAACTGCTTATTTAGTTACTCAAACTGTGAGGCAGCTGGTTTGGCATTTGTCAGGTGCTTTGCAAGAGGATGGGTTGGTGGCTTGCAAAGATGACTGAACTGTATCTAGACCTGCCATTGATGGCTAAATAATTGGTATTTCCATTGCAATGTGCAGGGATTCCCTTCTAGGGTTGATGCTGCCGGAAAGTTAAGGGTGAGAATGAACCCCGTCTAGCTAATGGCGGGAGACTAACTCTTGCGTTCGTTAGACTGGTTGACTGCCAGGTATCCTCTGAATGGGGACAGGGATGCTAACTGTCCAGAGGGTGAGGAAAAGCTCAAGAAAGGCAGACTGGCTATGCTCAGCATGTTCTTGAGGACATTTAAGTTTGGCACCCTAACACAAGCCTATTTTTGTCATTTCAGACAAATATCTAGGAGATACAGTGCTGGAGTTCAATACTTACTCTTTTCTGCTGTAATGTACTGAGGGGCAGGCACACTCAACAGGGAGGATGGCAGGCTCCAGTCACAAAATACCTCATCTCTCTTCTCCAACACAGTTAAGCACATGTTTGTTTTTAAGGACATCAGATGTATTTGCCTTAATGTTAAATATGTACATAAGTCCCACATTGAAACGCCAAGGAGTGGATTGAGATTTTTATGTACTACATTTCCATTCCATTTTGTCTTCTGGAAAATCTTCCACACAGAGATTTTTTATGGGCAGTTCAAAGGCTTTCCTACCACTTACTTTTGTGTGTCTCACTTAACTGGCTAAGTTTGGAATGCAGATTTTATATAGACTGAGAAAGTAGGATCTGCTCCTCATCCTCACCTACCTTCAATGAAGCTATTGCAAGCATAAACAAGTAAATTATTTCTCTAAATTAGGCAATGTGAATACGTGGCTGCATGCAGAAAATGTTAATGGAAACATACAACAAACCTGGTGTCTGAGTCTGGAGGGAGCATGTGCCTGCACAAATATCACTTATTTCATAATCCCACCAAAGCTGAAGAGTTTGCCATCAGTAAAGGCAATGGGCTGGAGCATTACAGGAAAGCTGGCAGAACAATGCAATACATAAAACAGCGAGAAAGAACAGATACTAACTAGTGTGAACAGGGCAGTGAGCAGCGTGCTGAAAGATCAGAGACGCACCAGGTCAGGACCGGATCTGGACACACAAAACACCATGAAACAGCACTGCTCAAGGTAGGCAGATGTGCTCCTACTGAAAGAGATGCTCCTCACCATTTCAGCAGCTTTCTGTTGGCCTGCGTTTGTCATCTGGTTCCAGCTACCCTTACAGACGGTGAAATATCTGCCCTGGGTACACTGAGGCGAGCTCAGCTGATCTGAGGCAGCCAGCTTGGCTCATCTTGACTCCGTCAGAAAGAAAAAGGCTTCTCAGATGGCTCTATCAGGAGCAGATACTAGGCGGAGTGCTGGGAGGTAGCACAGCAAGGAGGTCCATAAGCAAATAATCACATGTGCTCTCACAGTAATGAAGTGACTCTTTCTCTGTACTCTTCCTTGATGGGAAGCGACAGCCAAAAGAATCATTACCAGAGACGGCAACTTGGGCAGTACAATGACAGAGAGAAGAAGATTATTGCCTTAACATTGTGCCCACTGCAGCTTACAAGCCAATGAGATACAAAGGAAATGAAATGAGCTGACACCTACTTGGCCTCTTCAGAGAAGAATATTTACTTGAGTTTGTCTTGACGGCAGACTCGTAGGATGGTGGGAGGTGAGAGAGGTTCTGGAAGGACCGGGAGAAGGACAGATCATAGGGTTCGGTGGCAGAAGTAAGGATGTTGTTCATTCGTGGCTTGTCTGGAAAAAAAAAACACAACAGAGAAAGGCATGTCCACAGTGTGCACCAAAACACATCGAGAGAGGCAAACCATTCCCACAGACTCCAGCAGGCAGAAGAGCTATCTCTGAGCCAGCCTCAGTGACAGGCTGTTGGATATAATTCAAACTGGCACTGACAGATTGGTGAGAAATAGATCCTGTGGTGTTGTTTCCTTGTCCACAGTGATGATGCAGAGAAGCAAACTGCTGCCTCGAAAGTGCATGGACCAACCAGCCCTCCTCAGAGTGGGACAGAGGGTCTGGTGGACTGTGAGTCACTTTGCTTACCGTGGAGGGCTGTGGACTGACCCTACTGCAGCCTGCATGAGTTCAGGCAGCATCACCTACATTTAAAACACAGCAAGTTGTGATTTCCCCACCCTCAGAGCCATGGGAATGACTCTATGGGGTTATTTTAACTGAAGCTGATAATCAAATTGCTCTCTCATCGTACCAGATTCCTGATTAATGCTCTGAACATGGAGGCTCCTGGGAAAAGCCGTTCCAAGCCCTCAGGGGTTCTGGTGGGCTCTGGAGATGGCCATGCATCTCCTGCACACAGGGAAGTGTGAAGCGGAGCTGTGGGGTGTACGTCTGGGTGCAGACAGAAGGCAAGGCAAGGTTTGGAGAGGTTCCTGAAGCAAGAAAGGAGGTGTGATCCCTGTGGGGGGAAGGATGCCCCTCTACTTATTTTCATTTTGTTGGCCACTGAGGGAGTCCCCAGCCAGTGTCAAAATGCCTGTGGTCAGGATGCTAATGCTGAGGGCACTGTCAATAAAGATTAGCACTGAGCCTGGATGTTAAAAGCAAAGTCCAGAGAAGCTGCAGATTTTGTCTTGTATTGAAATCATGGTCCTTTGCTGCAAGCTGGATGGAAAACGGTCCTTCATCAGCTCAGCCAAGGGACAGAGACC
This sequence comes from Phaethon aethereus, assembly GCF_964289735.1. Taxonomy (NCBI): domain Eukaryota; kingdom Metazoa; phylum Chordata; class Aves; order Phaethontiformes; family Phaethontidae; genus Phaethon; species Phaethon aethereus. The sequence goes on from NC_138594.1 coordinate 2,012,629, forward strand.
TGTTGTACTGTATTTGTAACTCCCACCTGTTCAGATATTAAAATAGTCAGAGAAAAGAGTATTAAAAATAACAGAAGCTTCAATTATTAGGAGCAAAGCTAGAACAGACTGCAGTGGGCTCTGCGGGACCTTGCAGCAGCGATGGGATTGCATTAGCTGGTTGAAAAGGCCAAGGAGGTAGCCACTTCAAGCATGGTCTGAAAATGAAACCAGAGGACTAAGTTCTCTGAGACAACTGAGGAGCAGCAGAGTGCCCAAGTCTTGGGTTCACACATTCCTGTTGTGCACCCCTCTAAAGCGCGCTCGTGAAGAGCAATGCAACATGTGCTCAATACGTACTCACGTGCCTCAAGACCCTCTTACCTCCTCTGAACCGTGGACTGGTTGAGATTAAAGCACAACTTCTGCCCAAAAGTAATTGAAAAGGGGAGTTTCACCTCGACAAATGTGTTGGCTTTGTGCAGTGTCCAAATATTTGCTCACTTCCCTCATCTCCCACAAAAAATTTAAAATGCAATCCACCCAAGTAGAGTGTAGATACTTCAGAGGATGTTTTTCCAGAGTCACAAGTTAAACTGTTTCCTGCAAAAGAAATTTGCAGGAGTCAGGCCACCTCCTCCCCTGCTGCCTTTCTCCTGCATGGAGTCCTGTTTGCGTTAGGCAGCAGAACGCCTCCTCCTCTCTGAGTGCTCACATTTCACTATGTCCTTGATGCTCTCTTTTGCCTAGAAATGGACCCAGCAGTTCCCACGCATGTCTGCATGTGGGGATGCGGAGCTGCCTCCACAACTTTTCTCTCACTGTGACTTCCCCCAGGTATTTTAAACCTTGTGTCACATACCCTTCACATTGCACACATGCTTCTGGGTCAAAGACAGACTGGGACAGTCTTGTCTTCCAGCACAAACCTGCTCATGATTTCCCAAAGCCAGCGTGGTCAGAGCACTCCTCTGCAGCTCTCAGCAGTTACACGCCCTGTGCTCAGTTCAGAGGCATCCAAGCCATTTGGCGTATGCCAGGGTATTTAAGATACCCACAAAAGGCTGAAAGGAGTGATGTGGGTCCTATCAGAGATCTGATGCCACCCATGTTTCGGTACGTGAATTACAACTACGATGTCAACAAACCCAACACTTGCTCCTTCCCGCCCCTGCCATCAGTGTTTCCACACACGCTGCCGCTCCATGAGCTTCCTCACAACGAAGCATCCTGCAGCACAAACCACAACAGTGCACTCTTTCCCAGCTATGTCCAGGGTATGGCTGTGAATGGAGGAACAGCTTCCCCTCTCCTTGAGCGCCGGTCTGACACCAGCACGGGATACCCCGTCTTGTGAAACCCCCCACTGCTGCCAGCACAGCCAGGTGAGGGGGAAAGAAACTGCTCTGTCAGGAACAGGAGCTTGGCACGTTTCAGCAAGCACCTGCATGCTGTCCTCTGGGCTCAACAACTGACAGCCAACGTCAGCCACCCCACAGAGAAGGAACAGCCCAGACTTCTGCCAGAGCATCATTTTGTCCCCAGTTCTGAGAAATTACGAGGCACTTTCTTACAGAATTTAGCATGGTGAAAATTTCCTTTTAACAATTCAATAACCATCTTGGTTAATAAACTCTTCTTTCCTATTGCTTATGTACGTCTCTACGCTCCTGGAATAGCGTTATTGCCTGGCAAAAAGAACATAACCCCAGGTGAGCATATAGCTAATGATGTGCCATTTCTGAGAACATTATTTTCTTGCTGATGACTTCAATCCATGTCTAACAGACTGACTGCAGGATTAGGAACTGCATCATATTCATCAGGGTGCTGGAAACAATTGATTAGATATTATCCAGTAAACAGAGACTATATCAGCATTGAAACCATGTCCCCCCTCCTATTTGTGCTTGTGTGGTAAGGACCCTGAGATAACATCTCTTCGCAAATTTCTCGGCCAAAACCTGTATCTAATCTCCATTTTGCATGGGGGCTTGGTCATGCTGAAATGAGCCCCGTCATATGTATGGAATTTGTGCTCAGTGCCAAAGCAGGAGCATTAATTGACTGCTTGCATAAGGTGTGTGAAATTAAGTGCCACACGTTTATCTGATGGGCATGTGCAGAATCAGTACTACTTCTTACTGCTTTTTCCATCCAGTCAGTCAGGAACAGACTGTAATGATTTTGGCAAATGAGAAGTCACCTTGAAATCCATCACCCATCATTCAGCAAAATAAGGGATAAACTGAAATGACCAAAGATAATTTCAGATGTCTTTTGCATAATGTAGTTTGAAGGCAAGATCAGAGAACTGAGAGACTCTAGTAAGGAGAAATATCTTGTGCAATTTGTATTCTGGGACCAGTTCAGCAGAAGTTTCTTAGTAGTTCTTCATTCCTGCAATATATTTGAGTCATGCTTTTTTCTGATCTTTCTCCTTTTTGTTTGTGGTGTTTGTTGGCTCCTATGGGAGATACAGGACATAATTAATTACCAGGAAGTAAATAAAAAGGTCTCCCCATTCCCTGCAAGGCAACTGAGGTTGACACTGCTCTGTTCCCCAGCAGTCCCGCTCATTCCAGTCCAGATTTGCATTCTGGGCAATGGGAGATGACCACTGGAAAATGGACAATGTCCCATGGTTATTGAGATTACCTTTGCAAGTCAGTATTTTCCTCACCACCACCATGCAGCCACATGCTGGTTTATGCCTCTCGGATACATCATGCATTCTGGGCACAACTTGCAAAGTTATGTGCAGAGGAACATGGAGGAAATGAAGATCAACCAGTGCATAGCACGTGCAACAGAGATGGGAACATCATCTGGCAGCGTCATTTCTCTTGGTTTTTAAATTCTCTTTGCTACAGCCTTGAAGCAACCACACCTTTTTACAGCCAGTGCAACATCTTAAAATTCTGCCAGTGTCTCCCTGATTAATTCAGCAGGAGACGGCTCAACTCTGCATCATTTCCTCATCTACTGAGCATCAGCGGTTTCACAGTGCTCTGACTGGCGTGCCATGTTGCCCCAGCCACTGGCAGAACTGGTAGCATAGCACGGCACTGCCAAAAACTCACTAGGCTGCACGGTTTTGGCACGATAAGCTCACGAAGGGACCAGGCATCTCTGTGGAGAAACATTCTTCCCTTGCAGCTCTAATCAATCCTCTTGGACACCTACCAAGCAAGAACTGTGCTTTTTTTCTGCTTCATGAGCCAGAATTGTGGGGTCAGTCCAAACCCTGTTGTATTTCCATGAGAACCAGTGGACTCATGGGCCAGGCTCAGAAAGGCTCCCCTGCACCATTGGGAGCAAGCGTTAGCACAAAAACCTGCGAAGGTGCCGTGCTGGAGCAGACTGCAGAACACTCTGCACCTGAGGACCCCGGAGCACTGCCGGCAGCCGCGGACTGGCAGACGAGCATGTTCCCTGCTACATCCCATACTCTGAAAAGGGTATACGATCCGCGGTTGGGATGTCATCCGTGTGGGTGTTGGGGGGCTGCATTCCCTCTGTGCACTCGGGACGGCGGTTACAACTGGCCTCTGAGTGGACATACGGATTCACTCCTCTGCTTTATGCACGCACTCGACTGCTTTGTAATCTATGAAGGAAAAAGGTCACTCTACGTTGAGGGAGAGCTTCATTTCACTGTCAGCGCTTTGCAAACTTTCTGCAAGCACAGGGCTCAGAAGCAGTTTCAGGATTTTTAAAGCTGGAGACTTGCGTTGTGGAGATCAGACCTGAAGTTGTGTTGAAGTATCTTGTTCTATCCCTGTTCTTGGAAGACAGATTCTGTCTCAAAGTGTGTTTACACAAAGCACAGAACCTTTCATGTACGAGGACAGGAGCGGATGATACCCAAGACCAAAAAAAAGTGAATTTATGGCAAAGTTTTCAAGAAAGCTCAAGTGGCAAAAGGGATGTGCTCCATATTTGCATATGAGTCTGCACATATGTTGTGTGAATTTTGCAAGACATTTCAACAGATGCCTTTTAAAACATTCACCCAGAGAAAGCAAACAATGTCACCTAGGAGAAGCTGATACAACCAAGCCTTCTGCTGCTCAGCTTCAGCTCAGCATAGCTTCAGTCCTCTGTCAAAGCACACACTGCTCCCCCAGCACTGCCTTCTGCTCAGACGTTTGAAGGCTCAGACACAAAGTCTTCTCTGATTCTGATGCAAGCTCTCACAAAGGACCTCATTCCTCAGGAAAATCTGGTAGTAGCTGACAACGTTTGGTAGCCTTCTGTGCCAAGGTAGCCTTAGCACCTCCTGAGCCATCCGGCAAGTGACACACTGTTGTAGCAGGCAAAGAACTGATCACAGACTCAAAATTTATAACATATATCTTCAGTGTTTGCGGGGGAACTATCTGTCTTTTCACACTTCTTTTTTTATGTTACAAACACTGTTATTAATAAACTTTTGCATCTCTCATGAAGAATCTCAAAGAGGTTTATACATTTCCAGGTCAGATCCTCCACGGTGTAAATCAGCAGCTCTCCAGTGAATAGCTGCCCTCATTTATATGAGCTGGAGATGTGGGATTTTAAATTCAGCCGGTAATAAGAAAGCTCTGCCTACAAGGATGGTGCTAGCACCAGGTCTTTCAGGGCTTGTGGCTGAGAACTGTGCAGCAATCTGAAGGGGTAAATGCAAAGGGGATGAGGTACACTAGCACATTGCAAGACGATGCCCTTAAATGTTACAATATATACACACAGCATATATAGACACAGCATAATATAGCTGGATCATATCACCCAGGGGCTGCTTCACTTAGAACGTGCTTCTGAGTACACAAAGTGCTTAACAGAACATAGCAGAGTTACTAAAACACGGGGTGAGAGGAAAAGTGTGGCAAATTAAAATCAAAGGAAAAACTACAGAAAGTAGAATTGCACTGAGCAATCACAGCAAAAGATGCATTCCCTTCTCCTTGAGTTCACTGCTTCTTCATGGGGATGCAGAAAACAACACATGGCTCTGGCATCAGAGCAGCCAGCATACAGAACTGTGCAGAACTGGGATGAGGACTCATTCTTGCTGAATTTGAGACTGTGCAATTGAAAACTGTCAGCCTGTTAACTCCTTCCACCTCTGTGAGTCCCTCATGCTCAAGCTTGCCGTTGCATGGAGAGGAAGCTGGTTCAAAAAGGAAAATGCATCAGCATGTTTGGCCCTGGCAGCAGACAAGCAAGGTGAGTAATCCAAAACTAGCTTGAGCAGCTGAGAGAAACAAGTCACCCATCCTGAATGGGCTATGTCTGACGGTCTTCTTTCAACCTTTTGGGACTAGAGTGAGGCACGAGCCCCCAGCCAGGCTGAAGGCAGTGCAGGGACCACCACAACCTTCTGGCAGAGTCATAGTGAGTGCCACGCTGATAGCACTTCCAGCGATGCAGATGGCAAAACCCCCCTTTGTCTCAGCAGGTTTACATACTCTGGTTTTTATGATGCTGCGATTCCGCCTCCAAAACTTTTGGTCTCTTTCACCAGTCTCACGTTCACTAGGAATAATGATGCTGCTTCCCCTTGCTTATACTTTGAGATCTTCTGCTTCTGTAAGAGGAACCTGAGGCCGATGTCAGAGCTATTCAGCTCT